>NC_079189.1:159576707-159890248 GCF_029499605.1 Hyla sarda
AGGCCTAGTAACATTGACCACAATACTCGGGGAACCGCTCCCCTTGCAAACTGCCGCATAACTATTGGCCACCATTAGCCTGTCCTGCTCTTCCCTACCAGCAGGACGTGTGACTGTAGCACCCGCGGCCATGTTGGATGCAGCACTGTACCCCCAGTGCTGGTCCCGTTCCACAGCAGAAGCAGAATCTGGCAGGGTGGGGGGCCCAGCAGCCTGAACCAACTTTTCAGGTGGCCCAGACTGCTGGATAGGAGAGAAAACAAACTTAATCTGCTCCTCAGCTTTTTCCTTCTTATTATTTTTCTTCCTCTTCCTCTCCTCAGGGCCCAGGTCCTGGCCAAAACTGAAATTTTCCAGACGGGTGGGTGACTCCTGCATCACTATGGCCCGCAGGAGCCCCCCACCGACCAGTCCACTGTCACCGCCATCACTACTGTCACTTTCCTCAGAGGTGGCTGGTAAGGCGACTTGGGCAGGATTGATGTAATCCGCACTCGGGGTGACAGAGGTCTTAGGGGTACACGGGGTATCACACACATCCCCCTCACTCTCATCACCCTTACTGCCGCCATCTCCCTCACCACCTTCCTCCATCTTCTCCTCCGTGACACACAAGCACTCTACCTCCCCCTGACTATCCTCTTCCTCTTTCACAGGGGTCCGCATGGTTTTATAGCGGTCTTCATTCTTTCATTTTTCTTTAAACATGCCTGCTCCCTCTACAATCAGCATTCAGGCTCTCATCACCTCCTGCTCCTCTGCCTTCAGCTCACACACCCTGGCAGCAAACTTAGCCCTCATAGCCTTGGCCGAGTTATCTGTTTGGTCTCGGGCAAACTTCAGCTCTTCCCTTATGATTTTCAGCTTTTTTCCCAGCTGCTCATATTCTACTAGATTTGCCTGCATGCGGGAACCGAAAGTAGCTAGCGACTCCCTGGGTCCCTTCTCCCCCCATTGCTGGGGTTCCATAATATCAGACACAGTCCCCGAAGACATAACCATAAGCTTCTTACTGGATGCCTTGCAGTTTCCAGCGACGGATGGGGGAGTGGGCTCCACATTACTGCGGAGCCTGCTGGATCATCTCACCCTGTCCTGGGAATCGGCCATAGCTCTCTCACTCCCACCCCCCGCCGGCCTAGTTCGAGGGGTGGAAGTCTGGGGCTCCATAGCAGGAGGCTCTCCCAAGGAAGCTGCCACCCTCCTGGGGAAAAGGCTGTAGGAAACACTGCTTCAATCCTCTCTCTCTGGAAAACTCTGGAAGTCAGACACACCCAACAGCTGCTGTGTTCCACAGGAAGTGCTCTCTGCTGACACTTCTGTCCATGTCAGGAACTGTCCAGAGTACAAGCAAATCCCCATAAAAACCTCTCCTGCTCTGGGCAGTTACTAAAATGGACAGATGTGTCAGCAGAACTCAAGAAATGAATACAATTTCCTGTGGAGCATACAGCAGCTGATAAGTACTGGAAGGATTAAGATTTTTAAATAGAAGTAATTTACAAATCTGTTAAAATTTGTAGCCCCAGTTGAGGTTTTAAATATTGTTCTAAACCGGAGTACCCCTTTAAGTTAAAGGGGTATTCCTATTTCAGATAATCATAGCTCAGGTGAGAATACACTGATTCTGATAGTCAGAGGTGGCTGGGATTATATAAACAGCAGAGTGGGCTTTTATATGTTGTTTTCTATAGGCATTAATGCCAGCTCAGCTGCTAACATAATCCTGGGTAGGGCTGTCTACTCCATTCTGAAAGGACTGGCTAAAAGCAATAAAGAGTAATCCTCAAGAGGTTAATAAAAGAAAACTCATTCTGCAGGTTAATTGAATGTGCACATCATATATAGGCAGCATGAGCTATTCAATTTACCACTAAAGGTCATGAGAACCATGTAGTGTCTCAGTCATTCAGGCCAAGTAGAACCTTAGTTTCCATGAGGTACAAACCCAATAACAGTTGCTAAACTACAGTTCCCAGCATGCCTGAACAGCTGTTGGCTGTCTGGGCATGCTGGGAGTTATAGTTTTTCAACAGCTGGAGGCCCACTGGTTGGGAAACACTGCTTTAGGCTAGGTTTACACTTAGGAAGCTCCGGCATAATAAATTTGGTCCTGAGATTCCTAATGCACTCAGCACCAACTGAACCAACTGAATCAACGATACGAACGTGCAGACATTGCCATCCCCATAGATGGCTATGTCTTTGTCTTGGATTCTGTCCAAAAAATAAGCATAATCATTCTTTTGTGGTGGAATATCTGCAGCTGAATTTCCATAGTGTGCGCTATGCAGCAGAGTTTTAGTGACAGCAATGGGATTCTGCTGCACCAGAATTTCCAAGTGGAATTCAGCTTTGAAATTGTATTAGGAAATACCGTAGTGTGAATTAAGCCTTAGACAATCTCCTGTTGCTTCCAGGTCTTTAGCTTTGTACAGTAGATGTCTTGTCTTTTACCCTGAAGTTATGCTTACATATCAAGTAGTCCTGTGCCTATAACGTTTTGCTGATTTGTTCATATTTGTTGAATTACTCATTTCACAGAAACGTAAGAAATTGTGTCCAGCTACATTTTTTTGTATAGGAGGCAATTAAGATGATGTTATGGTTATGTCATTTTAGTGATTTACGTAAAGCCTATCCCTACTTAAAAAATGATCTATCTGGTGTTTCTGCAGATAACTATAATTATAGAATGTGCCGGCAGATAAGAACCATTCCGTCCATCCAGTCTGCTCAGTATTCTGAATAGTTTCTTGGCACTATCTTAAAAGAGTAAAGGGTAGCCTTATGCCTCTCCCATAAATGCTTAAAGGAGTACTTCAGAGGAAAATACATTAAATCATCTGGTGCCAGAAAATTATACAGACTAGGCCTTCTAGTACTTATCAGCTGCTTCATGCTTCAGAGTTGTTTTCATTCTAGTATGGCCACAGAGTTTCTGTGACATCTCTGACTGTGCCAGGAACTGTTCATCAAATTCCCATAATGAACCTTTCCTGCTCTGGACAGTTCCTGACATGGACAGAGGTGGAAGCAGAGAGCACAGTGGTCAGACTGGAAAGAACTACACAACTTTCTCTGGAGCATACAGCAGCTGATAAGTACTGGAGGGTTTTGTTTTTAATAGAAGTGATTTACAAATCTGTAAAATCTATTGACACCAGTTGTTTAAAAACATTTTTCCCCCCTCCGGATTACCCCCTTTAAACTCTATGGAAGACTATTCCATGTATCCATTAGTAAAGTGATATTTCCTGATATTATTGATTATTATATACAGTGATCCCCCGACTTATGATGGCCCCGACATATGATCATTTCAACATATGATGGCCTCTCAGAGCCCATCGTATGTTGAAGGCAGCCTCGACATATGATGCTGCTGTGTGTCGGAGCCATCGTACAAACAGCTATCTGACAGCGCTGACAACTTCAGCAAATGACAGATAGTTGTATAATATGCCCCGTGTGCCCCGTTCTGCCTCCTGTTACTCACATGCTGTCCTGCTAACTCACGCAGGCTTCCACTGTGAGCTCCGTGTAAGCCCCCCCCCACCCCCCCCCCCCCCAGTGCAGCCATAGCCAATAGCCTGCAGCATCTTGCTGCAGGCATCCAATGAGCTGCTCCCCTTCCTTTCCTATAGAGCTGTAGTCGGCAGGATCGTAATGGAGGACATTCTGTCCCCCCCTGAAGGTATTTAAAGAACTGTACAGTACTGTATGCGATGTCATACAATACATATACACACTATACACCCCATACATCAATGTTTCCCTATCAGTGTGCCTCCAGCTGTTGCAAAACTATAACTCCCAGCATGCCCAGACAGTCAATAGCTGTACATGCATGCTGGGAGTTGTAGTTGTGCAACAGCTGGAGGCACCCTGGTTTGTTAAACACTCCCCATACACACCACATACAATGGTCATCCCAGAACCAATTGGCAGTTTCCCATAGAGATATGTATTCAACATACAATGGTTCCGAGGCCCCAGAACCAATTACTATTTTTACATAGACATATGTACTCGACATATGATGGTTTCAACATATGATGGTTCTCCTGGAACCAATTAATATCATATGTTGAGGGACCACTGTATATTCATACATTAACTGTTAGAATGAGTGTGGAAGACTGCATAGAATAAGTACATATTATTGGGCATAAGCTGTTTGTAGCAAGGCAAAGATGCATTACCTCTGACTCCCAGCATTGGGGAAATATAGGAAACTCTGTGCAGCAATCACTTTATGTGCTTATAATAAATAACTTTTCTGTGATCCCAAGATATAACATCTTGTATCAAAATGACCAGAGTACAACATACTTGCAGGTTCTTGACCTTATAATATTCTCGGTATCCTTTACACAGGAGCAAGTCACAATCTGATCTAATCTCTCTGAGCTCTTGGCAAAACGGAAGTAAATAGAAAAATGAAGCCCTTTGTAAGAGCACTGGTCTTGTAATGCAGCTTAGACAAGATATTGTTAATCCATATTTAAAAGGTCACTGGTACAGGCGGGGCAAGGAGTGCACCCTGAACCCTGCTCGAAATGATTTTATCTTAGCATATAGGCACTAGTGGATGGGTTTTATTTCACTTAGTTTTTCTCTGATTATTAATTTGAACAGATTTAAGCTGGTTTATGTTTTGTTTACTTCCTACAGACAATTCTTAGAGGAATGAGTAACCTTACCTATAAATGTTCCTTTGCTCTGCTTCCCTTTGTCTACATTCCTTTTGTCTTTTTCCTCCTCCCCTTCTTAAAATCATAATGCTTTTAGTTTTCCACCTACAGACCCATGTGAGGGCTTGTTTTTTTGCACCACTAAACGTACTTTGTAATGACATCAATCATTTCACCACAAAATCTTTGACGAGAAAAAAAAAATAAATAAAAAAAAATAAAAAAAAAAATATATATATATATATATATATATATATTTGGGGGTTTCAATTCGACATAGTGCACTTTTTGGTAAAAATAACACCTTATATTTATTCTGTAGGTCCATACAATTAAAATTATATCCAGTTTACATAACAATTGAAGTAGATTTTAGGAATGAGACCCTGTGTGAACAAACCTTTTAACATGTCTGGGCAACATGTCAATTTAAAAAGAAAAATGATAACAATTTAAAGGTTGACTAAGGGTGCTTTCACACTACGATTGTAGTGTACGGTTGCAGGATCCGGTTGGGAGGGGCGAAAACCGGCCGCTCCCGTATCCCAGCCGGATCCTGCCCGAACCCCATTTATTTCAATGAGCAAACCGGAGTAAAATGCTGGCTCCGGTTGTCTCATTTTTGCCCCTTATAAAGTTTTCTGACCGGACCTAAAACCGTGCTATACCACAGTTCTAGGTCCGGTCAGAAAACCATATTCAGGGAAAAATGAGACAACCGGAGTCAGCATTTGACTCTGGCCGGCTCATTGAAATGAATGGGGTTCAGGCAGGGTCCGGCTGGGATACAGGAGCGGACGGTTTTTGCCCCTCCCAACCGGATCCAGCAACCGTACACTACAATCGTAGTGTGAAAGCACCCTAAGATTGGATCAATAAAGAAATATCATTTTGGATTATTTTCTTTTACTTGACTTACATCTTTTAGTGGGCTTTACTACAGTGGTCAGTGGTTTCCATGTCTTTTCGGGAAATTGTGGATATTAGGAGCATGAAAAACTGCACACTTTGTTTTGTATGTTGAGTTAATTGAGTATGCAATCCACAAGTAAGATGCTTTCCTTCCATTTCAGTCTCATTGTGGGGACATTAATCAGACATAGATTTCTGCTTAGAGCAGATGCCTTGTGGAGAATCAGGACTATGCACATTTTTTTCTTAATGTCCAGCATAGTCTTCATTCCCCATGAGGCATCCATGACGCAGATATCTCTGCCTGATGAAGATTCCCACAAAAGGATTGAAATGTTACACATCTTACTTTTGAATTACATGTTTAGTGGAGAAATATTCCTACTTCTTTACCAAACCAATTGACAGAGTGGGATTTGTGTCCCCTGAGGATCCCGTATAGAATAGTATGGGTGAAACGCGTTGGGACTAGGGACTAGGGTACTCAATTAATTGCTCCTCTTTTTCATCAGAAGTCTATGACAAGTTTTTCTCCGGGTTTGTCTTTTTATTTTGATTTCAATTGATATTTAACGTTGTCAGCTATATTTGGTTCTTAAAGTAATCATTAAATGCTAAGTTTTAATTGCCTGTTTTGCTACTGTGAAAATATTGTTGTTTGCAAAAACATGCCCTTGGTATGTTTCCATCCAAACATACTGTGATTTTTTTTTTTAATTGACAGAGTGGCACTGATTTGGTTTACAGTTGTGTATTTTTTTTATTTTTTTTTTTATGGAGTAATATCATCCAATCTCACTGTAGTCTGCATTTGAGATTTATTGGCCACTAGATGTTTGCACATGTTAAAACTTCAAGACTTCATTATTTTATAGATGTGAAAAATCTGCACCTTAAATAGGTTCTCTGCTAAACCCTGTTCACATGCAGCAGACTAAAATAGTTGTAGATTACACAGCCTCAAGTAAATATTCTCATACTCAACACGTGCTCATTGAGAGATAGAAGGCAAAATCTGCACGTAAACTCACATAACTAATTAAGGACTTGAAAACAAATCTCTGGTAGAATGTTCAGTCATTTCCCATGAAGCTTCATCAAAGATTTTGTAGTTATAAGAAATCTAATATAATTAATTGTAGAAAAGATTTAATGAGTGAACATTCTACCCCCTAATAAAGCCCACATTTGTAACTTAACATGCTGAGATATTTACTTTTTAAAGTACTGGCAGATTAATATGGATTCAGACCAGTGTCGGAACAAGTAATTCTAATGCCCGGGGCAAAGTTGGCTAAATGCACCAATTAGAGCTGGCGTACCATTTTAAACATTACTGCTTGCCCTTAATTTTCGAAGAGAACTTTGTAAGCTTTGTTTTAGGACAGTAGACAGTAGATTCTGCTCCATGTGCACATAGTGGGGTTTAAATTTAAATGTGTTCACTTGGGAGATGTTTTATTGTGAAAGCCTTGCAGTTTACTCCAGCCAAGGGACATGTGGGGAAGATGCCCAGGATCAAGCACAGTGCCCGCAGCATGTACGAAAAAGGCATCCAGGAGCGTACCAAGAACACTACACTTGTTCAACTGTTTGTTTATATATTTTCTTACTTAATATTTGGGGCCCAAAGAACTAGATCATTAAGGAAATGTGAGAACTTAATTATATTACTGCTTCAATCATCTTATAAAATCTAATAAATTACCTATGTATCATTGGTAAACCTAGAGATACATATTAGGGGTCCCTTTATCAGTAGATATGAACAGTAGAGAGGTAGGTATCCAGCTCCTGGAAAAGTGAAGGATAAACCTTATACTTTATATAATACATGCAAAGAAAGCTGTAAATACAGCTTACAAGAAAAAAGAAGACATATCACTAAAAATATATGTTAGTAAAGTGCAGACATGTTTCAAGCTTGTACTAAGCCATGACTAAGAGCTTTGTACAAGCTCAAAACGTGTCGAGGTTTCACTAACATATATTTTTAATGACAAGTCTTCCTTTTTCTTGTAAGCTGTATTTACAGCTTTCTTTACATGGACTATGTAAAGTATAAGTATTATCCTACACTTTTACGGGAGCTGGATACCTCTCTAATGTTCTCATCTACTTGTCATCTACAAGGGAAGCGTCCCTCTGACTTTGTGCCTCAGGATCTATCATTGGTGCCTCTTTGCAATGGTGGTGAGCTGACCTGCGTTTTTTTTTTTTCTTGTATGCATGGGTTCCTGGGTTTCCTTCCACACTTCAAAAAACATAAGTTTATCAGTTTGCTATAAATTTAATAACAATACATGTCTTACAGGATGTCTTTTGTCTGATAACTAGCCATTCACATTTAATAAGTTTCATCCAAAATCCCCAGTATGATGGGAAAGGCCAACCATGCAGATATTAGGGAAGAAAAGGATTGAGCATGCTAAATTTAAATTGCCCAATTCTTTTATTTATAGGGAGATAGGCCACCAGAGGAGTCTCTCTCATTATTCAGAACACATAAATGATCTGCTAAACTAAGCATGCCTATGTATGGGAGGACTGGGAAAGATAGCTTTTGGGTAAACCTACAACTATCTCATGTGTATGGCCAGCTTAAACTTTATGGAGAAAAGGGACAGATGCAAGATATGACAATCTCTTTACAGTGCTGCAGAATATATTTGCAAAAATATGAATATATAGTCAGAATATATATGTAAGCAACAGGAAATGAATACAAGTGTGATTAAGTCAGTTATCTTGTGTAATTGTATTGAAAAACTGCATGAATGCACTATGGGTGAAGGTCCTAAACACTCGGACACAAACACATTTTGCCTTCTGACTTTCCAGTCAGGACGATATACCAAATGTTCTACTTCACTTTTCTTCTTTGAAAATTGGCAAAGAACTACAGCAGTTCAAATATACTATTGTTCTGGAGAATGTATTGTGTTGGAGAAAAACAAACATGGCAGGGATGTAGCCTGTAGGCATTACAATAGTTTACCAGTTGTTTTTATTTGTTGATATTTCTTGTTTTCTATTATAGCCTCATTGGCACAGTTTTTAGGAGCATATCACCAGCATATGTAGTCTTCACACCCTGGTGACTAGTGATGTAGTGATAATACTGATAATTCTGAGATGCCATGTATGTTTCTTGGTTGTCCTACTGTAAGTGGGTGTTCTGTAGTCACTTATAAATGTTTTGATTCCACTGTTAAGCAGAGTCCAGAGTTTTGATGCTCATATAGCCTCTAACCACTCAATGTATCTCACCATGTTCCCTGACATCTTTTTCTACGAATTGGGGCACATGATTTCACCATATACTTATACTAATATTATGTGACTGAGAATATTTATGTACTGCCACACACTTTTTGGGACTTTTTGCCTTTTGTGCTGTATCTTTTGTAGTGTTTATTTACCGTATTTATTTATTTTTTCTAATTCATTACCTTTAAACTGTGATTTTAAGCAGTAGTAATGTTTTTCTGTGGGATTGGAACAAACAGGTTAGAAATGCCCCACATTCACATCAAAGAACCTTGGGTTGCCATTTCACTGGTTGCTCTTCCACGGACCACTTGTGGTTGTTAGTTGCTAGCCATTACAAAGCAAGAACACCCAACAAGACCTGCTTTTTTGTAAACCTCTGATCATGTCATATAGCCATTACTATTTACCTATCTTTTATCTCCCTACTATCTTGCTATCTATCCACAAGCCCTATTCAATCCAGCCACACTAAATAAACGTATAAAATGACTATTGACAAGCTGTGGTAGCCAATTTATAGTTAATGTAGCTGATAAAAGGGTCCTAATGCCATTTTTTTCTTTTTTTTGTTTCCTTTAGCCATTATAATGGTCCTGAACAGTATAAGTGTTAGCTGGAGTGCTCGCATACAGATTTTCTTGACCTTTTGCAAGCTTGTAGCAATTCTGATAATTATAGTCCCTGGGGTTATGCAGTTAATTAAAGGTAAGCACTAACATTTTTGTAACAATTATTGTATGTATAATCTTCTGTTAAAGCCTAACAGGTATCTACTATCTATAAATAAACCACCTTTCCTATGAAATTACAACAACGTAAAGAATAAAGCATAGAAAATTACCACATAATGGTGGAAAAAACTAACAAAACTATGTACAGTATGTATTTTACATTAATCCCTTATATTGATGCAGTCTAACTAATAGTTATCACTATATATAAAAATGTATGTTCACCATTAAAGAAGTACTTCACTGCTCAGCTTTTGGAACAATCTGTTACAAACGCTGGAGCCAAAGCTGGGAGCTCGTGATGTCATATCCCCGCCCCCTCATGACATCATGCCCTGCCCTCTCAATGCAAGTCTATGGGAGGGGGCATGACGGCCATCACACCCCTTCCAATAGACTTGCATTGAGGGGGCAGGGCATGACATCATGTAGGTTCCAAATACTGAGCAGCAGAGTACCCCTTTAAATAGCTAAAGTAACTTTTAGAAATGAGCACACCTTCTACATTTCATTTCAGGAGGATTTGCTTGATTCAGCTATACACTTGTGCGGCCTGGCACAGACTGCCTGACCCAGTAACTGTGCTAGTGAATATAATCAGCAATGCATAAAGCATCACTGCTTACCTCTTGTGTGATGCACAGGAGATGGGACACTTGTAAAACAGCATGAGTCCCTGTTCCTATACACTGAGTGGCAGTGCATATACTGTATATCTGAATGCTCAGTTAACATCTGCTGCTTACCTCAGAGTGGCCCAACACATTTGCTGGACTAGAAACTTTGCGCTCTTCAGTTTATAGTGCAGAAACTCCTGTCTTTGACAGGAGTCCCTGGTCATGAATTGTATTTGCTGGAATTAAATAAAACATAAATACCTTGATTCAGATGAATCAGATTTTTTTAATTGGGAATAATTTAAATTATTCCATAATATTTCTCTCTGTTAGCCTACTATGTTAACCTCATAGTTAGTGGCAGATGGGAAATACTGAGCCCATTTTTCATTCATATACATTTTTAAGAACATCATTAACTTTCCAATCATCATTGCACAGTCTAAATTGCGTTGAATTTTGTTGAGCCTTGATCTTTTGTCTCTGCAGAGTGCAAGTATTTCATATCATGTGCATTAATATGGGACATGCCATGGCAAACAGCTGATTTTTCCATGGAAATGTGTAGTTGGCTGTTCATTGCACCTGCAGTAGCAAACACAGGGGAAATGTAGTGTTACAAACAGCCATTCAAATGAATTACTGTCCATGTAATATGTGCATAGGTCGGGTCAACCAGAGATCCACCGCTTGTTAGTTACTCACCACCCTGGCTACGCTCTTCAAAGTAACCAATTACTTCCAAACTTAACTGCAGGTCCTGATAAAGTTCTGCCAAGTGTAAACCTACAAAACTGGCATTAAGAAACTTAGGGAAATAAACATATAACACAATATTGCAAAATGTGATACAAAAGTTACTCACAGATGTTATTCCTGTAGACAGCTGTGCGCCTGAATAACATGTGCAAATGTCAAAGGAAAACACGTACAACACTGTGTTAATGAGTGTTAGAAATTCTTGGCAGTATATTGCTATTTGATAATATATGAGTGTGATACATTACAATGAAAAATAGTCCAGCCTTGGCAAGGTTAGTGACATGCTTGGGAGCCTACAGATGTATCCCCTGTCATTATAATGCACTTTGATTAGATTTTATGTAACAAGAATCTAGTTCTCAAAGAAACTCAATGACAGCACTGCTAACAAAATGTGATCTTATGTGAAATTCTGCATTTTGGTGATGATTTATTTATTAATGTGTGCATCTAAATTTACATTTCAAGTGTTCTTTGCTAAAATGTATGTCTGAAATAAGTTAATAATGGGGTATAATGATTGGTATATTCATATCAAGGGGTAATGACAGACCTGTAATGTGAGTTTTCTAGACTGTCTGCTGGGATTTTCTATAAACCTTTAAGTATTTTTTGGTTGAAGGAAAAGTGGTAAGGATGCTTGGGAAATGTCATCATTGGGGACATAAATTCAAGAGGCCATTTGCAATACACACAATTCGTTTGCTGAAGATCTTCATCCCAATGCTCATTATGGAACAATATTGATCTGGGCAATATCTAAACTATCTTCAGATTCCAATGCTAGACACAAAACGTGTGATCGCAATGTCAATTTGTATAGAAGATTTCCAAGATGGAAATACCTTACTTGTTGAAGTTGTGCACTTTACAGAATGCTGTGTCTTTTATTTTAGAAATAGCAGAGAGGAAAAGCTAATGAAACTTCCACCAATGGCAAATGTGATATGTACACTTCTAGCATGCAACATGCACACTTACAGGATTACTCCACTACCCCAGCATTCAGAACATTTAGATCTGAACGCTGGGTACGGACTATGGAGGTCGTGACATCACGGCCATGCCCCTCATGATGTGTCGTCACGCCCCCTCAATGTAAGTCTAGGGGAGGGGGCGTGAAAGCCACCATGCCCCATCCCATCGACTTGCATCGAGGGGGCGTGGTGTGACATCACGCTGGGGCAGTGGAGTACCCCCTTAACAATAGCATATGATATGGGTGTGACTGCAAGGGTAAATTTATCTCCACACATCTCCTACTGTCCATACACACATATTGACGATAAGTCCAGGCCTGGTACAAGGATTTTTGACACCCTAGGCAAAAGCTCATTTTGCTGCCCCTTGACCCCGCCCATTGGCTCTGCCTTTTAACACGTCCCACCTTACTACTGGGGTGACACACTGTAACAACCTCCTCATGTAATCCACCTTACTACTGGGGTGAAACACTGTTAAAAACCCTCCTCCTCATGTAATCCCTTTACTACTGAGGTGACAAACTGTAACAAACCTCCTCCTAATGTAACCAATCAGGGATTTTGGCTGGCTAACTTTATTGCTGTGGGCAGAGCGGCACCCCCCATCAAGAGAGTGCTATAGGCAGAGCTGGCCCTGGATAAGTCCCTAACACACACACAGTGCTTTTCACCAGTAAGCCAGTGGCATACATGGACCAAATTTATTGAAGCTTTAATACGAAAAAGTTCTATACTTATAAAATTTCATGGAAGAGACAATATAAAGTGACAAACTAATAAAACAGTTATAAAAAATAAAAAGGCAAATTAGCAGAAAAAGAACAAGCTGTAGAGGCTCTTCTGCTCCTTGAAATATTGGGAACAATGGAAACACAAAGCAGACATCAGGTTTTACCCCAAACTGTTAAATATTCTTTCTAGTAAAATCATATTTTACAGACTAAATCCTATAACTACTCCTCCTCAGTTCTTAAAGTAGACCTGTCAGCACAAAAACATGGGTTTAAATAAGCAAATGACTAGATAGAGCTAGTCATCAGGATTCCGGGCATATTATTTATATAAGATATAAGACTTGTTTCTGTGCAAATGTCAGGGGGCATTCCCCAGCTGACAAGAGGTAGACAGTCAGCTGAGCTCTACAGTATGTGCAAAAATCGCACCTGCGCACAATTTGTATGCACAGAGCTGGTGCAAAATTTAAAGGCAGAACTCGATAAGCAGGAATAGAAATGGGAGGAGAAGCGAAGAGGCATTATAGTACTATTTGTTCCAGGAAAGTGAAAAGAAAACCACAATTTTGCTACTATTGGGCAAGTTTCATATAACGCTGTGTACTTTACTGTAAAACTGCCATGCTATCTTCATTCTGTGGGTCAATAGGATTAAAATGATTCCTAAGGTTAAACTGCTTTAAAAAAAAGTGAAAACATTTTTTAAGGAGTACTGCAGTCTTAGACACTTCTAATAAGTGTCTAATCGAGGGGGGTCTGACAGTTGGGACCCCCATGATCTCCCATATGTGGACCCGGCATTGCCGCGGCTCTGTACGGCATATGCGTACCTCATTGAGGTTGACAACATGTCCCCCTCCATACAGCTCTATGGGAGAGGCTTTTGGGATACACAAATGCTGCGTCTCCACCTCTCTCATTGAGATACATAGAAGGGGTATGTCGGCCACAGCATCATGCTGCGGTCGACACTCCTCCTGCGTGGGAGGACCGGGGGTCCCAGCATTCGGACCACCTGCGATCAGACCCTTATTCCCTCTTCTTTGGTGAAGGGGATAAGTGTCTATGGCTGCAGATCTCCTTTAATAAAATAGGTATGTTTAAAATTGCCCTATTTTGACCACTATAACTTTATTATTTTTCTGTATAGGGTGCTGTATGAAAGCTCATTTTTGCGATCTGTGATCTGTAGTTTTGATCAGTATTACTTGTGCATATATGTGACTTTTTATCAGTTTCTTATTCCTTTTTATTCGGAGTCTCTCAAATCCTCAGTAATACTTCAGATCCTGTGAAGGGTTTTCAGCGGGCATCAGCGTGATCACGAATGTTTGCTATTAGTAAACCCTTGGTCTATGAAGAGAGGACAGCTCCTGCGTTTGCTTTATGGTTGGAATGCCACTCAGGATATACATATACATACTATTGTGCCACGTACCAGGCAGCCGTATTCTTTAGGAGTTAAATTCAATTTGTCTTCTTATAGAACAGTGAGGTGATAAGTAGATAGGACAACCAGGAATATTTTTTTTGCATCCTACAGGGTTTGTGGTGCTCAGTTTAGATAGACAGATGATAATTTGCCCATCCTTTGAAGCTTCACATTGCATGCCCAAAATGTCAAACAGGACACTTCCTCACTGAAATGTTCAGGTCCCCTCCATTGACCATGTAAGAGGAATTCCTAGTAACTTCATAATGGCTTTTTATGGCTTTTACTCCAGGAAGTAGCTATTGTATGGCCAGCGACATCCAGACAGTGTAGCCTTTTTTAAAGCAATTCTTGCAGGAACCATCCCTGTTCTGGAGATACCTGCCCTGGCAATGAACTAAACTCTAAGGATTGCTACGTGAGACAGCCTCTCATTTCTCCTGTAAAGTCTCTGTAGTATTAAATAAAAGATTAGCCATGAAATACTTGACTGTGTCAAGCCCTTTTAAGAAATGTTCTTTCTTAGTTCTCCTCTATTGGTAATACAGGGGTTGAGGGGGAAACCCCATTCAAATGCATGCTTGTGGGAATTTTTTTTATCAGTCCCTATTACAGACATGGTAATCTTTTGGAATTTTTTCATCACAGTCATTGATTTTTGCTTTATCAATTTATTTATGGCCTGTCGTGACATAAACATTATTAATGCTGCTCACAACTTGTACTGGATGAGTAAGAAACATGTCAAGCCAATGAAGTCATTTCTGACATTTCTGACAGCGTACATGTGCCTGGACAAATTGATCAATTATGATTAATAATTATACTTGTGTTTGGAGCATGTTTATTGACATCCCTAAAAGGTACATTTATCTCTGCCAGAATTTCTGTTGTTTAAGTAAAGATATCTATGGGGAGATGTCAGAAGAAGGGTGCTTATTTATCTATATGCTGTTTGACAGCTATATATTTTTTGAGTGACCCATGCCTTGCGTAATTCCATGTAAACAGCATGAAGTGACAAACCGCATTACCTTATTTCAATTAAAACTTGTCTATTTCAGGAGAGACGCAGAACTTCAAGGATGCCTTTGTTGGGAAAGATGTCAGTGTTATGGGGTTACCCTTAGCGTTTTATTCTGGAATGTATGCATACGCTGGCTGGTAAGTAGATAGAAATGTCATCAAGAACATATATTCATTGCATGAGACAATAATTATCCCTCTAATGAATGCATTCCAAATGTCAAAGGCTCAGTTAATCAAACAAGAATATTAAAGTACATGATCCCCTTTGAACACCATTTTACAGTTTATATATAGAATTAATCTACATAAATAGTTGAGTAACTCTGTAAATATATTAAATGATTTATCTTGTACCGATCCTTTCTCTCAGCTTATCTTACTTGTTCAATGTCAGAGTCTGTACTGGTAAATTGTATTCTAGGAACAGTTATCTTTACACGGGCACTATACAGTAACATGATGAAGGAAAAAACTTTAGTAGGTCATAGAAATTAGGCAAAAGTTTGCCATCTGTTGTATTTCCATTTAATAGTATGAGTGCAGTTCTGCCATTCGTACCATAAACCAGATAAACTGCAAAATCCAACACAGCATGTAAACATTTCAACAATTGTAAAAAAAATAATATTTGGGCTAGTAAACAATACATAGCACCCGTTGTGCAGTGAATGCTAGATTATTTATACAGGGTGTGCACTCTTTTGACATCCAGTTCATAGAAGTCTATGGATATGTCTGGTGTATGCAACAAATGTGCACTATGGACTTATGAAGTCAGGACAAATGAATATGGTCATTAGCATGCTTGTGGCTTTCCAATAACAACCAGAAGGATTGACGTTTAGCTCAGGATTAGGCAGTAGCTCTGAATCATTACTAGAATACATACTGTTACGCCGAGCGCTCCGGGTCCCTGCTCCTCCCCGAAGCGCTCGCTGTGTTTCTCTTCCTGCAGCGCCCCGGTCAGACCCGCTGACCGGGAGCGCTGCACTAACATGGCCGGCGGGGATGCGATTCGCATAGCGGGTCGCGCCCGCCCGCTAATCGCACCCCAGGTCACTTACCTGTCCCGGTCCCCGGCTGTCATGCTCTGGCGCGCGCGGCTCCGCTCTCTAGGGCGCGCGCGCGCCAGCGCTCTGAGATTTAAAGGGCCAGTGCACCAATGATGGTGCCTGGCCCAATCACCCTGATTAGCTGCACCTGTTCCTTGCCCTACTTATGCTCACTTCCCCTGCACTCCCTTGCCGGATCTTGTTGCCTTGTGCCTTGTGAAAGCTTTACTGTGTTACCAATACTGTGTTCCAGACCTCCTGCTATCCCACCTTGACTACGAACCTTGCCGCCTGTCCCGACCTTCTGCTACGTCTGACCTTGCTCTTGTCTACTCCCTTGTACCGCGCCTATCTCAGCAGTCAGAGAGGTTGAGCCGTTGCCGGTGGATACGACCTGGTTGCTACCGCCGCTGCAAGACCATCCCGCTTTGCGGCGGGCTCTGGTGAATACCAGTAGCAACTTAGAACCGGTCCACCGACACGGTCCACGCCAATCCCTCTGGTGTCCACGTGGGCTCTGGTGAATACCAGTAGCAACTTAGAACCGGTCCACCGACACGGTCCACGCCAATCCCTCTCTGGCACAGAGGATCCACCTCCAGCCAGCCGAATCGTGACAGTAGATCCGGCCATGGATCCCGCTGAGGTTCCCCTGCCAGCTGTCTCTGACCTCACCACGGTGGTCGCCCAGCAAACCCGCCCATCTAAGTCACCAGCTGTTGGAAGTGTCCACCATGGTACAGCAACTTCAGTCGCAGCTACAGCATCTGCAACAGCAGCTACCATCTCCTCCACCAGCTCCTGCACCTCCTCTGCAGCGAGTGGCCGCTCCTAACCTCCGCTTGTCCCTGCCGGACAAATTTGATGGGGACTCTAGACTCTGCCGTGGTTTTCTGTCACAATGTTCCCTTCATTTGGAGATGTTGTCGGACCAATTTCCTACAGAACGGTCGAAGGTGGCTTTCGTGGTCAGTCTCCTGTCTGGGAAGGCTTTGTCTTGGGCCACACCGCTCTGGGACTGCGATGACCCTGTCACCGCCTCTGTACACTCCTTCTTCTCTGAGGTTCGCAGTGTCTTCGAGGAACCAGCCAGAGCTTCTTCTGCCGAGACTGCCCTGCTGAACCTGGTCCAGGGTAATTCTTCAGTAGGCGAGTACGCCATCCGATTTCGTACTCTCGCTTCCGAATTATCTTGGAACAACGAGGCTCTCTGCGCGACCTTTAAAAAAGGCCTATCCAGTAACATCAAAGATGTGCTGGCCGCACGAGAGATTCCTGCCAACCTGCATGAACTTATCCATTTGGCCACCCGCATTGACATGCGTTTTTCGGAAAGACACCAGGAACTCCGCCAGGAAAAAGACCTTAATCCCTGGGCACCTCTCTCTCGGTATCCCTTGCAATCTACCCCTGTGCCTCCCGCCGAGGAGCCTATGCAAGTAGATCGGTCTCGCCTGACTATTGAAGAGAGGTCTCGCCGTAGGGATAAAAATCTATGTCTGTACTGCGCTAGTACCGAACATTTCTTGGTGAATTGCCCTATTCGTCTTCCACGTCTGGAAAATGCACGCACGCAACCTGCTCATGTGGGCCTGGCGTCTCTGGGTACGGAGTCTGCGTCTCCATGTCTCTCTGTACCCGTACGGATTTCTCCTTCTGCCAACTCCTCCTTCTCTGCTGTGGCCGTCTTGGACTCTGGTTCTTCTGGAAATTTTATTCTGGCCTCTTTGCTTGATACGTACTGCATCCCGGTGACCCGTCTCATCAAGCCGCTCTATATTTCTTCGGTCAACGGAGTCAAGCTGCACTGCACTGTGCGTTATCGCACAGTGCCCCTGCTTATGAACATTGGACCACATCTCGAGGAAATTGAATTTTTGGTTTTGCCAGGCTGTACCTCTGAAATCCTCCTCGGTCTGCCATGGCTCCAGCACCATTCTCCCACCCTTGACTGGACCACCGGGGAGATCAAGAATTGGGGTCCTGCTTGCCGCAAAGAGTGCCTCACGTCTGCTCCCAGCCCCGTCTGTCGGTCCTCAGTGTCTCCTCCTGTGCCTGGTCTCCCCAAGGCCTGTCAGGACTGTGCCGTGCCCCCTCATAGTCCCCGTCCTGGTGACACTCTGCCCCGTGCCAAGCCTCACCCTCTGCCCCCCCACATTCCCACTCCTTCTGACCGGTCTGCCATTCTTGTTAAAACCCAGGACTTCACTGTCCCCCAGAAGGAGACTCTACAATCACTCCCGATGTCCTCGTCCTCTGTGGAGCGACATCCCGACAAAAAGAGGAGGAGACCTAAGGGGGGGGGGGGTACTGTTACGCCGAGCGCTCCGGGTCCCTGCTCCTCCCCGAAGCGCTCGCGGTGTTTCTCTCCCTGCAGCGCCCCGGTCAGACCCGCTGACCGGGAGCGCTGCACTAACATGGCCGGCGGGGATGCGATTCGCATAGCGGGTCGCGCCCGCCCGCGAATCGCACCCCAGGTCACTTACCTGTCCCGGTCCCCGGCTGTCATGCTCTGGCGCGCGCGGCTCCGCTCTCTAGGGCGCGCGCGCGCCAGTGCTCTGAGATTTAAAGGGCCAGTGCACCAATGATGGTGCCTGGCCCAATCACCCTGATTAGCTGCACCTGTTCCTTGCCCTACTTATGCTCACTTCCCCTGCACTCCCTTGCCGGATCTTGTTGCCTTGTGCCTTGTGAAAGCTTTACTGTGTTACCAATACTGTGTTCCAGACCTCCTGCTATCCCACCTTGACTACGAACCTTGCCGCCTGTCCCGACCTTCTGCTATGTCTGACCTTGCTCTTGTCTACTCCCTTGTACCGCGCCTATCTCAGCAGTCAGAGAAGTTGAGCCGTTGCCGGTGGATACGACCTGGTTGCTACCGCCGCTGCAAGACCATCACGCTTTGCGGCGGGCTCTGGTGAATACCAGTAGCAACTTAGAACCGGTCCACCGACACGGTCCACGTCAATCCCTCTCTGGCACAGAGGATCCACCTCCAGCCAGCCGAATCGTGACACATACTTTAATTAGCCAAAGGATAGTATAGGAGATAGGTGTATGATCCTGGGGGTCTGACTGCTGGGACCCCCTGTGATCTTAAGAATGTGGGCCCAATTTTTCAATAAAAAATGAATGAAGAGGCAGTAAATAGAGCAGTGATGCACATACACGGGCTTGTGTCCCTCAACAGTCGACCCCCCCCCCACACACACACACACACACACAATCATACTCTTGTCCCACATACATTGGGCTCACTTCTTATCTGCTTGTCTTGTTACAAGCAGGTTAAAATATTTGTTAACAATTATTCAGATCATCTTTTCAGAAAATTGTAGTGTCTAGCATCAGATTTATTAATAGATTCCTCTGGCTGCACCACTACTTCTGCAAAAAGAAAATTGTACATGTTTGAAAAGTTGCAGGTAACGCATGGATGCCACACTAACCATATGTACGCCAGTTGGAAAAAACTGTGACAAACTATGCACAAAAACAGAAAAAAAAAGTACAAACATTGTTAAAGGGGTGGAAAACAACTTTTTTCATATCAACTGGCCCCAGAAAGTTAAAGAAAAACTGTCACCATATCCCTGTTGCACTAACCAGAGGGAACGCTGATCAATATGATGCCTACCATGCCCGGATCCACCCCGCCATTTGCCCGTTATCTTCATAATTCCAGATATGCAAATCATCTTCTAACTGGCATGGGCGAGGAATACTGCGTTCATCTGGCACTGTGACATCACTGCCGCTCAGCCCGCAGCACCGCCCACCTTATGCATATTCATGCCCTCCCTCCGTATCTCACTCTCCTCCCCACTCGGTATGTGACTCCACATGTGCTGGCTTCCTGTGTACACCTGGAAGCTGCCTCAGCGCTGTTACGCCGAGCGCTCCGGGTCCCCGCTCCTCCCCGGAGCGCTCACAGCGTTCTCCTGTTCGCAGCGCCCCGGTCAGACCCGCTGACCGGGTGTGCTGCGATAATGTCCCTAGCCGGGATGCGATTCGCGATGCGGGACGCGCCCGCTCGCGGTGCGCATCCCGACCCGCTTACCAGACTCGCTCCCCGTCTGTGCTGTCCCGGCACGCGCGGCCGCGCTCCCTAGGGCGAGCCGATTCTTTGCGATTTAAAGGGCTGGTGCGCCACTGATTGGCGCATGTTTTTAATTAGTGTGTTCACCTGTGCACTTCCCTTTATTACCTCACTTCCCCTGCACTTCCTTGCCGGATCTTGTTGCCATTGTGCCAGTGAAAGCGTTCCTTGTGTATCCCTAGCTAGTGTTCCAGACCTCTTGCCGTTGCCCCTGACTATGATCCTTGCTGCCTGCCCTGACCTTCTGCTACGTCCGACCTTGCTCTTGTCTAATCCCTTGTACTGCGCCTATCTCAGCAGTCAGAGAGGTTGAGCCTTTGCCGGTGGATACGACCTGGTTGCTACCGCCGCTGCAAGACCATCCCGCTTTGCGGCGGGCTCTGGTGAAAACCAGTAGCAACTTAGAACCGGTCCACCGACACGGTCCACGCCAATCCCTCTCTGACACAGAGGATCCTCCTCCAGCCTGCCGATCCTGACAAGCGCAGTGGAGTCACATACATAGCGTGGAGGAGAGGGAGGGCATGAATATGCATAAGTTGGGTGGTTCTGCGGGCCACCGACACGGTCCACGCCAATCCCTCTCTGACACAGAGGATCCATGGTTCTTCAGAGACTCCGGGACAATCAGTTATATGCCAAGATGGAGAAATGTCTCTTTGAATGCCAATCTCTTCCCTTCCTAGGATATTTAGTCTCTGGCCAGGGACTCCAAATGGAACCGGACAAACTATCAGCCGTGTTGGATTGGCCACGCCCCTCCGGACTCCGAGCTATCCAGCGTTTCTTGGGGTTTGCCAATTACTACAGACAATTTATTCCACATTTTTCCACCATTGTGGCCCCAATTGTGGCCCTAACCAAGAAAAACGCCAACCCTAAGTCCTGGCCTCCTCAAGCGGAAGAGGCGTTCAACAGTCTCAAAACTGCCTTTTCTTTTGCTCCCGTACTCTCCAGACCTGATCCATCTAAACCCTTCTCACTGGAGGTAGACGCCTCCTCGGTGGGAGCTGGAGCTGTACTCCTACAGAAAAATTCTTCCGGACATGGTGTTACTTGTGGTTTCTTTTCTAGGACCTTCTCTCCGGCGGAAAAAAACTACTCCATTGGTGATCGAGAACTACTGGCCATAAAACTGGCCCTCGAGGAATGGAGGCACCTGCTGGAGGGGTCCAAATACCCAGTTATTATATACACTGATCACAAGAATCTCTCTTATCTTCAGTCTGCCCAATGGCTGAACCCTCGCCAGGCTAGGTGGTCGTTGTTCTTTGCCTGTTTTAACTTCGAGATTCATTTTCACCCCGCTGACAAGAACATTAGGGCTGACGCCCTCTCTCGTTCCTCGGATGCCTCTGAAATGGAAGCCTCCCTGCAACACATTATTCCTCCGGTCTGTCTGATCTCTGCTTCCCCAGCTTCCAGCAGACAAACTCCTCCTGGAAAGACCTTCGTCCCTCCACGCCAGCGCCTCAGGATTCTCAGGTGGGGACACTCCTCACACCTCGCCGGCCATGCTGGCGTCAAAAAATCGGTCCAGCTCATCTTTCGTTTTTATTGGTGGCCTACCCTGGAAGCAGATGTTGCTGATTTTGTTTGGGCTTGTACAGTCTTTGCCCGGGACAAGACTCCTCGCCAGAAGCCTGCCGGTCTCCTTCATCCTCTGCCTGTTCCTGAGCTACCATGGTCTCAGATTGCTATGGACTTTATTACAGACTTACCTTTATCCCATGGCAACACAGTTATTTGGGTGGTCGTTGATCGTTTCTCCAAGATGGCACATTTTATTCCTCTTCCAGGTCTTCCTTCTGCGCCACATTTGGCGAAACAATTTTTTGTGCACATTTTTCGCCTTCACGGGCTTCCTACGCATATCGTCTCGGATAGAGGAGTTCAATTTATGTCGAAATTCTGGAGGGCCCTCTGTAATCAACTTCAAATCAAATTAAACTTCTCGTCTTCCTATCATCCCCAATCCAATGGGCAAGTGGAGAGAGTTAATCAGGTTCTTGGTGACTATTTGCGACATTTTGTTTCCTCCCGCCAGGATGATTGGGCCAATCTCCTACCATGGGCCGAATTCTCGTACAATTTCAAAGTCTCTGAGTCCTCCTCTAAATCCCCATTCTTTGTGGTGTACGGCCGTCACCCTCTTCCCCCCCCTCCCCACTCCCACGCCTTCTGGTTTGCCCGCTGTTGATGAGGTGACTCGGGACTTCTCCACCATCTGGAAAGAGACTCAAAAATCTCTCATACAGGCCTCATCCCGGATGAAGAAACATGCCGACAAAAAAAGAAGAACTCCTCCTGTCTTTTCTCCTGGAGACAAAGTGTGGCTCTCCGCCAAGTATATCTGCTTCCGTGTTCCCAGTTATAAACTGGGACCACGTTATCTTGGACCTTTTAAAATCAAATGCCAAATCAACCCTGTCTCCTACAAACTCCTTCTTCCTCCTTCTCTTCGTATTCCCAATGCTTTTCATGTCTCTCTCCTTAAACCACTTGTCCTTAACCGCTTCTCTTCTAAGGTTGTTGCTCCTACTCCTGTCTCCGGGTCCTCAGACATCTTCTCGGTTAAAGAAATTCTTACATCCAAGATGGTCAGAGGTGAAAAGAAATTTCTTGTAGACTGGGAGAATTGCGGCCCGGAGGAGAGGTCATGGGAACCCGAGGATAACATCCTTGACAAGGACCTTATCTACAGGTTTTCGGGTTCTAAAAAGAGGGGGAGACCCAAGGGGGGGGTACTGTTACGCCGAGCGCTCCGGGTCCCCGCTCCTCCCCGGAGCGCTCACAGCGTTCTCCTGTTCGCAGCGCCCCGGTCAGACCCGCTGACCGGGTGCGCTGCGATAATGTCCCTAGCCGGGATGCGATTCGCGATATGGGATGCGCCCGCTTGCAGTGCGCATCCCGACCCGCTTACCAGACTCACTACCCATCTGTGCTGTCCCGGCGCGCGCGGCCGCGCTCCCTAGGGCGCGTGCGCGCCGGTTCTTTGCGATTTAAAGGGCCGGTGCGCCACTGATTGGCACATGGTTTTTAATTAGTGGGTTCACCTGTGCACTTCCCTTTATTACCTCACTTCCCCTGCACTTCCTTGCTGGATCTTGTTGCCATTGTGCCAGTGAAAGCGTTCCTTGTGTATCCCTAGCCAGTGTTCCAGACCTCTTGCCGTTGCCCCTGACTACGATCCTTGCTGCCTGCCCTGACCTTCTGCTACGTCCGACCTTGCTCTTGTCTAATCCCTTGTACTGCGCCTATCTCAGCAGTCAGAGAGGTTGAGCCTTTGCCGGTGGATACGACCTGGTTGCTACCGCCGCTGCAAGACCATCCCGCTTTGCGGCGGGCTCTGGTGAAAACCAGTAGCAATTTAGAACCGGTCCACCGACACGGTCCACGCCAATCCCTCTCTGACACAGAGGATCCTCCTCCAGCCTGCTGATCCTGACAAGCGCAGTGGAGTCACATACATAGCGTGGAGGAGAGGGAGGGCATGAATATGCATAAGTTGGGTGGTTCTGCGGGCCGAGCGGCGGTGATGTCACAGTGCCAAGATGAAGGCAGTAACTCTGCTTGTGCCAGTTAAAAGATGATTTGAATATCTGGAATAATGAAGATAATGGTCGAATTGCGGGGCGGATCTGGGCATGGTAGGCATCATATTGATCAGCGTCCCCCGCACTACCAGCCAGTACCTCTGGTTAGGGCAGGGGGATTTGGTGACAGTTTTCCTTTAAACAGATTTGTAAACTACTTCTATTGAAAAATCTTAACCCTTCCACTACTTATCAGCTGCTGTATGCTCCAGAGTAAGTTGTATAGTTCTTTTCTGTCTAACCACTGTGCTCTCTGCTGACACCTCTTTTCATGTCAGGAACTGTCCAGAGTAGGAGCAAATCCCCATAGCAAACTTCTCCTGCACTAGACAGTTCCTGACATGGACAGAAGTGTCAGCAGAGAGTACTGTGGTCAGACAAAAAAGAAAAGCTTAACTTCCTCTGTAGTATACAACAGCTGAGAAGTACTGGAAGCATTAAGATTTTTTAAAGAAAAAGTAATTAAAATTATATATTATATAAAAATATTTTTTTTCCCACCGTTGTACCCCTTTAACCCCTTAAAGGGGTACTCCGCCCCTAGACATCTTATCCACTATCCAAAGGATAGGAGATAAGATGTCAGATCGCCACGGTCCCGCTGCAGCACCCGCTGTCATTACCGCTCTGTGCGTAATGACGGGCGATACAGGGGACGGAGCAGCGTGATGTCATGGCTCCACCCCTTGTGACATCACGCCCCGCCCCCTTAATACAAGTCTATGGCAGGGGTGTGACGACCGCCACGCCACCTCCCATAGACTCGTATTGAGGGGGCGGGTTGTGACGTCACGAGGGGCGGATCCGTGACGTAACGATGCTCCGGCTCCTGTACTGCCCGTCATTACGTGCAGAGCAAACTCGCTCTGTGCAGTAATGACAGAGGGGTGCTGCAGTGGCAATCCCGGGGGACCCAGCAGTGGGACCATGGCGATCTGACATCTTATCCCCTATACTTTGGTGCCCATTTTGTATTGATTGGACTTTTTGATCGTTTTTTATAAATTTTTTCATGATATAAAAAGTGACAAAAAATACATTATTTTGGACTTTGGAATTTTTTTGCACGCACACCATTGACCGTGGAATTTAATTAATGATATATTTGTATAGTTTGGATAATTTTCACACGCGGCAATACCACATATGTTCATTTTGATTTTTATCTACACAGTTTTTTTTTTTTATGGGAAAAGGGGGGTGATTCAAACTTTTAATTGGGAAGGGGTTAAATGAACTTTGTTAACTTTTTTTTCACTTTTTTTTGCAGTGTTATAGCTCCCATGGGAGTTATAGCACTGCACACACTGATCTCCTATGCTGATCCCTGCAAAGCTATAGCTTTGCAGGGATCAGTCAGATAGGGGCTCGATTGCTCAAGCCTGTAGCTCATCCCCGATCGGATGCCGCGGAGAGAGGTAAGGAGTCCTCCGCCTGCGTTCCAGCTGATCAGAACATCGTGATTTTATCGCGATGTCCCGATCAGCCCGACTGAGCTGCCGGAAACCGTTTACTTTCGCTTTCAGACGCGCCGGTCAACTTTGATAGACGCGTCTGAAGGGTTAACAGCGCGCGGCACAATGATCGGTGCCACATGCTGTTAGCCCAGGGTCCCGGCTATCGTTAGCAGACGGGGACCGGCCTGGTGTGATGCGGGGTCACGGCGTGATCCTGTTTTTCACACCGGGATCGGGCTTAGGGCGTACAGGTACGCCCTAAGTGCTTAAGAGGTTAATTCTGAAGGGCACAGAAGAAAGCGGAACAAAAAAATACAAAACAGGCTTGATACATGAGTCCAATTGTTTCTTCTATCGGTAGCTCATGAGCTAAAGAAGCCAACGCGCAGTTAATATTCTTGTTTAATATCTTATTTCTCATGCAGTGAGCCATGGCTGCTCCTATAGTTCACAAATGTATACAGTGGTCCCTCAACGTATGATATTAATTGGTTCCAGGAGAACCATCATATGTTGAAACCATCATATGTCGAGTACATATGTCTATGGGAAACTGCTAATTGGTTCTGGGATGACCATTGTATGTGGAGTGTATGGGGAGTGTTTAACAAACCAGGGTGCCTCCAGCTGTTGCACAACTACAATTCCCAGCATGCATGTACAGCCATTGACTGTCTGGGAATGCTGAGAGTTATAGTTTTGCAACAGCTGGAGGCACACTGATAGGGAAACATTGATGTATGGGGTGTATATTGTGTATATGTATTGTATGTGATGTGTGACATCGCAAACAGTACTGTACAGTTCTTTAAATACCTTCAGGAGGGACAGAATGTCCTCCATTACGATCCTGCCGACTACAGCTCTATAGGAAAGGAAGGGGAGGGCAGCCAGCAGCTCATTGGATGCCTGCAGCAAGATGGCTATTGGCTATGGCTGCACTGGGGGGGGCTTACACGGAGCTCACAGTGGAAGCCTGCGTGAGTTAGCAGGACAGCATGTGAGTAACAGGAGGCAGAACGGGGCACACAGGGCACATTAAACAACTATCTGTCAGTTGCTGAAGTTGTCAGCGCTGTCAGATAGCTGTTTGTACGATGGCCCCGACACACAGCAGCATCATATGTCGATGCTGCCTTCAACATACGATGGGGCCATCGTAAGTCGGGGGGTCACTGTATATGTCCAAAGTCTCCAATAAAAATCTGGTCTGTTCAAGTGTTGATCGCGAATATTCGAAATGCAAATTTTTACCATGAATATCGTCAATTTGCGATTTCACGAATATTTAGAATATAGCGCTATATATACGCAATGACGAATATTCGTTTTTTTATATATTGGAATTCCGGCAATATATACACTGCTCAAAAAAAAATAAAGGGAACACTAAGATAACACATCCTAGATCTGAATGAACTAATTGTATGAAATACATTTGTGTTTACATAGTTAAATGTGCTGACAACAAAATCACACAAAAATTATCAATGGAAATCAAATTTATCAACCCATGGAGGTCTGGATATGGAGTCACACTCAAAATCAAAGTGGAAAACCACACTACAGGCTGATCCAACTTTGATATGTCCTTAAAATAAGTCAAAATGAGGCTCAGTAGTGTGTGTGGCCTCCACGTGCCCGTATGACCTCCCAACAATGCCTGGGCATGCTCTTGATGAGGTGGCAGATGGTCTCCTAAGGGATGTCCTCCCAGACCTGATCTAAAGCATCCGACAACTCCTGGACAGTCTGTGGTGCAACTTGGCGTTGGTGGATGGAACGAGACATGATGTCCCAGATGTGCTCAATCGGATTAAGGTCTGGGGAACGGGTGGGCCAGGCCATAGCATCAATGCCTTCTTCTTGCAGTAACTCCTGACACACTCCAGCCACATGAGGTCTAGCATTGTCTTGCATTAGGAGGAACCCAGGGCCAACCACACCAGCATATCGTCTCACAAGGGGTCTGAGGATCTCATCTCGGTACCTAATGGCAGTCAGGCTGATACGCCGAGCGCTCTGGGTCCCTGCTCCTCCCCGGAGCGCTCGCGGCGTTCACCTCCATGCAGCGCCCCGTTCAGACCCGCTGACCGGGAGCGCTGCATTAGTGTAACCGACGGGGATGCGACCCGCGTAGCGGGACGCGCCCGCCCGCGGCTCGCATCCCAATCCCTTCACCTGTCCCGCCCTCCGTCGGCTCAGTCCCGGCGCACGCGGCCTCGCTCCCTAGGGCACGCGCGGGCCGGCTCTCTGAGATTTAAAGGGCCAGTGCGCCATTGATTGGCGCCTGGCCCAATTAGGACATCCACCTGTGTCCTCATTATAAAAACCCAGTTTCCCTTCCTGGTATCGCCGGATCTTGTGCCTCAATGCCAGTCAAAGCGTTCTTGTGTATGTTCCAAGCCAGTGTTCCAGACCCTCTGCTGTTGCCCCTGACTACGATCCTTGCTGCCTGCCCTGACCTTCTGCTATGTCCGACCTTGCTCTTGCCTTATCCCTTGTACCGCGCCTGTCTCAGCCGTCAGCTGGGGTTGAGTCGCTATCGGGTGGAACGACCTGGGGGTTACCTGCCGCTGCAAGTCCATCCCGCTTTGCGGCGGGCTCTGGTGAAAACCAGTAACCCCTTAGACTCCGTTCCCCTGGTATGGCCCACGTCATCACCCCACTGACACAGAGGATCCACCACCAGTATCCTCACTGCATACCCATCCGGATCCTGACACAGGCTACCTCTGGCAATCACATGGAGGGCTGTGCGACCCCCCCAAAGAAATGCCACCCCACACCATTACTGACCCACTGCCAAACTGGTCATGCCGGAGGATGTTGCAGGCAGCAGAATGTTCTCCATGGCGTCTCCAGACTCTCTGTCACATATGCTCAGTGTGAACCCGCTTTCATCTGTGAAGACCACAGGGTGCAAATTGGCAAATTTGCTAATCATGGTGTTCTCTGGCAAATGCCGAATGTCCTGCATCGTATTGGGCTGTAAGCACAACCCCCACATTTGGATGTCGGGCCCTCATACCACCCTCATGGAGTCTGTTTCTAACTGTTTGAGCATGCATATTTGTGGCCTGCTGGAGGTCATTTTTCAGGGCTTTGGCAGTGCTCCTCCTGTTCCTCCTTGCACAAAGGTGGAGGTAGCGGTCCTTCTGCTGGGTTGTTGCCCTCCTGCGGCCTCCTCCACATCACCTGATTTACTGACCTGTCTCCTGGTAGCGCCTCCATGCTCTGGACACTACGCTGACAGACGCAGCAAACCTTCTTGCCACAGATCGCATTGATGTGCCATCCTGGATGAACTACCAGAGCCACTTGTGTGGGTTGTAGACTCTGTCTCATACTACCACTAGAGTGAAAGCACCGCCAGCATTCAAAAGTAACCAAAACATCAGCCAGGAATCATTGGAACTGAGACATAGTCTGTGGTCACGACCTGCAGAATCACTCCTTTAATGGGGGTGTCTTGCTCATTGACTAAAATTTCCACCTGTTGTCTGTTCCATTTGCACAACAGCATGTGAAATTGATTGTCAATCAGTGTTGCTTCCAGAGTGGACAGTGTGATTTCACAGAAGTGTGATTGACTTGGAGTTACATTGTGTTGTTTTAAGTGTTCCCTTTATTTTTGAGTAGTGTATTATTTTATATTTAATGAAATAAAATAGAATAGAATCTGTCAAAAGAAAATCACTCAACTGGTTAAAAAATCTTTATAAACACAAAATGCAAATACTGCATAAAATTTACAAAGCTAGACACTAAATTAAATTGACATAGTTGTTACCAATTTTCCAGTGCTATTTATAATGCAAATCTTCTTACACTCTTCTCTTTATTCTCCTTGCATACTCTTTAAATCAAGTGAACTGATGGTTGGAACCAGCTATCAAGCTGTCTGCAGTTGTATAATGTAATCTGTCAGATGCTTAACACACCGTTTCTTAATAACATAGCAAAATGTAACAAATTTGTTTTCAAATGTGATGGATTTGATGCCACATCCACAGGCAACACAAGGTTAACACATGTTAGAAAAATAATGAGAGTAGGTAGAGGTATAAAATCACATTAAAATATGTCACAAAATAGCTGCTTTTTACTATATCACAGCATGTAATTATCATCTAACTAGAGGAAAAGAGAGAGACGACTGGAGGGTGTTTGAGTTTGTCAAAGAACCTTCCCAGTGTATTGCAGGCTGCAAGTCGGGAGCAGTTCATAAACTATAATATAAAACATTTCAAGACCTATGGGATGTAGGAACTGAATTTCGAATGATAAAAGTTTAGTGCAGATGTTGAGTACTGGCATAGAGCCACTCACACTGAAGCCTACAGAAAGAATAAGAACTAAAGTAGTGCTGCATCTTTGACTCTCAGCAAATTTAGTGCATTATATCCAACCATCCCTGGGGCCACACTGAATTGGGAAATGAAGCACTGCACAGCACCCGTTGAATACGGTGTTCAAAGATTAACTCTTTCTAGAGGAACCCTTTATTTAACCAGCCTAGTGGTATTCCCGAGCGTGACTCGGGGTTAATGTTCGCTGCTAGAAGCGGTAACCCCGAGTCACGCTCGGGGTAGAATTGCAGAGTTGCTGTGTGGGCTGCACAATATATCGCAAAAGCAATCGAATCGCGATTTTTGCTTTTTGCGATATAGCGATGCAGCCCCCGGAAAAATATGTGATTATCTGCTTGGGTCGGCTCCCGTGGCGGGGGCCGGCCAGAGCAGGTAAAGACATATACTAAAAGTCAGTGTTTCTCAACCAGGGGGCCTCCAGATGTTGCAAAACTACAACTCTCAGCATGCTCGGACAGCCAAAGGCTGTCCGGGCATGCTGGGAGTAGTAGTTTCACAATAGCTAGAGGCCCCCTGGTAGAAAAACACTGAGCTAAGTGTAAAAGTAAAAAGGAGGAAAAAAAAACAAAACTTTTGTTTACCTAATCCCGGTCCCTGCAGATGTCGTTCCCCTCCGTGCGCTCTGGTCCCTGCTCTCTTCATTATTCATCTTACAGGACCTTTCAGTTTTCAGCCAATCACCGGCCGCAGTGGTTTAAAGCCAGTGATTGGTTGAAGGGGAAAGGGCTTGTTCTGCAGGAAATACACTAGGTTTGAAATCTGCCTGGCAAACCCAGTGTATGCTGCTGCAGGACAAGACAAGGTGAGAAGGGGGGGAGGGAATGTGACATAGGGGGGAATGTGACAGAGGGGGGAATGTGACAAGGGGGGGGGGAATGTGACAGAAGGGGGGGATGTGACAGAGGGGGGAATGTGACAAGAGGGAAGAATGTGACAAGGGGGGGGGATGTGACAGGGGGGAGGGGAATGTAACATGGAGGGGGGAGAATGTAACAAGGGGGGGAATGTAACAAGGGGGGATGTGACAGGGGGATGAATGTGACAGGGGGGATGAATGTGACAGGGGGGGAAAATGTGACAAGGGGGGGGATGTGACAAGGAGGGGGGGAATGTGATATGGGGGGGGGGTAAATGTGACAAGGGAGGGGGAATGTGATATGGGGGGGGGGGGGGGTAAATGTGACAAGGGAGGGGGAATGTGACGGGGGGAGATGTGAAATTTCAATGCAAAAAATTGTACCGCTTTTGGTACAAACTTCCAGACAGAATCATACCGCTAGGGAGGTTAAATAATATAAAAAGAAGTTATCTGCAACTGCAGCTTTGTTACTCTGATCTCTTGACAAAATATTTTGGCCCACATTTATCATTGTAGGTGTAAGTGAAGCGTTTTTTTACACCTTTTTTTTGTGTTCTGGTAATGTGCAGGAGCACCAAATTTATTAAATGGTCAAAGAGCATTTGATACATTTTGTGCAGGTCACATTTTCTGAAATTTCTGTATTCACATACACCAAAAAGATACGCCATGTCTGGGCTGGTGCAGTTTTAGAGACTTTTCAGTGGCTTTGCACGTTTTTTTGCTCCTTTTCACAAAAAGGTGCAGTTCATAAAACCCTTCCATATCATGTGTATTGTCAAAAACAGTGGATTGCAACTCAAAATCAGCAGAAATGTGTAAAACAAAAGGCGCAAAAATTCCTGCTTGCTCCTTTTTTTGCCCCTTTTTAGACACAAAAAAACTGTCTAAAGACTGATAAATGTGGGTCTCTGTGCCTTCCTGATAGCTTGTCAAGATCAACGTTGGTTACATATTCTATTTATGGTTTAATTTAAAAAAATGCTAATTTATCTGTCAATATTTATCTGTCAATAACTGGTAGTTCATTTATATTAGTCTTGTTACTCCCGTTATATGCCTCTTTGGAAATGACAACGTTAAACTAAATTCTAGTCTTCTACAAGTTCTTAACTGGTTCTATTTGGAAAATAGTTAAAAATTCCATTTATCCAAGTTGTATACAGTTGTGGTAAATTCTAAGTTCTATAGACCAGTCGACCAGCTTTCTCAGAGTCTGGATTGACGAGTCTGTCTATATGGAGAATGAGAAAAGTTATAACAATACAACAACATTCATATTAATATCATCCAGGTAGATTTTATTAACAGTTTTACAAAAGATTATGATTTTAGAATTCCTAAGGGGTACTTTTTTTTTTTTTTTTTCAAAACAACATTCTATTCCTATTTCCAAGGATATAATGTGAGGTAGACAAGGCATCATTAAAAAGGGGAAATATAGGTATAGGGTGGGTGCAGCTCACTTATACTAAATATAACCAAGTCTACTGAGATGGACTCCCACACCCCGGGAGTTTATAGACAAAGTGAGAAAACAAACGATATCTCAGTCCTCTAGGTTGTATAGTTGAAACTAATTTCACCTATATAACCTAAAGGACTGAGATATCTTTTGTTTTATCATTAAAAAGGGGGCCTGACTTAATAGCGCTAAATATGTGCCATTTTTTGCAGCACAATTTTCTGTAAAAGTAAGCCATGGAATAGAAAGGTGTACCAGATTTTCAGCATGAGTCACTGTTTTAAATCTAGTGCATTCTTAGGCCAAGTTCACATGACAGAAAACTTGGGTTCTTTCTGCGAAGACCAGTGTGCACAGTGCAGCAGAATCCCATTGATTTCAGCAGCATGTTCTTATGTTCCGCCATGTGTACATAGCCTTAGACTGTCTAGTCTAAGTTTACAAAGTCTAAGGGTGGTTTCACATATATCAATCACATATATCTCCCTCAGTTATTTGGCCACAGACAATTCCACAGCTGATGCCACAACTAATGGTAAAGACTAAGAGCATCAGTTGTCTATTGGTACGGTCGCCAGTCATTTCTGCAGGTCGTACCGGGAAATGCTGTAAGACATATTCACAAGATTAGGTGTGTTTGGTGATCCAGCATCCCAATTGAGGTACTGAATCAATCTGAGCTGTCCCATGCAAATGAATGGAATGAGTTCAATCATCAAGTTCTCCCTCAAGTACTCTTCTACAGTGCTGGAAGGAAATGCCGCCAGATCATATATGTGACAGGGCACTAAGAAGTCATTTTTTTATTGTCTTCCCCGCTGTTTCCGATACAATATTTTTTTTTAACTCTCCTGTTTTATTCTCTTTTACCTATTTCTTCAACCGGCAAAATAACTACTTTACCTGTTCTCTTGGATGTCATTGGAAGTAATTGACAAAAGTGTTATCAGAATAATTTTTTAAAGCTTAACTAATCTTCTCCACTATACAGTATTGGCTTGTTTAACTTTTGCCATTTTAGTCTACAGTGGAAAGAGGAAATTATTTTCATTTTGGAACACAGTGCTCTCTGCTTACTTCAAGAGCACAGTGCTCTCTGCTGACATCTCTCTCCCTTTTAGGAACTGTCCAGAGCAGCATATGTTTGCTATGGGGATTTTCTCCAACTCTGGACAGTTCTTAAAATGGACAGAGATGTCAACAGAGAGCACTGTGGTCATGATGGCAGCAGAGAGCTCTGTGTTTCAAAAAGAAAATAATTTCCTCTGTAGTATTCAGCAGCTAATAATTACTGGAAGGATTAAGATTTTTTAATAAAAGTAATTTACAACTCTGTTTAAATTTCTGGCCCCAGTTGATTAAAAAATAAATTTAAAAAATCCTTTAAAGGGGTACTTTGCCCCTAAACATTTTGTTCCCTATCCAAAGGAAAGATAATAAGATGTTTGATTGCAATCTTCGGTGTGGCACCCCAGTCATCCACTGCACAGAGTGAACTCCGCTTTGTGCCGTATGACGTGTGAACACAGCCGTGACGGCTATGTACTAGCCATCACTTTCCCTCCAATAGACATGAATGGAGGGCCCGTGGCGTGACATCACTAACACGGAAGCTCCAAGCTTCTGTATTCAGAACGCTGCAGGACCAGCCCGGAGATTGCAAGGGATCCCAGTATCCCCTATTCTTTGGATAGAGGATAAGATGTCTTGGGGTGGAGTACCCCTTTAATGCAGCACACAGCTTTCAAACAGGCTGTAGCTCAGGCATTATATTGAGAGAAGCAGTGTGACGTATTTCTACATTTACTCAGTGTTTTAAGTTGATATGTTCTCTATGCAAACGGTAAATAAGTGATCATTCAGATTAAAATTTTTATCAGTAAAAAATGTGTAGTCTCCATCATGAAGATGATAGAAACTTTATATAAACAAGAATGAAGCGATACATTAATTACCAGTTAGACTATGCTATAATAGCTTTGTGGCCAGCAAAATGGTGCCAGGGAAATGGACTGAAATTTAATCTGACTCCTATTAAAATACCAATTTGCATAAAATTAATTTCCATCAAAGCTTGTACAACCTACTATATTTTAGACAGAACAAGAAATCCCATTTCCATTAAATTTAAGGGAGACATCTGACTAGCACAAATTCTATAACAATGTGTGATTTCCCCCATTCAGAAGTATATCCAGAGAAGGCTTAAGAAATCTCCTGACCTTCTAATTTCTGCAAACATTTGTGAACTTAGATAATGCTGGCATTTGTTTTAGACTGAGTCATCAATGGCTTGAAATTAATACGAGCTTTGTGAAAGTAAAGACTGGTAGTTTTAGCTGCTGATAATGGAATGGATATTGTGCTGATACACTATTGTACAGGCCTAGAGTAAAATGAAATGAGAAATTTAGAGCATACACAGAATGTAAGCAAATACCAAGCCAAATTTTACAATGGAATGATTTAAAAGTAAAAACCTGAGAAGAATAGCCAAGGAGGTTAATAAATGCATACTGCAGTAGCATCTGACAGAGACATGACTGCCAAGTGGCCGCTGTTAAATACCTAACATATTTTAGGCATCTATATAACAAGAAATAAGAATCGCTTCTGTAAATAAGAAATTAAGAAAAGCATTGCTAAATACTTATCATATTGGTACAAGGTCCTCTCCCCCGTATAGTGATACCTACAACCACCTATATAGAGATACAGCAAACTCTCTTAAAGGCGTACTCTGGTGGAATTTATTTTTATTTTTTTAATAAACTGGTGCCAGAAAGTTAAACAGATTTGTAAATTACTTCTATTCAAAAATCTTTACCCTTCCAGTACTTTTTAGCAGCTGTATGCTACAGAGAAAATTCTATACTTTTTGAATTTCTTTTTTGTCTTGTCCACAGTGCCCTCTGCTGACACCTGCTGCCCGTATCAGGAACTGTCCAGAGCAGGAGAAAATCCCCATAGCAAACCTTTGCTGCTCTGGACAGTTCCTGATACGGGCAGCAGGTGTCAGCAGAGAGCACTGTGGACAAGACAAAAAAGAAATTCAAAAAGTATATAATTTTCTCTGTAGCATACAGGTACTAAAAAGTACTGGAAGGGTAAAGATTTTTTAATAGAAGTAATTTACAAATATGTTTAACTTTCTGGTACCAGTTGATTAAAAAAAATAAAGTTTTCCACCGGAGTACAGCTTTAACAGCTATGGATACCTGTACTGAATTTTATTGTTTCCTTAATGCAAAATAAAGTAATTTTCTAAATTGTCTTCTTTTGAAATTCCCTATCATTTAACTGCTACTCAGAAGGGATAAATCAGACAGACTTACTGCTCTCTCATTGTTAGAGTTAGTAGCAGGGACAGTGTTACACACCAGCTCAGATTGTGGATAGGGGGAAAACATTGAGGATAGTTCACCTAGGCTGTAGATAGATGCATGTCTCCTTTATAGAAGAGATACAAGGTGTTTTTTTTTTTTTTTTTACACAGATTCCTATAGGCTATGTGCAAGTATACAGAGTAAATAGAGCTCACACAGCTGTAGATAGTGTAGAAAAGAAATTAAGGAAATATGTTAATAAAGACCTATGGAGAAAGTGTTTTACATGATAATAATAAGGTAAGAATAAATAAAAATGCTTTTTTTTTTTTTTTTTTTCAAGAGGCCAGACGATTTTAACTTAAAATTTACAACCATTACACAACAAACCTTAAAGGGTACCTCTCATCAAATAAACTTTTGATATATTTTAGATTAATGAATGTTGAATAACTTTACAATAGCATGTTAATGAAAAATATGCTTCTTTCTATTGTATTTTTCCCGATCAGTCCTGTCAGCAAGCATTTCTGACTCATGCTGGAGTCCTAAACACTCAGAGCTGCCAGCCTGCTTTGTTCACAGACAAACAGGCTGTGAACAAAGCAGGCTGGCAGCTCTGAGTGTTCTCCTTTGTAAACAAAGCTGACTGGCAGCTCGTAGTGTTTAGGACTCCAGCATGAGTCTGAAATGCTTGCTGCCAGGACTGGTAAGGAGACCCCTAGTGGTCATTTCTTCAAAGTGGAAAATTAAATAGAAAGAAGCATATTTTTTAATAACATGCAATTGTAAAGTTATTCTGCATACATTAATCTATAATATATCAAAAGTTTTTTTGATGAGAGGTACCCTTTAACTTGAAATTTTCTATTGCTGCATCGTGGTATGTATCACCTTAAATGTCAAGTGTCAAGTGAAATTTTGCTGCAATTGTAAAACTACAGAAAAAAGGAGGAACATTTAAAAAAAAACAAAAAAAATCTTCTACAAGAGGGATCAGTAGAAAAATAGAAAAATATGAAGTATGATGGTGGTGGTGTGGAACAGCTTTTACAGTTCAGCTGGCCTTGTAGAAAGACTAACTGGTGAACAGATTTTCTCTTCTTTATGGAGATGCTGCTTTTGCTTTATGAGTCATCTCTCTGGGCTTCAAGACCCAGTTGTTCCTGTAACCGCTGACATCTTTATAGCTGCAATACAGACCATGCAATCTGCTAGTGAATCACATTGCAATTTACTTCTCTGTTATAAAAGTTTCCACCATTTACTTTTAGAAAATTCAATCAAATCTACGTTTCTAAGTGATGACAATTTGTTGGTTCACATCACAATTTTACCATCCGATTAATAGACAGTAAAATTGGACAAAATCGGATTACCTGAAATTGTATACCATCGTAAAAGAAGAAAAACTACCACAAGAGGACATAGTTTTAAATTAGAGGGGCAAAGGTTTATAAGTAATATCAGGAAGTATTAGTTTACTGAGAGAGTAGTGGATGCATGGAATAGCCTTTCTGCAGAAGTGGTAGCTGCAAATACAATGAAGGAGTTTAAGCATGCATGGGATAAGCATAAGGCTATCCTTCATATAAGATAGGGCCAGGGACTATTGATAGGATTCAGATTATTGAGCAGACTAGATGGGCCAAATGGTTCTCATCTGCCGACACATTCTATGTTTCTATGTAATATAAATATTTGTTGGGCATCCAATTTAAAATCGTATCCAAAAATCGTATGGCAGAAAATTTCATCCGAATTTAACAAAAAAATCTTTTAGAATTTTGAAGTTTCTAGCACTTTCCGGAGTATTTTGAGGCTACTACACAGGTGTAAAAAACAATTGTGTGTGATAAATCTGATAAAATCGCGCCGTCATATGATTCAATGTGATTTACATAGGCCACAATAATTAAAAAATCGGACACGATTTTGATCCGATTTTGAATCTGGGCGAAAAATTGTGGTCAACCACAATTTTACCCTAGATCTAAAAACTTGCAAATTCGGATGCGGATCAAAATCGATGCATGCATTGGATATAATTACTGAATGGAAGTCAATGGATACGACTTGGCATGCAGATTTGTACGATTTGAAGGTAAAAAATTATGAGAAAAAGTAGAATGGTAAAATCATGATGTGAATGCACCCTAATACTTTCTTGTATTCAATGAGTATTTATATCAATGTAAATATTTATTTTAAATATTTCTACTTGAATGTCATATATAGCTTGTATAGAATATGAAGCTCGTCCTCATAATTGATTTTACCAATATTTATGGTTATTTATTTTTGTTTTATTTTAGGTTTTACCTTAATTTTGTTACAGAAGAAGTAGAGAATCCTGAAAAGTAAGGATACAAACAATCTATATTATTTTTACAAAACTGATAGCTACTAGTGCACAGTATGGAAGAAGAGATGTTCCCCTGTATGCTCAGGCTGCTAATGTATTGCATAAAAAAGTTTTCAAGTATCCAATTTATTCAAGCCATAACAGTAGCTAAGCTGGATGTCTAGCCCGGCAGCTCGTGAATATAATGGGATCTTTATTACTCCATGCTATATAAAATCACAGGTACAGAACACAGGAAGTGACGCGTTTCGGCCAACCACAATGGCTGTAGTCGTACTGCTAGTATGACTAAGGCCATTGTCATTGGCCAAAACATGTCACTTCCTGTGTCCTATACCTGTGATTTTATATAACATGGAGTAATAAAGATCCCATTATGTTCACGAGCTGCCGGTCTGGACATCCAGCTTTGCTTCTTCAATTGAATATGGTGCAATCCACACCGGTCCAGACGAAGGGGTGAGCTGACTGTGACGGCATGCTTTGGGTCACTTCACTAAACTGCTTCATGATGCTGCACATCACCGCTCTGTGAGGGTAAAGTTTGATCTGTTTGGCTTGTGGCTTGTTTTACACATGGTTTGGGTGCTACTGGGCAATTTGCCTGATTTTTAAAGCAACCGCTTAAAATGCACCACTTTTTGTTGTTTATCTCTTTCTTTGTTCTTTCTTATTATGGCTTCGCTGGCATTCTTTTGATTCCCTCTTAGAGGGGAGATTAAAACCTGTCCAGAAGAAAAGTTGCTGAGTTGCCCATAGCAACCAATCAGATTTCTTCTTTAATTTTTCAGAGGCCTTTTCAAAAAAGAAAGAAATGATCTGATTGGTTGCTATGGGCAACTCAGCAACTTTTCCTCCGGACAGGTTTTGATGAGTCTCCCCCAGAGTGTCCTCCAAATATATAGAGTGCTAGTGGTCCCAAATGTTCAGTAGCTCGTTCCCACCACCCAGATATTCTTGAATATGAACACACACAATAATTTTCATATGACCTAATGAAGGTGCAGGGTTTGCATAGAAACACGTTATTTTTCCAGAAATGTTTGTAATATGTAAAGATCTATATGATCACAGTGACCTGTTTGCATGAAGGAGTCTGTTTTTGAGATAAATGTGTTGGCTGGAGTAACCTCCACCCTGTGTAACAGGTGTAGCAGTTTTCTAACCTTCTTTACATATTGATATTATGCATGTCATAGAGTTATACCTATTACCGAGCACAACTCCAGAAGGCCATTCAGCTATCTGTGAGTGTTCTGCACCCTGATGTTAAATAACATCACCCAAGGGAACATTTCGATTTGCTTATTATTCTAATTCCTGCTCTTGAATTAGTTCACTAAAAGCAATATTTTCTCACCAACATGTTAGGGAGACAACTTGGGAGATGACCAAGAGAACATCAGAGGACACTATGACACTTATGTGATAAGTTTAAACATAGAGGCATTTTTTCTAAATGATTCCAATTGTGGAAATGTTATCTCAAGTTATCTTTACATACTTTTGGGTGACTATCCATATGTAAACATTTTTGAAGTAGTTTACATTGGCCACTAAAGCAAAACAGCTCTCTGGATATTATTTCTTAGCTTTGCTGTATACATTTGTGCACTTAAGAGTAAATGCCAGCTCTGTTATACTGCTAGAAGTCATGTTAACATACACTACTCAAAATAATGAAGGGAACACTTAAACAACACAATGTAACTCCAAGTCAATCACACTTGTGTGAAATCACACTGTCCACTCAGGAAGCAACACTGATTGACAATCAATTTCACATGCTGTTGTGCAAATGGAACAGACAACAGGTGGAAATTATAGACAATTAGCAAGACATCCCAAATAAAGAAGTGGTTCTTCAGGTGGTGACCACAGACACTTCTCAGTTCCTATGCTTACTGGCTGATGTTTTGGTCACTTTTGAATGCTGGCGGTGTTTTTAGTCTAGTGGTAGCATGAGATGGAGTCTACAACCCACACAATTGGCTCAGGTAGTGCAGCTCATCCAGGATGGCACATCAATGCAAGCTGTGGCAAGAAGGTTTGCTGTGTCTGTCAGCATAGTGTCCAGAGCATGGAGGAGCTACCAGGAGACATGCCAGTACATCAGGAGATGTGGAGGAGGCCGTAGGAGGGCAACAACACAGCAGCACGACCACTACCTCCACCTTTGTGCAAGGAGGAGCAGGAGGAGCACTGCCAGAGCCCTACAAAATGACCCCCAGCAGGCCACACATGTGCATGTGTCCACTCACTCAAACGATCAGAAACAGACTTCATGAGGGTGGCATGAGGGCCCGACGTCCACAGGTGGGGGTTGTGCTCACAGCTTAACACCGTGCAGGACGTTTGGCATTTGCCAGAGTACACAAAGATTAGCAAATTCGACACTGGTGCTCTTTGCTCTTCACAGATGAAAGCATGTTCACACTGAGCACATGTGACAGAAGTGACAGAGTCTGGAGACGAAGTGGAGAACGTTCTGCTGCCTGCAACATCCTCCAGGATGACCAGTTTGGCGGTGGGTCAGTAATGGTGTGGGGTGGCATTTCTTTGGGGGGGTCGCACAGCCCTCCATGTGCTTGCCAGAGGTAACCTGACTGCCATTAGGTACCAAGATGAGATCCTCAGACCCATTGTGAGACCATATGCTGGTGCGGTTGGCCCTGGGTTCCTTCTAATGCAAGACAATGCTAGACCTTCATGTGGCTGGAGTGTGTCAGCAGCTCCTGCAAGAGAAAGGCATTGGTGTTATGGACTGGCCCGCCCGTTTCTGGGACCTGAATCCGATTGAGCACATCTGGGACATCATGTCTCGCTCCATCCACCAACGCCACTTTGTACCACAGACTGTCCAGGAGTTGGCAGATGCTTTAGTCCAGGTCTGGGAGGACATCCCTCAGGAGACCATCCGCCACCTCATCAGGAGCATGCCCAGGCATTGTAGGGAGGTCATATGGGCACGTGGAGGTCAAACACACTACTGAGCCTCATTTTGACTTGTTTTAACCCCTTAAGGACAGAGCCCATTTTCACCTCTAGGACGAAGCCCTTTTTTGCAAATCTGACCACTGTCACTTTAAACATTAATAACTCTGGAATGCTTTTAGTTATCATTCTGATTCTGAGATTGTTTTTTCGTGACATATTCTACTTTAACATAGTGGTAAAATTTTGTGGTAACTTGCATCCTTTCTTGGTGAAAAATTCCAAAATTTGATGAAAAAATTAAAACATTTTCATTTTTCTAACTTTGAAGCTCTCTGCTTGTAAGGAAAATGGATATTCCCCCAAAAAATTTTTGGGATTCACATATACAATATGTGTCTACTTTATGTTTACATGATAAAATTGACGAGTTTTTACTTTTGGAAGACACCAGAGGGCTTCAAAGTTCAGCAGCAATTTTCCAATTTTTCACAAAATTTTCAAACTCGCAATTTTTCTGGGACCAGTTCAGGTTTGAAGTAGATTTGAAGGGTCTTCATATTAGAAATACCCCATAAATGACCCCATTATAAAAACTGCATCCCCCAAAGTATTCAAAATGACATTCAGTAAATGTTTTAACCCTTTAGGTGTTTCACAGGAAAAGCAGCAAAGTGAAGGAGAAAATTCAAAATCTTCATTTTTTTACACTCGCATGTTCTTGTAGACCCAATTTTTGAATTTTTACAAGGGGTAAAAGGAGAAAATGTATACTTATATTTGTAGCCCAATTTCTCTCGAGTAAGCACATACCTCATATGTCTATGTAAAGTGTTCGGCGGGCGCAGTAGAGGGCTCAGAAGCGAACGAGCGACAAGGGGATTTTAGAGAGTACGTTTTTCTGAAATGGTTTTTGGGGGGCATGTCACCTTTAGGAAGCCCCTATGGTGCCAGAACAGCAAAAAAAACACATGGCATACCATTTTGGAAACTAGACCCCTTGAGGAACGTAACAAGGGATAAAGTGAGCCTTAACACCCCACAGGTGTTTCACGACTTTTGCATATGTAAAAAAAAAAAAAAATAAATTCACTAAAATGTGGGTTTCCCTCCAAATTTTAAATTTTAGCAAGGGTTAATAGCAGAAAAGACCTCCCAAAATTTGTAACCCCATCTCTTCAGAGTATGGAGGTACCCCATAAGTGGACCTGAAGTGCACTACGGGCGAACTACAATGCTCAGAAGGGAAGGCGTCATATTTGGCTTTTTGAGAGCAAATTTTGCTCGGGGGGCATGTCGCATTTAGGAAGCCCCTATGGTGCCAGAACAGCAAAATAACCCCCACATGGCATACCATTTTGGAAACTAGACCCCTCACAGAATGTAATGAGGGGTACAGTGAGCATTTACCCCACTGGTGTCTGACAGATCTTTGGAACAGTGGGCTGTGCAAAATTTTTCATTTTCACGGACCACTGTTCCAAAGATCCGTCAGACACCTGTGGGGTGTAAATTCTCACTGCACCCCTCATTACATTCCGTGAGGGGTGTAGTTTTCAAAATGGGGTCACATGTGGGTGTGTTTTTTTTTTTTTGCGTTTGTCAGAACCGCTGTAACAATCAGCCACCTCTGTGCAAATCACCTCAAATGTACATGGCGCACTCTCCCTTCTGTGCCTTATTGTGCGCCCCCAGAGCACTTTGCGCCCACATATGGGGTATCTCCGTACTCGGGAGAAATTGTGTTACAAATTTTGGGGGGCGTTTTTCCCTTTTACCTCTTGTGAAAATGAAAAGTATAGGGCAACACCAGCATGTTAGTGTAAAAATTTTAATTTTTTTACACTAACATGCTGGTGTAGACCCCAACTGTTCCTTTTCATAAGGGGTAAAAGGAGAAAAAGCCCCCCAAAGTGAGAGCGCCATGTGCATTTGAAGTCTGAATTAGGGACTTGCATAGTGGTGGAAATAGGGGTATTCTACGCCAGTGATTCCCAAACAGGGCGCCTCCAGCTGTTGCTAAACTCCCAGCATGCTTGGACAGTCAATTGCTGTCCAGAAATGCTGGGAGTTTTTGTTTTGCAACAGCTTGAGGCTCCATCTTAGAAACACTGCCGTACAATACGTTTTTCATTTTTATTGGAGAAGGGGGGTGGGGGGGCAGTGTACGTGTGTGTATATGTAGCGTTTTACTCTTTATTTTATGTTAGTGTAGTGTAGTGTTTTTAGGTTACATTCACACTGGCGGCAGATTACACTGAGTCTCCCGCTAGGAGTTTGAGCTGCGGCGGAAAATTTGCCGCATCTCAAATTTGCAGCGGGGAACTCACTGTAATCTGCCGCCAGTGTGAATGTAGCCTGTACATTCACACGGGAGGGGGGTCAAAACTACAACTCCCAGCATGCACTGACAGACCATGCATGCTGGGAGTTGTAGTTTTGCAACAGCTGGAGGCACACTGGCTGGAAAACCTTGAGTTAGGTTCTATGACCTAACTCAGTATTTTCCAACCAGTGTGCCTCCAGCTGTTGCAAAACTGCAACTCCCAGCATGTACTGATTGCGGAAGGGCATGCTGGGAGATGTAGTTATGCAATGGCTGGAGGCACGCAAGTACAACTCCCAGCATGCCAAGACAGCCTTATGCTGTTCCAGAATGCTGGGAGTTGTAGTTTTGCAAGATTTAGAGGGGTTCAAGTTGTAAATCACTGTCCAGTGGTCTCAAAACTATGGCCCGCAAACTGCTGTCTGGGCATGCTGAGAGTTGTAGTTTTGCAACATCTGGAGGCTACAGTTTGAGACCACTTAGTGATCTACAACCTGAACCCCTCTAAATATTGCAAAACTACAAGTCCCAGCATGCCCACACAGCAAACAGCTGTCTGGGCATGCTGGGAGTTGTAGTTTTGCAACATCTGGAGGGCCACGGTTTAGAGACCACTGTAAACTGTGGCCCTCCGGATGTTGCTAGGCAACAACTCACCTAGCAGGACTCGGAAGCCGCCGCCGCCGCCGCACGTGGGGGATCCCCGCATGGAGGATCACGATCCGGGATCCAGGTAGGGACCTTCGGCGCCGACCCTCCCTGGACGGTTCCCCCGTTTTGCCCGGACACCGATAGGTGGGCAAAGCGGGGGAACCGAACTTTAACCCCCCCTCCCCCGGTCTGCTATCGGTCGGTCGCTCGGCCGACCAATAGCAGGGATAGGAGGGGTGGCAACCCTGCCACCAAACTCCTATCCCTTTAGGGGGATCTAGGGTGTCTCGGACACCTACGATCCCTCTTATTTTCCGGGTCACCGGGTCACCAGTGACCCGTATGACCCGGAATCGCGCAGATCGCAGGTCTGAATTGACCTGCGATTTGCGCGCATCGCGGTTATGGGGGGGTCTCAGGACCCCCCTCGGCGATGTGCCGGGATGCCTGCTGTTAGATAACAGCAGTCATCCCGGCCCGATCACCGCTACCGGTGACGCGGCGCTCCCGGAACCCCGCGACGTACATGTACGTCGCCGCGCGCCAAGTGACACTTTGCGGCGCCGTACATGTACGTCGCTCGTCGTGAAGGGGTTAAGGACATTACATCAAAGTTGGATCAGCCTGTAGTGGGGTTTTCCACTTTGATTTTGAGTGTGACTCCATATCCAGACCTCCATGGGTTGATAAATTTGATTTTCATTGTAAATTTTTGTGTGATTTTGTTGTCAGCACATTCAACTATGTAAAGAAGAAAATATTTCATACCATTAGTTCATTCATTCAGATCTAGGATGTGTTATCTTAGTGTTCCCTTTATTTTTTTTTTGAGCATTGTATGAAAACAACAATAAACACTTTGCACACAATTTGCACTATGTACACAGATACATCCTGTATGCACCCAATTGGTTTCTTCACTACTGAAGACTGTAATCGTCTATTAGAAGTCTATGACAATTAGCTCCCATTCATTTTACAGTAGCTGTAGTAAAACACATACACACTGGGGGAGATTTATCAAAACCTGTCTGGAGGAAAAGTTGCTGAGTTTCCCATAGCAACAAATCAGATCGCTTCTTTCATTTCTGAAAAGGCCTCTGAAAAATGAAAGAAGCGATCTGATTGGTTGCTATGGGCAACTCAGCAACTTTTCCTCTGGACAGGTTTTGATTTAATCTCCCCCACTGCATGCAGGAGTATACAGAAAATTCAGGAATACAGTATTGGCGAGATTTATCAAAACCTGTTCAGAGGAAAAGTTGCTGAGTTGTCCATAGCAACCAATCAGATCGCTTCTTTCATTTTTGAAAAGACTTCTGCAAAATGAAAGAAGAATCTGATTGCTATGGGCAACTGGGCAACTTTTCATCTAGACAGGTTTTGATAAATCTCCCCCTATGTGTCTACAATATGGGGCAGTTTTACAAACAAAAGATGCATTGCTACTTAAAAAAAAAAACACAACAACTTATTTTATATCTACAGTAAATATATTTAATGAAAACGAAATTATATACATTTACTTGACAACTTGATCAAGCTGTTAGCAGGTGTTGTGGAGTTATGTGAGGGCACACACATGGCACACAGGCTCTGGACGGCCCACCAGTAGAGAGGATTGTTTGGCGTGGCGACAACCATGAACAACTCCCACAGTTTCCCTGTCCACCATCCAGAGAGATGTGGCATCTTTATTATGCACCACTCTCTGTGCATGAAACATTTCCAGGCACTTAGCACAACACCCAAGACATGTCCTGTCATTGACATTCAGCCACCGTTGCCTTTTTTTGCAGTAGTGTCATAAAACTTGGACTGCTACAGAGTGAAACCATATTGTCTTTGTCCAAATCCACATTCTGTTCAGGATTTGATGACTTAGGGTCGAGTACAGAGGCCTTGTGTAAGTCACCCAAAGTAGTGATATGAGGACACTAACAGCTTAGCAATATGTGCAGGACAACCTGTGGCCTCATGGCTCACAGAAAGCTTCCAACTGGCATTTTTCAGCAGGAAAAATGTTTGTCTGCACAAAGCAAGTGTTATCTAGGAATGTCTTCACCAGATTTCTTCCATGGTCTGCCGAGTCACCAGATTTATGGCCAATCAAGCATTTATGTTGAGTCAGATTCATCAATCTATGAGTGTGTGGTATCCACAGGCCCAGCTCCAACATTTATGGATGAATGTGCTGCAGGATGCCATAAAAATGCCTTTGTATATATGCCTTTATGCCCAACTGTGGAACATGTATCCAACTGTGGATAATAGTGGGCATCACTCATTTAAACAGTTTTTTTAGGTGCTCTTAGGAGTAAAAAAAAAATCCTAAATACGAAAATGCCACTTAAAAAAACAAAATGTGCACATTCAGCAAAATAGCAGAAATTAGTACTCAAGCTTTATTAATCTATATATATAAAACTCAATGTGTGTGTGTGTATGTAAATAAGTATGTATATATGTATGTATGTATGTATGTATGTATGTATGTTCCACAAAAACTTTCAAACGGCTAAAGATATGAACATGAAACTTGGCACACGTGTTACTTATACATCAACAACAAACATAGGATAGGTAATTTAACCCATACTCACCCCCCATTTGCCAGAGGCTTATGTTTAAAGTCCCATGCAAGTCAATGGGAAATATATGTTACCGCATAACTTCCAAACGGCTGGAGATATTTCAATAATACTTGGTCACATGTTAATTATATGTCCACTTAAAATATAGGATAGTTAATTTAACCTTTAACTACCCCCATTTGTGAGGGTCGGGGTTTTTGTTTAAAGTCCCATGGAAATCAACGGGAAATGTCTGTGGGAGGTCGGGATAGGAGGTCGAGATAGGAGGTCGGGATAGGAGGCCGGGATAGGAGGACGGGATAGGAGGTTGGGATATGGGGACGGGATATGAGGATGGGATAAGAGGACGGGATAAGAGGACGGGATAAGAGGTCGAGATAGGAGGATGGGATAGGGGGACGGGATAGGAGGTTGGGATAGGAGGTTGGGATAGGAGGTCGAGATAGGAGGAGGGGATAGGATAGGAGGTTGGGATGGGAGGGTGGGATAGGAGGTCGAGTTAGGGGGTCAGGATATGAGGTGGAGATAGGAGGACAGGATAGGAGGATGGGATATGAGGACGGGATATGAGGACGGGATATGAGGTCGAGATAGGAGGACAGGATAGGAGGTCAAGACAGGAGGTCGAGATAGGAGGATGGGATAGGAGGACGGGATAGGAGGTCAGGGTATGAGGACAGGATATGGGGTTGGGATATGACAACAATATATGGGGATGGGATATGAAGTCGAAAGCTTCCTCCTCTGTTGATTTTCCTCCCCAACAAGGATGAGGAAGGAAAAACCGGGCAACACCGGGGACTCAGCTAGTATATCATAAAATAGGAGTAGACACAAACTTTTAAAAACACTAAGGGAGTAGCACAGGTTTCTCCAATAAACTTTCACTCTAATATTATGATCATTTACATATATCATCATCCCATTCACACATATAGTGCTTTATTTGATTCCAACTACTCCTTCTTGGTGCATCCTTTGTGGCATCTGTGAGGTCATCATTAAAAACCTATGTTAGAACCATGACTGAACCTGGATGGCAATAATCTCTCTCCTACATTGTGACAAATGTGAGGTAGCTATTTTTGTTCTACTTTGGCAGCATTTTACTATTGTATAATTTGCTATCTTCAAATCATTTATAAGTCCCAATGTTTGGAACTGACCTTAAGAACTTTGGAAAGAACACTGAGTGAGTACTGAGGGAAACTATATACCTCCAGTTTAAGCCTGACTGTATGCTGAGTGTATTTGCTTTAGATAAACATACTGTAAAATGAATGCATGAGTAAATAAAAAGCCATTCTCCATCCAAAAAAATAAAGAAATCAGTGTTGGCTTGATATTGGTCTTCACAATCTTCAAATTATTAACCTGCTCTCATAGGATGACATGTATGTTCATATAATGTTGTGAATAGGTTTTCTTCAGAACTCTATGAAACATGGGAAAAATGATTTGCAAATATTGATCTGCTTGCTTTCCTATTGAAATATATAACCAGCAGCCATAACATTAAAATCTTAGGCATGTTCATATGGACAAAATCACTGTGGTTTTTGAGGTGAGAACTGCATGTTTTTTTCATCTTAAATACCACACTGTTTTAGCTTGAACACCATTTTAATGTTTTTGCCTAAAAAAGAAGTAGACATTTCTTGAGTAATGAATTTGGGTAGAAAAACAGACATGGTGCACATCTACAATCTTGTATAATGATCTGATTGCTTCTCAGCATAATATCAAAAACTAACATGTTGTTAGTATACATTTTTGATCAAAAAGTACAAGCCCACTGGCCACGTCAAGGCCACCTATTTAGAGTGGGTCCCTAACGTCCCTAGCATAAAATGGCGCAGCACTGGGCGGCGACCACCACCGCCGCGACACCAGTGCCCACGGGGGGAACGACCCACTGGCAGAGCGGCCCCGAAGCCACTCAAACCAGTCTATGGGTCGCACCTCCCCGCAGACACAGCGCCACGGCAGCAACGGACGCCGCACAGCACCACACCAGTGTGAACAAGGTGTAACAGCACACTTACCATGCGCTCCCAGTCAGACAGGGAGGCTGCTAAGAAAGAAATGGCCCTTATGTAGCTAATTACTACTTATATAGGATTGGGCTGAGGGGTGGATTTCTTGAGTAATGTTCTGCCTGTTAGCAATGCAGTTTTCAATGGGAGTACTTAAAATCCACTTGCTGTACATTTTGGCATGAGTTTTTTGTGGTCAAAAACTGTGACAAATCAAAAACAAAATATGCTAAACACTTAAAAAAAATGGAAGCAGTTTTTGGAGCTGTTTTTAAATGTAGATTTTATGCATGTTTTGTTTTTTGTCTGTGAACATGCCCCTTACCATGCAGCTCAACAGAACAGGCATCTAGACATCTGACATAACACTTTCAATTTTCCACCTACAGACCCATATATGGGCTTGTTTATTGTGTCACCAATTGTACTTTGTACTGATGTGACATATTTTATAACCTAATTTGTGGCGAAAAAAAATTAGGGGGGCTTCCGTTTCTACGCAGTGTACTTTTAGGTAAAAGTGACACCTTTTCTTTATTCTGTAGGTCCATACGGTTACAAAGATACCCAATTTATGTAGGTTTTATTTAATTTTACTACTTAAAAAAATTATAACTACATGCACCAAAATTAGTACTGTATGTTTAAAATTGTGATCTTCTGACCCCTATAAGTTTTTAATTTTTCCGTGTACGGGGCTATATGAGGTCTCATTTTTTGTGCTGTGGTCTTTTGTTTTTATCAGTACCATTTTTGTTTTGATGGGACTTTTAATCGCTTTTTATAATTTTTTTTATGGTATATGAAGTGACCAAAAATGCAAAATTTTGAACTTTCCTATTTTTCAACGTGTACACCATCGAGAGTGCGGTTTAACTACAGTTGTATTTAAATATTTCGGCCATTTACGCATGCGTCGGTACCTCATGTGATTATTTATATTTTTTATTTTATTATTTTATCTAAAAAATGTAAAAGGGGGGGATTCAAACTTTTATTAAGAAGGGGTTAATAAGCTATTATAAACTTTTTTTTTAACACTTTATTTATTTATTTTAATCTCCCATAGGGGGCTATACCATGCAATCTTTTGATTGCATATACTGATCAATGCTATGCCATAGCATAGCATTGATAAGTGTTATCAGAGCAGGCATGGAGCAGCAGGTCACATATCGGACAGCGAGGAGACAGGTGAGGACCCTCCTGCTGTCCAGTTAACTGATAAGGACATCGCAGTGTCACCGCGATGGTCCCGATCAGCTCCGCTGCCGGGACATGTTACTTTCGTTTTTAGACGCCGCAATCAACTTTGATCGTGGAGTCTAAAGGGTTAATGCCAGTCATCGGCCTGATCGGAGGTGTCCAGCATTAATCCTGGGTCCTGGCTGCTGATAGCAGTCGGGACCTACCAGGTTTGAGGCGCAATCTGCTCGTAAGCACACTTCAAATCCTGGTAAAGGGCTATGAATCCAGCTATGAAATAGAGTAGATTTGTGGCATAAGTTATGCCCATTTATGGCATACATTAAGCCCAATTAACTGAGCTTTAAGAGGACATTCTCCCTCCAACTAAGCCCTACCTATATTTTAGGAAAATGTCATAGGCAACAAACTGCCGCTTGCTCAAACAATTGTGACTTTTGTACATTTCAGTGTTCTTTCTTGCATAACCAATAGTGTTGCTTGCGAATATTCGCAATGCAGATTTTATTCGCGAATATCACATATTCGCGAATATAGCACTATATATTCGCAATTACGAATATTCGGTTTTTTTTTTGTTTTTTTTCACAGTACACATCACAGTGATCACCCCTCTCTGCTTCCAGCTTGTGTGGTGTAATGAAGGCTCTAATACTACTGTGTGAGACTGGCATGCGAATTTTTGCATATGCGAATTTTCGCTTATGCTAATTTTTGTATATGCTAATGTTCGCATATGTTAATTTTCGCATATGCAAATTTTCGCATATGCGAAAATAAATGAGAATATTACGAATATGCAAATTTTGCGAATATATGACAAATATTCGTCCATATATTCGCGAATATTCGCGAATTTGAATATGGCCTATGCCGCTCAACACTAATAACCAGCATTAGCTTTTAGGGATTGCACTAGATGGACTAGTCTTCAATCCACCTGCACATTAGTAAGCTGTGGTTGCCCATGACTGTGTTGGCAATTCATTGCTTAACTAATAAATAAATACAGAAATAGACGGCAACTCCATTAATAAAATAAAGATAAAATTGCAGGTGCACGCAACGATGGCTGTGCAAGGCATACATCAGAAAAGGTTGCAGCAGCATTCTGAAAAAATAGGGTTACAGAGCAACCTGCAGTAAATGGATATAGAGACCCAGCACAATAAACTTAGGGACAGAGGGATTTGTAAGGCAAATATAGAAAAAATACACAAAAAAAGACATGTGAAGCATCTGTATGACTTAGTAACATATATAAGCATTGTTTTTTTTTGTGATATAACAAGTACACTTTAAAGTTAATATAACAGTATGCAATTTAAAATATTCCATATCTACCATGTTCATGTGTCTTAGTCTTTGCAGAGTGCTACTGCAACCTTTTCTTTTGCAAGTTCATTGTTTTTTTCTTCCTCGACCAATTTTTGATGGGTGTCAATCACTATATATTGGCAACAATCCACAAACCATTTTAGGATTCTCTGGCCCAGTCATAACTTAGTCATGTCTATTTCTCCTGCTTCAAAAGAATTCCTTTATGTATCACATACCGCCATTGTAGCAAGATACACCTCAACTTTAATTTTATCAGTGAACATATCCATACTAGGCCACTAAACAGGACATGCAAATAAATGACTTTACATTAAACCCAGACATGCTTGACTACATTATACATGTCTATTTTCTTTTCATTGCTGTGTATTATGTATCTACATGATAACTAAATGCCAAGTCCCCCTTCATTTACATTAGTTTGTATTTACATTTGATAGAATAGCTGTTTGAAGGTCATGATCGCATTATTATTTGAACTTTATATAATAGTTTATATAATAGTTCCATATCCAATATGGGATTTCAAATGCATTATTAGGTATTGTGGGATATTAAAGTACTGTACCAGAATAATACATTCCAGTATAAACCATAAACTCTTATCTTATCCCCTTGAATATCAGTATTAGCTTATATGTTAAATTTTGAAAATATTTGACCCGAAAAGAAAAACAAAAAACATCAGTTAAAGGACCCAAATGCACTAAATAACAAACTCTTACTTACCTTCCCTTACCATTCCCATGTTGATACTCCATTCTGCCTCCAGTCTGTGCTCCAGTATTGTTTATGGTGCGGGGGTCATGTGACCGCCACTGCCATTCCTGGTATCATGGCTAATATCAGTAAGCATGACCGCTGAGGCCTCTGATTGGCTGTGGAGGTCACATGAAGTAAAACCAGAGTGCGACCGGATGCACTATGATCATTGTGGGAACGGAGGGGGAGGTAAGAGACAATTTGTTATTTCAATACATGGATAATCAATACATGGATAACCCCTTTGTTCTTATATAACAAGTTTCTGAATTTCTAGTGCATTATACATTGTTGTAGTTCCCTACACAGTAGATACCCGTGCACGCAGGGAATGTCTGTAAAGGAGTTGCAGTGCTGGTTGTGAGGGTTGGTGGGAATTAGATCCTTCAATAATCAGTTAAAAAATGGCAAATCCTAGCTTTCTGAAACACTATCATGTTTTCTTTACAACTGTTCAGGCCTCTGATAAGTGGTGTAATAGTGATTTTCATCAGGATAATCCTATTGAGCGTCAACATTTTTCTTCAAACTCCATTATTCTGCCTGGCCATTTTTCCATTCAATCACAATGCATAAATTGTGTTGATAGTTGGGAACCATAAATGGGCCTTTAGATCATAACCTCTGTGTATGTTGTCTAGTTTCTTGGCCAGTGTTAAGATGGTTGACAAACTTTTCAGATGAGCCAACTTTATTTTGACAATCCAATTGGTAATCTTGTGTCGCATTTACAGGATGCATCTGCACAGAATGATACAAGGAAGAACAAATAGTGATAATGAGCCTTGATAAATATCTTGATCATGCAGATCATTTTTTTCATGCACATGTAAATGAAGGTTGACGCCTCCTCTTTGCTTACCAACTCATGAGCAGTCTGTTTATCTAATCTCCCTTTAAGATGGTGCTGGTTCACTAATCACTGGATTGTTTGCCGGAGTTTCACTCTGTTGCTATTGTATATTGTAAATTAATTGTTTAAACAGGCAGATGCTTTTACTGTGTTTCCTCCAGCTGCTGACACTGGGAACAATCTGCCTACATTATTGCCAAGAGCGTTGACTGTACACTTTTTTTCAGGAAGACATATCATTATTTCTTATACATTGCACAATGTAATTGTGTTGTGGATAATATCATTGTTTTATGTGAAAAGGAGACAAGAAGACAGTTTTTAATTAAAAAAACAAAACAAAAAGACTTTACAAATACAGTCATATACAAAAATGTGACTAATAGTCAAATAACCAAAAATAGAGGTTAAAGGGTTTTGTGAAGTGACATGAGCACATACATTACATCATATACTGTCTCCTTATTTCCTCTTCTCTCTTTATTATTATTTTGTGCTTAATGGGGAACTTAAACAGGAAAACATTACAAGGGTTTGTCTAGTGATCGAAATGTATTCTCAGGATAGTTGATAAATGAATGATCACTAATGGTCTCCCCACTGGGACCCCCTGGTGATTTTAAAAGCAGAAGACCCAGTTTTGAATGGTGTGCTTGCATGACTACACTTCCAGTAAAAGCAATGCGGCTTGGTTCTAATCATGTTCCATGTGCCTTTGAACATTATTTGGCTTCAAAGATATGTAACTACCGTATTTAAGTAAGGGCTTCCATTACATTTTTATCAGACAAAAAAAAAATGCATGGACATTGAAATTCTTGCTTTGTGTGACAATATCTTCCCAACACCATATTGATCATTGATCCACATAAATGTAAGCCTTTAATTATATTATAAACATACCAGTGTGTACTAGTCCCAAGGCATGCAGGCTTTTAAGAATTTTCCATGGAGACAATGTAGGGGATCCAAGTGTAGTGCTTTGCTTGTGGTATGTTTTGGAAAATCTTCCTGCTTTTTCCCCTGCAACGTAGCACAAGCTAAGCACTACGCTTAGATCACCTACAATGTCTCTATGGATTCTGGAGCTTGAATGTTCTTGCACTAAAACACACTGGTATGTCCCTAGGGCTATATCAGATGATAAGAATGGACTATGCGCATAACATTAAAGGGGTACTCCAGTGGAAAACTATTTTTTTTTTATCAACTGGTGCCAGAAAGTTAAACAGATTTGTAAATTACTTCTATTTAAAAATATTAATCCTTCCAGTACTTATCAGCTGCTGTTTGCTCTGGAGGAAGTTCTTTTGTTTTTTGAATTTATTTTCTGCCTTACAAAAGTGTTCTCTGCTGACACCTCTGTCCATTTGAGGAACTGTCCAGAGTAGAAGCAAATCCCCATAGCAAACCTATCCTGCTCTGGCAAGACCTTAATTTATTTACAAGACCTTAATTTACAAGACCTTAATTTATTTATTATTATTACAAGACCTTAATTTATTTATTATTATTATTTTACAGCACTCAGATAGCGCCATCCTCCTGTTTCTTTTTTTCCGGTAACCTTTCTGTGCTTAACTTTATGTGATTTAATGATCTATGTGGTGTTGTAAATATATTGTTACATGGTTGTTTTGAAGTAATCCACGATAAACAAGAATTTCAGTGTCCGTGCATTTTTTGTGATACAAAGTTTGTGGCTGGAGGAGGTCTGGTGAATATGGAGCTGAATTTATTAAGTGGTTAGAGAAACGCTGTGTTATTTGAATTGAGCTGCCATTACATTTTTGCAGTTTCTACTTGTTCTCTTTTCTTTATGATTGTTTCACACTGTATAGAATGGCTTGTGAAAATAATCTCAGCAAGCAGCAATTTAGCTAGAAGCAGGAGCAGTAAAAAGATACTTGTTACAGTGGTAGTACAAAGAAGAACTAAGTGAAAGGTGTGTGGTTCCTTGCTTAAGGGTCTGTTTTCATCAGAATCTGTGTTTTTCTTTTTTTTTTTTACTTGGCAAAGGCTTGCTATCTTCAGAAGGCTAGTGGCCAGTAGTTTTTATTGTTACCATTTTGGTTTAGATGGGTCTTTTTTTTAAATCTTATTTTATATATATATATTTTTTTGTCTGAGCTACGATGTGACCACCAATCTGCAATTTAGAAATCTTATAATTTTTTTGTTTACACTGTTCTTCATACATGATCAATAATGGTATATTTTAATAGGTCAGACAATTTCACATGTGTCAATACCAAATATGTTTATGCTTTCTTATTTAATGAGAAAAAAGGGTTGGGCTTTGAATTCTTATTCAGTGGGGACTTTTTTGTATTTATTTATTTTTAACTTTTCAAGTCCCTTTAAGAAATTTTTAGATTAATTATACTTATCAAAGCTATACTTTTACTTAGCATTACTCTGTTAGATCAACACTCTGCTAGTAGAGTCTTCTTGAGCCAGACTCTATTAGAAGATCATAAATAGCAGGCACAGAGGCCTAGTAAATGCCTCTGCATGGAAACTGACTCTGAATACATGTTGTGGAGGTGCATTCAGGCATCTGACAGGTGCTGCACTTGTTGAATCTCTTAAAAGCTGATTACTATTGACTTTGCACTTTAGGCTCTTAACTGACCAACATCTACATAATAGCAGGAATTTCTTATCATTTAAGAAGCGAGCCTAGCTCAAGAAATCACTTGATATATTTACTGCATTGCAGTGACATAAATGTAGGGTGTGGTGAGTGAAGTCCCAGGTACCCGTGCCATACATCTATGTAGTGTGTCACCAAGGGGTTAAATAACTCTTCTGTTCTTTTCTATATATATATAAAAAATAAATAAAAATAAAAATAAAAGAAAACAGTAGATTCCAACAAGATGCAAGAAGGTGGTGTGAACCTAGCCTTAACTACAAGGAGATGCCCAGTTTACCAGAAATAAGGAGCTACCTGTATGATTTTTTTTTTCTTTTGTTATAAGCAGCTGCGTAGGCTAGGCTATGTTAACATTTGACCTTGCCTCTACAAAGTAAATCCAGGTTTTAAAGGGGATTGTACAGTACTTGGAAAAAAGATAAGGACTTCAAATAGCTTAAAGAGAAACCATTGTCAGTTTTAAAGCCTTGGGTGCCCTGATTCCAATGCTGGTGTGAATGATAGGCTCAGGGGTAGGGAATCTGACTTATGCCAACTTACCTTTATAGTCACACCAGCCTCCTATTTACACCCGCTATCCCAGCTGTCACATTCTGTTTTAAAACAAAATCCCCAACCATAAGACTATTTAGGGAAAATTACACATAGCCAATCAAATGGGAAAACTCTATATTTTGGGAACAGGGAGCACAGTGGCAACATACGAACATCACTGAAATCAAGGCAGCTAATTCTACAAAAAGGGGTACTCTGGAAAAAGATGTTCTTTTTTTGTTTGCTTTTTTTATACGCTCAAGCGGCCTGCAAACAATCAAACAAAATACTTACCTTCCTTGGTCCCCCATAGCCTTCCTTTTCTTGGTGCCCGGTCTTTGCCATGCTCCACTTTCTAGTGCTGGAGGTCAATACATCCCATTGTCGCTCAGTCAATCCCTGGCCACAGAGGTATTCCTCCTTAGCCACTGACCACGGCTTTGACCACAGCGCCAGGAAGTAAAGTGCGGCAGTGATCGGGACTATGGTCAACTCTTCGCATTGCCACTCTGTGACTGAGGCAGGACAATGCTTCAACCTGGAATTGGCTGAGGGACAATGTGTTGTATTGATTCCCAGCCCTAGGAAGTTGAACATGACAGAAAGGCTTTGAGTCGACTAAAGGAGGTAAGTTCAGGGCTTTTTTGTTTAACCCCTTAAGGGCCAGGCGTTTTTCTGTTTTTGCACTTTCGTTTTTCCTCCTTACCTTTTATAAATTATAACCCTTTCAATTTTGCACCTAAAAATCCATATGAGGGCTTATTTTTTGTGCCACCAATTCTACTTTGTAATGAAATCAGTCATTTTATCCAAAAATCTACGGAGAAATGGGCAAAAAATCATTGTGTGACAAAATTGAAGACAAAACACCATTTTGTAAATTTTGGGGGCTTCCGTTTCGAAGCAGTACATTTTTCGGTAAAAATTACACTTTATCTTTATTCTGTAAGTCCATACGATTAAAATGATACCCTACTTATATAGGTTTGACTTTGCCGTACTTTTGGAAAAAAATCATAACTATATGCATGAAAATTAATACGTTTAAAATTGTCCTATTCTGACCTCTATAACTTTTTTATTTTTCCACATACGGGGTGTTATGAGGGCTAATTTTTTGCACCCTGATCTGAAGTTTTAATAAATACCCTTTTTGTTTTGATCAGACTTTTTTATTCCTTTTTTTATGGTATAAAAAGGGACCAAAAATAAACTATTTTGGACTTTGGAATTTTTTTGCGCGTACACCATTGACTGTGTGGTTTAATTTACAATATATTTTTATAGTTTGGACATTTACGCAAGCGGCGATACCACATATATTTATTTTTATTATGGTTTATATATTTTTTATTGAATTTGGGAAAAGGGGGGTGATTTAAACTTTTAATAAGGAAAGGGTTAATGTGTGTGTTTTTAAGCTTTTTGTAAACTTTTTTTTTTTTTTTTTTTTACACCTTTAGTCCCCTTGGGGGACTTTTAGGAGGAATCATTTGATGTGGTTCCATAGAACCACATTGATCTGTGAGCTCTGCGCTCGACTGAGAAAGCCAGGTCCTGCCAGGCTTTATCATTCTGATCACCGGAGCCTGCATGAAAGGAGAGGTAAGCCCTCAGGCTACCTCAGCAGTGGAACGCACCCCCCCCCCCCCCCCACTGGACCACCAGGGACAGGATAAAGGCACCTTTAGACACCTCCAATAGCAAGAAAAAGACTCTAGCGCACTCACCACGTCAGTTGCTTCTTCAATGTTCTTTATTTCGTGTCTCAGATAGAAAAAATGCAGGGAGACGACATATGGGAGGTGTTCGTGGGCTACGGACCCGTCTCTCGCTACAAGTGCTTCATAAGGCCCCTTACTGAGTAAGGGGCCTTATGAAGAGCTTGTAGTGCAAGACGGGTCAGTAGCCCACGAACACCTCCCTTGTGTTATCTCCCTGCACTTTGTCTATCTGTGACACAAAATAAAGAACATTGAAGAAGCAACTGATGTGGTGAGTATGCTTGAGTCTTTTTCTTGCTATTGGAGTTGCATATATGACTGTAACACTTACACAAGTTTGGCACCACCACTGCTTTTGAATTTTCACTGCTACATTGTGTCTATTGAGAGAAAGTCTACAGGTGTGTAAAATAGCAGTGCCAGGCTGCTTATCTCTCTGGTGCACCTTTAGACACCGCTGTCAACTTTGACAGGGGCGATCTAAAGGGGCCGGCCGGTATGACGTGGGCTCGAGTCGGGAGCCCGCTTCATACCCTGTTAACGGCACATAGATGAGCATAGACGTCCATGGTCGTTAACGGGTTAAGCAGGCAGCCTGGACATTTATGTTTTTATTTAAATTAAATTTTTTACCTTTTTACCAGAAAACTCCCTTAACACCAGAATGTTTGATACTAACCACAGGTCCTTAAAAATTGCAAAGCTAAATTTCTACTAGAATGAAACTCATGTGCCTACAAGTCAAAAGATTTTTCACTCTATGCTGTGTAAAGCCTTAAGAGAAAAAGGTGCACGGCGACCATGTTTTTACAGGGAAAAAAGTTTGTGACATCCGATGGAGCATATCAATATATCTCATTTCTGTTTTAAAGTAGGAATTATCAGATACTTTCATTTCAATGGACCCTCAAACCAGAGCAGATGCAAACACCATGAGAGTCATATTGAGATTAGTACAATGATATGAATTCAAAAACTCATTTTTAAGATGGAGAAAATATGCAGCTTTATCTTTAAGGCCAGAAAGCAACTAAATAAATGTAAAAATAACATGAAATCTGCCCCTGCTTCTTATTTTAAATAAATACATGTCATGCATTTTTTCTTTAAAGCTTCATTTACCACAATCCATTCCTCAGCAGCACTCCTATGGTTCGATTTTAATTAAAACGCCTGTTATTCTTGGATATATTATTTCTCTTTGAGCTTTATTTTCTGCTTTGTTTGTAACCTGTAATGTAGTCTACATTGTTATTTTTTTGTACAGTGTGTTTCTTTTATGCTGCTGCCTCTGCAAGTAAACCTCACAGTATGCAATTCAATGAAAAAAATGATTTGGGACTGCTATCTTCTGTTTTATGATCACGGCTGTTAATAATGTGCATAGGAGTTCATACCTCTTGGCGATGTCTGCATGTTATAATTTATACATGCTGTAGCATTGTTATTTTTATTAATGAACACATAAACCCTGCCGAAGGGGACCTCCAAGCCATATTTTCAATAGCTGATTGTGTGTAAGTTACATTTGAGATGTATCTTCCTCCTGCTCCCATTTCTCAATACTAGTATGTCATTTAAATGGACACTGGCATATCATTACATAGTGTATGGCTGCTACTGAACAAATGAAAGCGAATGGGAAATGAATGCTTAGTGGAAGAACAGAAGAGCAATTTCCAGTACTGCAGTTGATAGCTGCATTCACCAACACTCTATTCAATCCTTGTAAGAGTCATGGAGAATTGGAAGTTATTGATAATTTTACTTTGATATTGTTGGAATGATTTGTATAGATAGCAGCATATATTCACGCTGCCTCTTGGTTTCCATTTGCAAGCTTATAGTGCATATATTTTCGGCGTAGACCATTTAAAGAAATTTCCGAAAAGACATAAATTGATTCTTTGAAGAACTAAATAGCTCATAACTTGGATGAAAGGCTTCAGAACCATAAGACTGAATTTTTATCATTGGTGTTAAAGGGAAACTCCAACCAAAAGTACATTTTTCTGTGTGTTCCATTAAAGGGGTTATCCAGAAATTAAAAAACACAGCCAGTTTGTTTCTAAAAACGCCCCCAGTCTTTCTCCAGGTTGGGTGTGGTCCTGCAGCTCAGTTCCATTGAAGTGAATGGAGCCAAGTTGTAATACCACAACCAACCTAGAGACAGACAGGGAGCGGCATTCCATGTATCAGTCCCTCACATGTTAATTTCTTGCTGCTTCTAACTATGAATATCAGACACGGACTGTTACTTAGCAGCAGTGTCAATAAGGCTATGGTGACCTTTGCTTTAGTCTATGGGGATCTATTGTATGTGTCCTTACTATAAGCTTTAGACCATCCTGATGATAAAATTGCATAGACACAAGTGTGTTTCAATTAAAGGTTTACTTAAACCTCTTTATAGCCTTCAAAAAACTTTTTTTTAGATATTTAAGTAGCTGCAGTAACATGTTTTCACGATACTGCAAAGTGACCCTCAAAATATGTTCATCCAGTGATAGCTGCTCACCTGCTCTAATGGCCAGGATCACTCAGCTACTGTCAACAATGACCTGTCTCAGCCTAAATTGGAGTGGTCATTTCCTGTGTGTTGAGACATCACTAAGAAGCAGGGCCGGCGTTAGGGTGGGGCAAACCAGGCAATTGCCCAGGGCCCCCATCCCCCAGGGGGCCCCCTGCTGGCTGCTCAGTAGCGGATCAGCAGCCTGCTGCAACCTGGCTGTGGCCACTTTAAAACAGGGACCAGCGGAGGACACTTCATTTGCTTTTTCTATTTTATAATATTTCCTTACCTGGCCATGCTCGGCAGGCTCAGGTATTGCGGCCGGTCTTGTGGGCTGTGTGGGTAATATGACGAGTGACATCTCCTGCCGGCTCCTCTGCACAGCATCAGGGACGCCACTCCTCATTCCCTGGAGTGCTGGCTGCTTAAGTTTAGCAGTTCAGCCACGGCTGCAGGAAATGATGAGTTACGTCCCTGACGCCGCGCAGAGGAGCTGGCAGGAGACGTCACTTGTCATATAATCCACACAGCCCACAAGACCCGCCACATTACCTGAGCCTGCCGAGCCCGGCCAGGTAATAAATTCTGAAAAATAGAAAAAGCAGGGGGAGAGGGGGGACCTAATGTGGGGGAACTATACTGCCAACCTAATGTGGGGGAACTATACTAACAACCTAATGTGGGGAACTATACTGCCAACCTAATGTGGGGGAACTATACTGCCTACCTAATGGGAACTACAACCTAATGTGGGGGAACTATACTGCCAACCTAATGTGGGGAAATTACAACCTAAAGTGGGGGGAACTATACTGCCAACCTAATGTGGGGGAACTACAACCTAATGTGGGGGAACAATACTGCCAACCTAATGTTGGGAAGCTATGCTGGCAACCTAATGTGGGGGAACTATACAGCCAACCTAATGTGGGGGGAACTATACTGCCAACCTAATTTGGGGGGACTATACTGCTACCCTAATGTGGGGGAACTATACAGCCAACCTAATGTGGGGGAACTATACTGCCAACCTAATGTGGGGGGACTATACTGCCTACCTAATGTGGGGGAACTATACTGCCTACCTAATGTGGGGGAACTAGAACCTAATGTGGGGGAACTATACTGCCTACCTAATGTGGGGGAACGTACTGCCTACCTAATGTGGGGGAACTACAACCTAATGTGGGGGGAACTATACTGCCAACCTAATGTGGGGGAACTACAACCTAACGTGGGGGGAACTATACTGACAACCTAATGTGGGGGAACTACAACCTAATGTGGGAGAACTATACTGCCAACCTAATGTGGGGGGACTATACTGCCACCCTAATGTGCGGAGACTATACAGCCAACCTAATGTGGGGGAACTATACTGCCAACCTAATGTGGGGGGAACTATACTAGCAACCTAATGTGGGGAACTATACTGCCAACCTAATGTGGGGAAATTAAAACCTAAATTGGGGGAACTATACTGCCAACCTAATGTGGGGGAACTACTAGCTAATGTGGGGGAACTATACCGCCAACCTAGATTTAAAGGGGTATTCCAGGCAAAACCTTATATATATATATATATATATATATATATATATATATATATATATATATATATCAACTGGCTCCGGAAAGTTAAACAGATTTGTAAATTACTTTTATTAAAAAATCTTAATCCTTCCAATAGTTATTAGCTTCTGAAGTTTTCTGTCTAACTGCTCAATGATGATGTCACGTCCCGGGAGCTGTGCATGATGGGAGAATATTCCCTTAGGAACTGCACAGCTCCCGGGACGTGAGTCATCAGAGAGCAGTTAGACAGAAAACAACAACTCAACTTCAGAAGCTAATAACTATTGGAAGGATTCAGATTTTTTAATAGAAGTAATTTACAAATCTGTTTAACTTTCCGGAGCCAGTTGATATATAAAAAAAAGTTTTGGTCTGGAATACCCCTTTAATATTCATGCCAAATTTATGCAGAATAGCATGTCCCGGCATATTGCCTTGATGCACGATGGGGTGGCTGAAGGTTTGTCTGTAATAGTGATCGAAACAATCCCAGAAGAAGCCCCTTACAAATTTCAAAGATTAATAAATAGGGTATCTTTCTGGATATTTAATCTTAACACATCAGCACTGGCAGGTCTGAATGATGTTATTGAAAAAACAGATTTTTAGAACATCGCTATTTATGCTCACAATTTATTGTTTTGAGTATCATTATGTGTAATTTTCATGTATGTATATATATATATATATATATATATATATATATATATATATATATATTTATTTTTGTTTTTGATCTGATATATAATTGTGTCGCCTTAAGTGAAGTTGATACTGATGTGAAGGTGTCGCCTTGAGTGACGTTGATACTGATGTGAAGGTGCACTGGATTTTGTGTAATGTGTAGCCACGCCTGGCAAAAAAGAAGGAACGGCTTTGAAATCTGTTGTGAGGATCCTTTATATGCAATAAATTTACCCATATATACTTCTTGTGGCAGTGCGATTCATCTCCCTTTCTTGGATCTCCTTTTATCTACAATTGCTTTTTAGATATTTTTTATGGTATTTGAAGTGGCCAAAAATATGCAAATCTGGTTAGTGCACTACTACAACTTTTGGGGCCCCCCTTTTGATTTAGCCTAGGGCCACGCTAAGCCTAAAACTGGCTCTGCTAAAAAGTGCTTCCCTGTAGGGACAGGACACAGTGGGAATGGCTACAACCAGGGCTCAGGCAGGTTACTATGGCATTTTTCTTTTTAAGGGAAGGAGATTTTTTTCTTATTCTATATTTATTATATTGTTTATGGACACAGCCATCTGACCTGAACAGCTGCTCTGCTTTGTTAACAGAATTTAGAGATATGTTTATAACATGGACCATGGGCATCTGTACACAGCAGATGTTCATTGACTTCTAAGGGAAACTGTTCTAGGCATGCTCTGTAGCCTAAACAGAGATTAAACATAGTGAGAAGAAAACAAATCCAGCTTTTACTCTCCTTAGAAGCCCAGCTTCTAAGGATATGTCCACAAGCAAAGTAAGATTGCAGAGAAATTTCAGCATAAATTGTCCCCTTGAAGCCCTTTTTACCTTAGTGTAATGACTTTCCTTCATAACAAAGCCCAGACAGCTACAGAATGTCAAATCAGTCTTCAAACCCATATTAAAGAATTCTGATGGACTCACTGACTTTCTTTGATATCCATCAGATTTCCATTAGGTTTATGTTATTGTAGATGGCAAAAATAGTGCAGACAGGAATACAAAAAAAAGGTCTTTAAACGTAGCCTTCTGCGGCTTCATGTTTACATGCTTTCAAAAGTAATGTTTGAAAAATAATAACTAAAACTCTTCTAGTCTAATAGACACTCTATAGCACAAGCCGGGCGATGTACTGAATCCCTGTGCAGTAAAGCAGTAAACCAGCTGTGGTCAATCAGCACAATAAAACGTATGGTTTAGGCCACTTATCAACAAATATGGGAACAGATGGTATTTTTCTCCTATATTAAGCACAGTTATGCACATTGCCTTATCCGTACACCTATTAGAACTATTACTTATAAAAACACAGCATGGTATTTGATTTTTTTTATCTAAGACAGAAGAATACTTTATAGGAAGCATGTGGCCACAGTAAGAGACCTGGCTGTGAGGGGACAAGAGAATGCAATATCTAATACAGAACATCTGCTCACAGCTTTCAAGGACACTTCCATAAGAAACTGTCATTAAAGAACATAACTCACACATTGACACCGGTGGAATGTATACTTTTTACGCTGAATAGCCTTGCGTTTATACAGTGCTACGACTGTGAAGGTTTATGGGAAGTACTATAGATATAGATACACTCATATTCCAGCTGGGAGAGAGAACCGTGATTGCAGGCCTTCACTATGTCATGTGGAACTCATCATCTTATGACAGTGTTGGTAACAGCTAATATGTGTGCTTGATGTCACAGATTAAGATGGTCTAGCTCCAAGCTACTGTCCAGCCCTGCTCTGTCAGTCAGGTGACCAGTGGTTAGCCACAGCGGTCTCGCGTGATCAATTTTAATAAATGAATCTTGAGTGAATGCTGCCTGTTTAGATATTAGACTTAAAGGGGTACTCCACTGCTCAGCATTTTGGAACAAACTGTGCCGGGAGCTCGTGACGTCATAGCACCACCTATGCCGGGAGCTCGTGACATCATTGAACCACCTCCTCATGACATCACACCCACCCCCTCAATGCAGCCGTCACTCCCCCTCCCATAGACTTGCATTGAGGGGGTGGGTATCATGAGCAAAAATCACCAATAAGGCCTAGATATTAAACAATGCTTTACTTGGATATAAAAAATATTACAAAAAGTGTTGACTAACGATAGGAAGTGGATAAGGGTACAGGTGAAAGAAGCTAACTTATCTGTATATATTGTCTCTATGTTCCCTGCCCCTATCCACACTTAGTTTAGGAGCCCCTCTAGATAGGTAGGGCTCAGAGTGTAGGCACTCACCTGTACCTTTATCCCCTTCCCATCGTTAGTCAACACTTTTTGTAATATTTTTATATCCAAGTAAAGCATTGTTTGATATCTAGGCCTTATTGGTGATTTTTGCTCATGATACATATTATTTATTTTCCCCAAGGGATATCCCTATCAATCTTTTGGTTGAGAAAACCAATTATCTATTTTTTCTCTAGTTTTGTTTATTGAGGGGGTGGGGCAATGACGTTACAAGCTACTGGCTCCAGTGTTCGGAACAGTTTGTTCCAAACGCTAAACAGCGGAGTACTCCTTTAAGTCCTTGCCAAACAAACATTTCATGGGTTAATTGCCAATGGTCTGCTTCTGCTTCACTTCTAGTATTGTGTGAATATTGTAGGCTAGGAAACCAGAAGGTGCTGAAATACAGAAATCTCAATAAATATGCTTCTTTTTTTTCTCTTTCCTAAACAGAATATTTTTAGAACCAAAGCAAAGTGGAAAGAAATGGTTGCGAGGTCCCAATCCTCTATAAACAGTCTATTTACAGGCTAAGCAGTTATGTTTATGGAAGTGCTCATAGATGTCAGGACTGAAATGAGGTGTCACTAGATAGAACTGGGTAGATAATGGCATGTCTTCATAATGCAAGACACGGGAGGTGTAATGATACACTTTAGCAATTTTGTGATTGGGTAGTGTCACCTTTTAGCCCCCTGTATGAAAGCTATTGTGCTTATCATATTATATTTACATTTTTGGAGATAAATCAAGCTCCAAAATGGAAAGCCAGCTTGGAAACCGGGTGCACCTTGACATATTGTGGTAGCAATAGACTGGCCATAAAAGTTTGGTATTGGATTTAATATCCATAACATCTGCATCCTTTCCCCTTAGTATCATATTTTGCACAATAAAGATATAGCCCCTTGAAAGGAATCTGTTAGAACTATTTGCTTCAAAAAGCTGCAGACACCATTGGATGGCTGTTAGGGAACTAAACAAACTGCACGTTTCCTGGAGCTGAGGGGTTTTTCAAAGTTTTATTTCTCAACACCAGATTAATTGATGTATAGGACAAGTGAAGAGACAAGCCAAGCTGTGGCACTTGAGAAGATTGGCCCCGTCTCGTTGACACTTGACTGAAAAGAAAAAAGGCAATTTTATAAGTTTGGCAACTACCATCAGTTCCAGGAAAGTACAGTTGGCTTTTTTTTGCCTTAACAACTATACAACAGCATCTATAGTTTTAGCAGCAAATACTGCTGACAGATTCCCTTTAAAAGAAAACTGATATCAGTTAAAGCGCAACGGTCATGAAATTTTGGTGCAATAACCCACACACAGCCTTTGTACTGTGTGCAGGTGGTGGGTATAGCAATATTTTTATCTGAAATTTGCAGGCTTTCATGACTGCAAAAAAGGCTTTTATTCAAAGACACTGATGGTCGGATAGGCATGGCGCGAGGTATGCGATGCCCCGCCGCCGCCACGCCCACCCCCACGCCTACACCGTATGTCCGCGCTGGGATCTCTGTGTGATTGACACACAGGTCCCAGCGCATGCGCCCTTCAGCTAATCTAACCTGTGCGCCGCTGTGTGTCATCCAGCAAGCGCTCCCTCCCGCCGCCGTCTTCCTCCTCAGTGCGCATGCGCAGAGCAGCACGCAATCAGGTTAGTTCTCGATACTAGGTGCAGAGAGGAAGCGCGCTCTCTGCGCCTAGCACTGCGCAGGCGCCCTGAGGAGGAAGACGGCGGCGGGAGTGAGCGCTTGCTGGATGACACACAGCGGTTAGATCAGCTGAAGGGCGAATGCGCTGGGACCTGTGTGTCAATCACACAGAGGTCCCAGCGCGGACATACGGCGTGGGGTTGGGCGTGGCGGTGGCGGGGCATTGCATACCTCGCGCCACGCCTATCCGACCGTCAGTGGCTTTGCATGAAAGCCTTTTTTGCAGTCATGAAAGCCTGCAAATTCCAGGTAAAAATATTGCTATACCCACCACCTGCACACAGTACAAAGGTTGTGTGCAGGTTATTGCACCAAAATTTTATGACAGTTGCGCTTTAACTTGCTGGAACTGCCAGATAATGTTCGTGATCACGGGTGTTTGTGTTGTCTGTACTATACATTACACCATTGCGGACATATAGATAAAAATAATAATATATGTAAACTAGGTCCTTTAGTACACTGGCACTCATACTCCTGCCTGATTGGTCCCTAAACAATGTTTCCCTTCCCACCAGCACATAGCCACTTCGAGCAGAGATCCTGTCCCGGCACTTTCAGATCTCCAGCTCAGCCAGCTCTGCCCATCCCTGTGCATGCTATGCTTCCTTAATCTAAGCCTGGTAGGGGGGAGCACATCAGTTTCAGAAGAGCGCAAGAGTTGAAGATCTTACATTGCTTGCATGGGATCTCAGCTTAGATCAGCTATGTAATGGTGAGGAGGGAATTATAAATATTTCTAAAGGTGGCACTGTTTAGGAAAGAGCCGAGTAGGAGTGCACAAAAATACCTAATGTACATATTATTATTTTTACTAGAGATAAGCGAACTTACAGTAAATTTGATTCGTCACAAACTTCTCGGCAGTTCATACTTATCCTGCGTAAATTAGTTCAGCCTTCAGGTGCTCCGGTGGGCTGGAAAAGGTGGATACATTCCTAGGAAAGAGTCTACTAGGACTGTATCCACCTTTTCCAGCCCACTGGAGCACCTGAAAGCTGAACTAATTTATGCAGGAAAAGTCATCAACTGCCGAGCCGAGAAGTTTGTGACGAATCGAATTTACTGTAAGTTCGCTCATCTCTAATTTTTACCTATATATCAGCAATGTCACAACATACGGACACACTGCAAACACCCTTGTGATCAATGTCACCTGCACTCAGGCGGTGCCAGCAGATTAATGCAAGGGATCATGCTGTCAGTTTGTCTTTAAAAGGATTGCCCTGCCATTAAAGGAGTATTCCAGGAAAATACTTTTCTGGCTCCAGAAAGTTAAAGGGGTTATCCAGGAAAAACAAAAAAATTCTATTAATCAACTGGCTCCAAAAAGTTTTGTAAATTACTTCTATTAAAAAATCTTAATCCTTTCAGTACTTATGAGCTTCTGAATTTAAGGTTGTTCTTTTCTGTCTAAATGCTCTCTGATGACACGTGTATCGGGAAACGCCCAGTTTTGAAGCAAATCTCCATAGCAAACCTCTTCTAAACTGGGCGTTTCCCAAGACGCGTGTCATCAGAGAGCACTTAGACAGAAAAGAACAACCTTAACTTCAGAAGCTCATAAGTACTGAAAGGATTAAGATTTTTTAATAGAAGTAATTTACAAATCTGTTTAACTTTCTGGAGCCAGTTGATATATATATAAAAAAAGTTTTTTCCTGGATAACCCCTTTAAACAGATTTGTAAATTAATCCACAATGAAGAAAAAATGAAGTAGGCTTCAACTGGCTCCAGAAAGTTAAACAGATTTGTAAATTACTTCTATTAAAAATCTTAATCCTTCCATTAGTTATCAGCTGCTAAAGTTGAGTTCTTCTTTTCTGTCTGACAACAGTGCTCCCTGCTGACACATCTGCTTGTAGAAATACCCATAGCAAACCTCTAATGCTTCGATAGCACTGTTGTCAGACAGAAAAGAACAACTCAACTTCCGCAGCTGATAATTACTGGAAGGATTAAGATTTTTTAATGGAAGTACTTTACAAATCTGTTTAACTTTCTGGAGCCAGTTGATATATATATATATATATATATATATATATATATATATATATGTTTTTTTCTGGAATACCCCTTTAATACCTACCCTGGACCTCACATTTTTACATTGCCACTACATTTATGAGATGGGCACTGTACTATCTTCTATAGAAATTATGCACGTGAGTGATCACCACGCAGTTCTGACAGGAGACTTAGACCCTATTTTTTGAGATTATCCTATTTTTATGGTATATGTCCGGTGCTTCCATTGCACCATTGATTGCTGGTCACTTATATATCTACCTGTAGAGACAGGTATATCCAGGTAGACGTAGCCATTTATAGTATATATGAGGACATACATTTGTTGCAGAGTTAGAGGCAGTCCATAAGAATGGAAACTATTTTTGGTGGTTGGATAATATATCTACAGCAACTACACAGTTAGACATTACCAAGCTCCAGGCTGGATTGGTACTATATTAACAGTAGAGAAGGGAGAAAACATCATGGTGCCATGTAATTCCCCAACTTCATCATTCATCACATTGTTGTTAAACTAAACTAGGGAAGAGGAATCTAGATACAGAGATACTGCAGAGTTATGCCCTCAGGTATGAAAAACATTCCATGCTTTAGACAGACTTCTTTAGCTATGTTTATCTTAGCTATTTTTCATGCCTGTTTAGCTATTTTAACATAAAATTATAACCTTATCTACATGTCTGAAAAAAGCTATGCTCACCATTGTGGCTTCTGTTTAAGACAAACGCCAGCACATATATGTTAAAGAGATGCCATAAACTCCAATTATTATTATTTAAAAAAACAAAACTTATATAATGTTTAACTGGATACCAAAATAATAAAACTTTAGTCTTTCATGTTGCCCTCAGATATACAGGGATGATTTTGTAAGTGCCTCTATGTGTGAATGTAAATCAGCTGTGATAATATTGTGATATTATCCTGCAGTTTTTTGGGGCTGTATTTCAGATGAAACATATTTTGGGACATTTTTGGGCCAAAGTACATTGCATATTACATGCCAAAGTTTGGCCATATTTTGGCACACAAACAACCAAAAAAGGTCCTGACATGTAATTTTACAGTTGTATTAATTAAAGGAGTTGTCTTGTGAAAGACAACTTATCCCCTATCCGCAGTTAGAGGAAGGGGGGGGGGGGTCTTCTCTGTCAGCTAATCTCACCCCTTTCCTGTGACAAGATCGTAGGCAGATGGTATCGATGTAAGGCTGGTGGCCTAGTTATGGTGCAGCGTGCAAGGGGTAGGTAAAATGTTTAATTGTTATTTATTTTATTTATTTATTTAAAATCACTAGATAGACATAGCTTTATGGTTCAGAACGCCGGCTTTGTTAGGCTGGGGGGGCCATGGTTGTCAAGTCCCCTCCTCTAATGTCTATGAGAGATATATTTAGGGGTGTGACGGCTGTGGTCGCTCGTAATCCGGCATGGAGTGGAGCTTGCTCCATGCATGAGGATTACTGGGGTGCGGGGCTGGAGATCGTGGGGGGAGGGGTCCCAGTGGCCAGACCACCCCGTGATAAGACAAAATGTCTAGGGCCAGAGTACCTCTTTAAGCCCATCTAGATGTAAGGGCAATCTTGATTGATAATTGTATCAATGGTTACATTAGCTCTTATTAATAGAAATCAACTTCATTGGTCTGAACATTTGTGAATACATCACTGTCCCTAACATTTTTTGGTGGGGAAGATAGGGAATCAAAGGTTTTTTTAGATCATCACTATTCAGACATATTTTGCTGAAAATTTTTAAAAAGGATATGCAGCCTTGAAATCAATGTTGCTAAATCTGAATGATCTCTTAGAGTTGTCTGTAGAAGTTTATTATCTAAGTCTATTTCAGAATACTTGTAGCTCTGTGTATCAAATGTCACACTAATCAGTATTAAGACACTTGTATATCAAGAAATAAGAAGATAACAACTACTTGACAAATAATGGGGATTCACTTTAAAATTGCAGGATCAAAAAAAATATAATTGTTCCATTGATAGAAAGTTTATTGACACTGTTTCCTGTAACATGTTAATTTGGAAAATAGCATCTGAAATAACTTTTGTAAAAATGGAAAGGAATATTGTGATAATACGCTGGTACATTTTCAAGTACATCTTATTTTACCTTCGTTCTTGTATGAATAGCAAAAACGTGTGTGTGTATGTGTGTATGTCACTTATGTGAGATACCTGCCCTGATTTACTATTGTAAACCCGACCTGTCTGTGCCAGAATCTGCACCAGAATTTGCACCAAAAAAATAAAAATGACCAACTCACCTTTTTACTGAGAGAACCCAAAAAAGGGGACGTGGCCACTGAAAAGGGGCATGTTCCCAACATTTTCTAAAAATCCCAACATATTTACTAAGGTTTCCACAGAAAATGTGGTAGATTTGAGCTGAGAAAAACCCTACAGATCAGAGCATATGTAAAAAATAGCAAAACATAGGGAAAAGTGCAAAACGTAAGGAAACCTTAGTAAATATCATGTAGGGAAAACCCACAAAGAAAACTACACTCCACTCTTAGTAAATCAGGGCCACTGTGTGTGTATATTTACACAGTATCGTACATAAGTGAGTACACCTCTTACATTATTTTATTATATCTTTTCATTCATGTGACAACACTAAAGAAAATGTAGAAACAAAAAATGGAACAAAAGAGCGCAACTATGTGCAATTAACACCAGCAAATATTGTAGGCACAGATGTGGAAAACCTGCTCACCTTGTGGCGTTGCACTATGAGTACAATGCCTTATCTTGCTTTCTTGTCACTAATAAGTGATGAACAGAACCGGGATGCAGTCAGGCAGTGACAGGGTTCCCGTGCAGCAGGTAAGGTGTGTTCAAATCTGTAGTGGGTACCTCCAGGCGAGGTGAAGAAAGATACTGCTCCTTAGGCGCTCACCTGTTGGATGCCATGCAGCTGACAGTGATGGTATTAACAGAGGCGGGCCAAAATAATAAAAAGAAATCCACTTTTATTTGCCAAAGATATAACTTAAGTTATATCTTTGGCAAATAAAAGTTGACTTCTGTTTATTATTTTTGTCCCCCTCGGTTAATACCATCACTGTCAGCTGCATGGCATCCAACAGGTGAGCGCCTAAGGAGCAGTATCTTTTTTCACCTCGCCTGGAGGTACCCACTACAGATTTTAACTCTGAAGAAAAAAACCTTATTGAGTATCTGTAGGGCATCCTTAAAAGGGTACTTCGCTCTAAACATCTTATCCAAATGGATAGGGGATAAGATGTTAGATCGCAGGGGTCCTACCACTGGGGACCCCCTCGATCTCCAGGCTGGCAGCGGCGGCTTTCGGAACATGGAAGCTTGCAGCTTCTGCATTCATGTCTATGGAAGGGAGTGTGATGGCTAGTACATGGCCGTCAGGCCCTCTCCCATAGACATGAATGGAGGGGACGTTGCGGCTGGCATCAGCAGTCATCAGGCACGGATCGGTGTTCGCTCTGTGCATCGAAGGACAGGGGTGCAACAGCGGAGGGGACCCTCACCATCTAACATCTTATCCCCTATCCTTTGGATAGGGGATAAAATGCTTTCAGAAGAGTACCCCTTTAAATGGAATGTGGGGGAGCTAAAGGTCTCTAACATCCACCAGCTCAGTGATGTTGACATGGAGGAGTGGATATCTATCTATCATAATGATATCATTCTATAAGGTATCTGTGTTTACCAGACTAAGCATCAAACAGGAAGAGGGCTTTTAGTCTATTCATAATGCTGACTGGGATCTTTCTTCCAAATCTCTGGCACACCTGTCCACTGTGATATTACAGATCAGCTCCATACTTTTACAATTTTAGAGATAACCCCATGGGCAGTTGTGACGCTACTTTTGGCAAGAAGCAGCCATTTTGTTTTTAAATCCTATTCATCTTCTGGAATTCTATGGATCTTTTGTTAAATAAATAAATGTACTTTACTAAATAGGTTGTACCCTTTTAACTACATAACATGAGCACATGATCATGTCACCCACTGGCCATATGACACTTTAGTCATGTGACCATTTCACTTATACATGTGATGTCACTATGAGATGCTATCACAGGCATATTGGGGTAGATTTATCAAAACTTGTATGAAGGTTACCATATCAATCAGTCAAATTGCTTCTTTCATTTTTAAAAAGCCTCTGAAAAATGAAAAAAAAAGTAATGTGATAGGTTGCTATGGGCAACTGCTCGACTCTTGCTCTACACAGGTTTTGATAAATCTCCTTATGTATATGGTATAGATAGATAGGTACAGAATATATATGTATAGATATGGCATGAATCTCAATCAGTTCTGAGACTTCTTAACTGGAGCCTGAGGAAGGTACTGACCCCGCTTAAAGCCACATGCCTCTTACCTCAGCCAGCCAGAAAATCCTGCTCTGTACCCCGAAACAGCTGTCTGCAGATGGTCCTCTTTCCTTCTGGAGAGAGTTCTGGTTTGGCATAAATCCCAATCAGTTCTGAGACTTCTTAACTGGAGCCTGTGCTGCTGAAGGCAGTATCAATATACGATGCTTTTGTATGTTGGGGCCATCGCATTAACAGCTATCTGGCAGCGCAGACTGCTTCAGCTGCTGCCGGATAGCCGTTTAATGTGCCCCGTGTGCTACGGTGAGTGTCACTCACCTGTCCCCGCCACTCCGGATCATCCTCTTCAGGCGCCGCGCATGCTGTCCTGTCATACAATAGGAGTGACGCGTGCAGCGACGTGATGGCGGCGAGGGAGAGCGACGATCAAGGGCGGTGGTGATGGTCCAGAGTGGCGGGGACACCCCAGAGCCGTGATGACGACGATGGAGAGCAACGATCCAGGGCAGCGGTGATGGTCTGGAGCGGCGGGGGACACGTGTGTATAACATTCTATATTACTATTGCACGGATCCCTCAACATACGATGGATTCAAGTAACGTTGGTTCATTTGGAATGAATAACCATCATATATTGAGGGAACACTGTATGTATATGCCTCAAAATGCAAAGTCATTTCCAAAGTTGCCTCTTTCTTATTTTGGAATAACATTTTGGGAACTTCGGAACCAGTTTCAAATAATAAACCTGATAAACAAATCTACGGTTTAAGGGGAAGTGCTATATAAAACATAACTTTTAATGTTTCTAATAAAAAACACCCAAAAATGTGATTCCATCACCAATACTAAAAAATGCGACACAGGATCCGTTTGGATCACCACCCATCCGATGGATTTATCAAATGTCTCATAAATATTTCATATAAATGTCAGATATTCTCATCAAATATCACAAAAATATCTCAGAACTGTATCAATTGTTCTTTATATCAATTGTTCTCAACGCGTTTCTACTCCCATTCGGAGCGTCCTCAGGAGAAACTTTGAATATACAGATACCACATAAATGAAACTGAGTCTCATATGAAACAAGAGATGTCATATACTCATAGAGATAGCATTGTTTAAATGATGGATGAATGGCATAATAGTTCTACATGCCATCCCTCGGGTGTGATCATAGCCAGCAGTCCAGTGGAGATATGCAGGTATTGCAATACTCTCCGTTGTTGCAGACACGGTTTGCTGAACGTATTGCCGATCACAGGATCCCGGGGCGTTCGCAACCCGCAGTGGCGGGGAGCCGGAATAAGTCTAACCGGCTTCTGTGCGCTCACCTATATATATATATATATATATATATATATATATATAGAAAATGTAGGTAGAGGGGAGCACCGAGCTCAAGGATTCCAGATTCATCTGGGTGCTCAGCTTCAGGAATAGACCGGTTCCCAAATAATATCCAATAGAAAGTAGAAGCGGCACTCCAAAGTATTCAATAAATCGTGGGTTTATTCACACATCTGTGCAAAAAGCGACATTTCGGCTAGACAAGGGGCTTGAGAAAGGCTCTACTGTCCAGCCGAAACGTCACTTTTTGCACAGATGTGTGAATAAACCCACGATTTATTGAATACTTTGGAGTACTTTCTATTGGATATATATATATATATATATATATATATATATACAGTTAAAGGGGTATTCCAAGAAAAATCTTTTATATATATATATATATATATATATATATATATATATATACACATATTTATCAACTGGCTCCAGAAAATTAAACAGATTTGTAAATTACTTCTATTAAAAAAATCTTAATCCTTCCAATAATTATCAGCTGCTGAAGTTGAGTTGTTGTTTTCTGTCAGGCAACAGTGCTCTCTGCTGACATCTCTGCTTGTCTTGGGAACTGCACAGAGTAGAAGAGGTTTGCTATGGGGATTTGCTTCTACTCTGGACAGTTCCCGAGACAGGTGTCATCAGAGAGCACTTAGACAGAAAAGAACAACTCAGCTTCATCAGCTCATAAGTACTGAAAGGATTAGGATTTTTCAATAGAAGTAATTTACAAATCTGTTTAACTTTCTGGAGCCAGTTCATATATATAAAAAAAGATTTATATTGCCCAAGTTACATCTCTCATATTGTCATATTTCGGTGTAATATATACAGAACTGCTGTACTATTTCTGCATACATATTATATTAAGGAGTAATGCCCTAGTGAGATTTTTTCCCAGAATAAGAACAATATGTCATTGCTCAGATAGTACATAGTGTAAAGAATATATTACTGCGATGCATAGTGTCTCAGGATGTGGGATTGATAAATCAGGTGTGATGCTGCTGTGAAATGAATTGCCTCTGTATGACCTTCAGGTTTTGAGCTCATCACATTTGCTTATTATCATTTTTTTCCCTTTTAACTTCTAATCTGAATTCTTGAGGCTGTTCGTATTTTTCTCTGTCCAGCAAGTTCTCGAGTCAGGTACGATCAGTGTGTGTTATCATAGTCAAGCCGAAATGTGAATGATTTGTTTACTATGCTGTACGAGTAAAATGTAAAACAAATGTCTGCATATAGCGTCCTGACTTCTCACCTGAAATAGACACCCTGCATTATGAAATATACCACTATTTAAAAAAAAAACTACATTCTGAAATGACCCTAATTTTCACGCTGTCATGACTCTTGAAATGAAGATTGTATTGTGCCCACCCACGCTGCTTCAGTTTAATTTCCCATGAAGCATGAAGAAGGAAATGCAACCCTGTAATCTGTGATATATGCTATTTTGGGAAAGCTTATGCAAAGAAAAATAGCAATAGGTGCAGTAAAAGTCATGGCTTCATGACAGTTTATCCCTATTATGTAAAACATTGGAAATAGATTTCTAGCTATAGATCAGTTCAGCTTCCTGCTCAATATTTATAAGTACATTTATGATGTTACTGTTGTATTGTTATGGCAGGCATTCAAATGGGAATTTAATAGCAAGAAATATGTCCTAGGCTTTCAACATCTTTAATCTTATAATAAATAACAATGATGTTGTTAATATTGTAAGTAGCTACAGTTGCCCAGAGAAGTCATCATTGGAAAGTACAGATTTGTCCAATCTTACCTTTCCTCTTTACAAAATGCAATATTATATATACATATATATATATATATATATATATATATATATATATATATATATATATATATATATATACAGTGAAATCTCCCTTAGTGGACACCTCCCAATAGGGGACACCTCCTAATCGTAGACAGTTTTTTATTCCCTGCAGAGTCCCATAAGAGTTAATGTATTTGCACCATCCAGATAGTGGACACTGCCAGTAGTGGACGAGGACACACCCAATAGGGGACAAAACACTCCCAATAGGGGACAAAGCCCTCCCAATAGGGGACAAAACACACTCAATAGAAGACAAAACACTTCTAATAGAGGACAATCAGGCTTATGTGCCAGCCCTACCTTGTACACAATGTCACCATCAGTGGGGTACAGCCAATACCCCAGAAAGGGGCCCGGCCTCCAAGGGGGCCCTGGTCCCCACTGCACCCCTCTGCAAGTGCTCCAGCACAGAAGCAGAAGACCATTATTTAAACAGTGGTCTCCTGCTTTTTTTTTTTTTTTGTCTGCCGATGACATAATTCTCCCTCCTCTTATCCCCTGTGCCGCTTTATTCCCCCTGTGCCAAATCATCCTCCCCTTTATTACCGGCTGTGCCACATCATTCCCCTTGATCTACCTGTGCCATTTCATTCCCCCATGTTTTACCCTGTGTGCAAATTAATTGCCACCTCTTTACTAGTGTTGCTCGCGAATATTCGCAATTCGAATATTATTCGCGAATATCGCATATTCGCGAATTCGCGAATTTCGCGAATATAGCGCTATATATTCGTAATTACGAATATTCGTTTTTTTTTGTTTTTTTTTCTTCACAGTACACATCACAGTGATCACCCCTCTCTGCTTCCAGCTTGTGTGGTGTAAAGAAGGCTGTAATACTACTGTGTGAGACTGGCGCGCGAAAATTCGCATATGCGAAAATTAGCATATGCTAATTTTCGCATATGCGAATTTCCACATATGCTAATTTTCGCATGTGCGTATTTTCGCATACGCGAAAATAGAACGAGAATATAACGAATATGCGAATATTCGCGAATATATGACGAATATTCGTCCATATATTCGCGAATATTCGCGAATTCGAATATGGCCTATGCCGCTCAACACTACTCTTTACCACTCCCTGTTCCATTTCATACTCCCAGTGCTATTTCATTACCATTTTATCCCTCTGTACCACTTTATTACCTCTGTTCCCTGTGTCAAATGATCCTACCCTTTGTGCCACATCACTTTTCCCCTTCCCTTCTATCCCTATTTTTCTTCTTACCTAGCTAGCAGGCTCAGGTACAGGGGCTCTCAGCGGATTTGATGTTTTCCTGATGTCCTCTGTGCTACACTTACTGAGAGCAGCGACTGCAGGCACTGACAAATGACATCAGAAGCGTCACTTGACCTACTCACAGCACAGAGGACATCAGGAGAACATCAAATTCGTTAAGCCTACTGGCCAGGTAAGAAGAACAACAGGGGGAGAAGGGAAGGGGAAAAGTGATGTGGCAAAAGGGTTAAGGGGGAGGATAATTCGGCACAGGGGGGGATAAAGTGGCAGAGGTGGGATAAAGAGGGGAAAGAAATGGCACAGGGGGGATGAAAGAGGGAGTGATGAATTTGCACAGAGGGTAATAAAGGGGGATTAAATGGTATAGGGGGTGATTAAACAGCCCTGGGAGATTCAACTGTAATATTGCTTTTTATTGTGTTTTATATGTAATTACACTCTGAAGTGAGTACAATACAGTATTCGGTCATTTAGAAGGATTTTTTAGCCTTTTTTTCCCTGTTTATTAGGCAGGTAGCTACTGCTGTATGAGATGCCAAGCCAATTTGCATTATGAACCTGGCTTTCAAAGATAAAATGTAACATTATATGTTATATATGACTGACATATGGAGTCGAGAGCATATCTGATCTAGGGGAGCATAGCATTATATTACAGACTATGTGGAAAAACGTACATTTTTAGAATATATTTATCTTAAATATTTCTCTTTATTTTTTACTCTTATTTAAAAAGGAAACGGAAACAAGTGTAAGAATTTCTCTAACACAAAAGGTAAAATAGTTAAATAACAAGTAAAAGATGAATAGCAGTGTTCTTGCTGTGGCCTAGAATACGCAATACAATCTTTCAATATCACAGACATGGGGTGGCCTATTGTAATCCAGTTTTGCTCAATTCTCAAGTGGCTTTGTGTCATATTGGCAGCTCAAGTCTTCGTAGAGGTTCATTTACTGTCATACTATAGCAAAGGAAAAAGAAATTACATGCAGTTTAGACCTCAGTAATTTCTGCCACTGGAGGCTTCTTTCTGACAATCTATATGACCTAGAATTATTTTTCTTCCTTAGAAGTGCCAGCTGCCTGTTCTTTAGAAGTGGATGACTTTCCTATCATGCTGGTGGCTGCCTCTAAAGCATTGTCTCTATTTTAATGTGAAAATGACAGAAGTGTGAAGCTCGGCAGTTGTGTTTGGCAATTTGGATACCATAAGAGACAAGCTATTTTAATAACAGACTAGTCCAGGCTCTAAAAGTTACTTAGAATATTATGATCCTGGTGGGAGAAAATAACCGAATACAGAGACAACTGAGCATTGCAATTGGGAAAGCAACAGTTCTGCTTCCCTGGTAAATTAAATCATCACAGTAGGAAGGCCTGGCATGTAAGTATAGTTTACATAATGGAAAAAGAAGCAGGAACTGCTCGAATTTACCGACAGTAGAGAAAATGTTATAAAAGATCAAATGTCTGTGCCCATTCTCAGTAGCAGCCATTGGCTGTAACAACACATTTTGCACAAAAAAAATGACTAGCAATGGATAAACACAGTGGCTATAAAGTATTCAAAAGAGGGGTGTATATAACTGAATGCATAACTATTCATTCCTTCTGGTCAGTATTTTGTGTTTCCTTGAAAGCTATAACAACCTTTCCTGGAAACAGTGTAAGGGTGCGTTCACAATACGCAATTCCCGCAGCATTCCACGAGTGGAATTCCGCAAGCGGAATTCCTCGGTGTGAACTCAACATTAGTGTTAATGGGTCTCCGCAAGACCCATTCACACTGCGGAATTTTCGCGGCAGACAATTCTGATGCTGAAATTGTTCTGTGCAAAGAAAGAACATGTTCATTCTTTGTGCGGATTCCGCAAGCACTACATAGCTGTCAATGGTGATGGCTCAGTGCTCAGTGGCCCTAGCGCCGAAGCACCCCCGGCGGCGGCCGCCAAGCAGAATCTCCGCTCGTGGAACTCAGCGGAGATTCCACAGTGTGAACGCACCCATAAATTGTTAGGATCTATTTCTCCCTGTGATCAGTCAACTCCAGCCGTGTTGATTAGCAGACAGATTTAATGCACATGTATCAATACAGGTGGATGTTCTCTTGTAAGCAGAGAAAGCTCCGCAGAAGAAAATCATACCCCAAAATAGATTATAGCCCTTTTATAGATCAACAGTCTAAGTGTAAGCTTATTGCCTAAGGAATCCCGGTGGATAATGGTGTATAACTTTATTACCAATCACAGGGTTCCTTGTACACTTGTACACTTTCTTCCTTATCATAGAAAAAGCTTGTTATCCAACAAAAACCTCATTATTTACCAAGGTTATTTGGATAGTTTTCGAGCATCACTGGGCGCTAGCCAGGACTAAGACAATGATTAATTGAAACTAGATAAAACCAGCCAACACCATCTAAAGTTAGACAATATATATATATATATATATATATATATATATATATATATATATATATATACACACAGAGAACATAGATATCAAAATATAATTTTACCAACATTCCCTCCTCTGATATCTATTTTCACTTCTCTCAGATCATTTCAGCATAAGTCCCTTCCTCAGCTGGGTTTTTGGACTTTGCTTCATAGAAAGGGAGTATCATCATAGGCATCTTCTTCCAGAGAAATGGTTTGGTATATAGTCCTTATCACAACAGTCTCAATTAGTTTTTGAGATAATCCTCGGATGCAGGGAATGCAATAACAACCACAGGTCACCAAGATGACCAACACAATCGCAATGGAGATGAGGGCCGACGTCACCAATCCAGTCCATCCCTCAAGCCAGTCAGTGAAGGGGTCACTTATTCCTGAGTTCTTGGCTATCTCATTTGATAATTCAGTCATCCCTTGCTCTGGTCACGATTCCTCCAGGTGCTGTATTGTTGGGAATAAAGGTACAACACATACTGCCAAACATCTTGCAGAGCCCTCTTCTTTCTGCTAGTACTATATCTAAGGCCATCCTTTTTGCCAGGCCATCGAAGAGGTGGGGGCCAATTATTCTTTAAGAGGTGGGGGCCAATTAAGCCTTTTACTGCATCCCTGATATAATTTACCAACCTCTGTTGGTTATAGTAGATGTAATTTATTCAGTCAACATTTTTGTTTACTGTACTCCATCAAAAGAACAGAGACTCAAACCCTGCTGCCACTTGATCTCTGACTTTAAACTCATTAGGCACTCCGTGTGGAACCCCTATCTTGTCAATGTACACCTGAGAGTCAAAAGATCCTTAAGGAGAGGTGTTTCTTTGGCTATGTGAGTGGCCTCTTTTCCAGGGTGACTCTGACAGGATATGAAGGGGCATAGTCAGTTGGACCACAGCACAATCCCCTTGGCATTGGCTGGGATCCTAGCTCTTAGCCGTTTATATCCGCATAACCACCAGACATCAGCCCTTTGGGTATCATGCTCAACCCAGCCACCATCTTTCCCTATTTTGTTAATCCTCTCCATACAGTAATAATCAGACAGCGATCCCAGGTTTTTACCGCTCTCATTCCATGGGAGTGCAAAGAAAGTAAAATTGCCAGGAAATGCCGTGACCGCTCGGTTTATTTGAGATCTCTGGACCTGAGGAAACAATAAACTCAATGTATGACAGGTTGTGTTAGTATCAGGTTTGTATGCTTTTTGGAACAGTTTCATCATACAATTTAAACCTTCTGGATCTGTACTTTAAGGATATTTAATGTTTAGTTTCCATAACATTAATCCCTCCTTTGATTATATTGTTTACCATACCTTCTCAATATCCCAATGACTATATTCCACCAGCAGATTGAATGCTAGTATTCAACATGCTGGTGCAGGAACCCTACTTTTCATCACTAGGAAGAAGATAGAGCTCACACATATAATCACCATTTTCTCATCAATTTCATCTCAGAACGAGGTATAAACCCCTGAGTTCTTGATTTTGCAGAATACATAACAATTGGATATAGCCAAGATTATAAACAATATAGAAAAAACACTATCATTGGGTGTATTGTTTAGTTAAGAAAATTGTTTTTTAACCCCCTACTTATGTCTAATGCCTGTACGTGTCAGGTAGATGAGAACATAAGTCTTGCATCTGAAGTAAAAGCAAATGTATCATTATGCAATTCCAGATGAGTGATATTTACAAGACATCCTCAGAATGGAATAGAGACTTTTGGTGAATTTGTAGTATTTTGTATCATTGGTCACTATACATACATGCAAAGGGCCTATTTCTATTGTATAGTCAGTAGGTAATACTGTCTATTGACACTTATGAACTCCATCATGTCGTACACAAGGCTTGTTGCCATAGGTTACATTATCTTCCAAATAGAGCATAATATATACCGTATTTATCGGGGTATACCACGCACCGGCCTATAACACGCACCCTCATTTTACCAAGGATATTTGGGTAAAAAAAGTTTTTTACCCAAATATCCATGGTAAAATGAGGGTGCGTGTGTGTGCGCGTGTATACCCCGATACACCCCCAGGAAAGGCAAGGGGAGAGAGGCCATCACTGCCCGCTTCTCCCTCTGCCTTTCCTGGGGTCTAAAGCCCCGCTGGCTATCTGCGCCGCTGCCCGTTCTCTCCCCCTGACTATCGGTGCCGGTGCCCCATTGCCAGGGGGAGAGAAGGGGCAGCGGCACCCATTGCCGGTGCCGCTGCCCCGTTGCCTCCCCCATCCCCGGTTGCATAATTACCTGTTGCCGGGGTCGGGTCCGCGCTGCTTCAGGCCTCGGGTGTGCGTCCCCTGCGTCGTTGCTATGCACTGCACGGCGCCGGCACTGATAGTCAGGGGGAGAGAACGGGCAGTGGCGCCGATAGCCAGGGGGAGAAAAGGGCCGGCAGCAGGGCTCTAGACCCCAGGGTAGGCAGGGGCAGAGAAGCCGGCAGCGCTGGCTGTCTCTGCACCTGCAAAGCCGCTGCAGTTCACTGATTTAAAGCGCCCGCTTTAAATCATTGAACTGCAGAGGCTTATCGGGGTATAACGCGCACATAGACTTTAGGCTAAAAATTCTAGCCTAAAAAGTGTTATACGCCGATAAATACGGTATATGTGTGTGTGTGTGTGTGATATCCCAGTATGGGATATAGTCCTGTACAGTCCTTAGGCCCTGTCAGGTTGAGTCCCTCTGTGTCCTAGGGGCTCTCCTGCAATGTCTCCCCCATAATAATATATATTGTATTTAGTGTTATGTGCAATATGTATTAAGGACCTTTAAGGACCTTTGAGTTGTCACATGATAATGTGTTCATATGATGTGTTATGTTACCCCGAGTGCACCAGCTAACCAAGTGACCTGCAGCTCGACCTACTGGCTTCTAGCTCAGCCCCTTTTTATAAGAGTGCCAGCCATTACAATCTTGCTCTTACACCATCACTCCTGCTGAGGAACAATAAAGACCAGACATCTCAGAGCTAGTGTTCAGCACCAGAAAGCCTCAGGCCACCTACAGCCACATTCCAGTAAGTCTATGTCTGCTGTTACTACCTACAACCCAGTCAAGTCTAAAGTCAAGCCTATTCTAGTCTGCATGGCAGAACTAAAGTCTATTAAATTCACTACAAGTCCCAGCAAGCTGAAAGGTCCTTCTGTGTTACTGGCCACCTCTTTGGGATCCCGGCCTAGCTGTAAAGACTATTTCCTTCTGTCTACATCAGTAAAGCTGCCGTTAACCCTAACTTGGTCTTGGACTATTTTTACCCTGCCTAACCTTATTACCGTTCGGGTGGTTACTGGGAAAACCACTCCCTGGTGTCACAAACATTAGGGGTTAATAACACCTTGCCCTTGGGCTACAACATCTGCCCCATACACCTCGCCTTCACACCCGTGGCTTCGCCACATATATACACATACATATCTTTTACTATTTCTTATTGCTTTTGCCTGTCATAAATCCACACACTCAATCAACTGGCACAGATCTACTAGTATTGTACTACTGGTTCCCTCTGGGAATGTCAAATTGAGAGATCTACCTACAGCCACTCAGTCTGTTAGTTGTGTCTGATCATGGTGTTTATGGTAAAGGTTGGAAATTATCCTTCCGAAGATTCCTGGAATTCCCACCAGACTCACCACAAGCATTGCCCCTATCATCCTATTTAGCTGAGGAGCTCCAAGGGGTAGGGTATTGGAGGCTTATGCAGACTCTCCCTTTGTAGTTGGACTTATTGGAGTTCCTTTAGCCTTATCACCCTGCTCTGACCTTTTTACAGTGAGACTGATGGATCGAGGTATTCCTCTCATCCTTATTGCTGTAGGGTGGTTAGTAGGACTTTGTAGGGTCCCTTCTGCTTAGGTGAATGTCAGTGTTTCTTCTTGATCACTTTTATGAGGACCCAGTCTAAATTGTTAAACTTCTTTCTTCTTCTATGGATCCCAATTCTGGAATGGAACAGACTTGGTTAATTTGTTTCTGCTCCAGCAGTCTGGACATATATTCTGCTAAGGTTCTCTCTGCCTCCTCAATATGTGTCTCATTTGGTGACAAAGGTATGTTGTATGGTCTATATACATCATCTCAAAAGAACTTTATCTAGTGGGTGTAATATACATACTCAGAACAGCTCATGGTAAACAGTAAATCCAACTTTTCCCTGTCTCTTCCATAGCTTCTCTCATTGGTCTAATACCTTCTTGTAGATTGTGTCTTGCACATTTTAGACATTGGGAACAAAACTTTTCAGTACCTTGTGAAGCCGTATGCCATGCATACAGTGCTATAAGTGCCCCATACCTCCCCCCCCCCCTCTTGAGACATGGGTCACCCCATGCATCAATACTGCTGCATAATTGAAACAGGGATGTGGGCAAGATTGGTTTGGTGTCAGGAGATCAGCAGAGGCCATTATGGTGTACCTGTCATCAACAAAAACTTTTTATATAATGTAGAGAATAACATATGTATATTTGTAATATGTTAAAGGTTGAATGACAACCTGAGTTTATGGGAGGGGCCTGGGTGGTATGTAGGATGTTTCTGCCTCCCTTGAGGTGTGGTGGTGACTGGTGCCACAGAAGTAGAAGTTACTGGGTTTTATTCAGTGGGAGGGTCTACTCTGGCAGGATGGACTTAGGAAACAGTGGGTGTGACTATGGCTTCCTGGGTTTGGGGATTCCGCACCTCCACATATGGTGGGGCAGCCTCTTGGAGTGGATGTTCAGCAAAAACAATATTTCCATCTCCATTATCCACTAGGGATATTTTTATTTATTTATGTTCTCTTGTTAGATTTGACTTGGGTGCAGTTCTTTCCCTCCACTAGCCAGTGTCCCATATCCAAGCTTCTTTTGTTCTGTTAGACTCTATTCCTTAATCCTACCACATGAAGTGTGCCATTATTGTACAGTAAATCTATTATTAAACCCAAACTACTTCTCCCACTTATTACAGTATTTGACACTATTTGGATCTTTGCTCTGCATAAATTTCTTATCTCCGTCTAAAGAAGCAGGTGGAATGCAGCAGCAACACAGACAAGTGTAAGCAGATCCCTACACAACCAATTCTTCATCATGATCTATTCTAGGTGTTCGAAGAGCGAAGTAGAAAACAGGAATAACCCCTCTCAAACTTCTATAACAGAGTAAGTAGTAAATAAACGCGTACGCAAAGAATAATAACAAAAGTGTTCCAAAGAGAACAGGATCAAGGAGAGACAAATTAATCCCGGGGATTTCAACTGCTGGAGGAACAAAAGGAGAAGAAACCGGTAGATTAGTAGAATGCATTCACTTCCTCTGTGAGACTGCAAGCTGCACAGCAGAAAGTGACAGTAGCTTTTCCGTAATCTTTTTAGATTACTTGTAGCTTCTTCTGTACAGAATTAATAACTCAATATCTCTATCAGGTACCAATCTTTTTGTTATTTGTCCCGGACAACAGATAGTGTCTATTTATATTAGGCTACACCCCAGGGAAGTCTCTTTGGCCCGTGTTATCCAGATCTCTCTATCTCTGTGGTTCTCAATCTGGGGTACAATTTTTTGAGGGAATGGGCTGTCAAGGGGTACTCAGGCAAAAAAGGTTGAGAACCACTGCTCTATCTCGTATCAACACAGTGCCTGTCTTCGGTCACTGTCACCAAGTTGTTATACAATCAGCAATTGTGCCGGTGTGCAATACTGAATTCACCTCAAGCAAAGAGAAAGAAAGAGAAAGAAAAACATATCTTACCTCTCAGACGACTAGGAGGACTGGATCAATCAGGTTTGGAACCGAAAGGTGGGCCTGGGTCCCGATACCAACCATCCCCTGTTTCACAGAAAATGTTAAGCTGGGGTTCTTTTGTCCTCAGCGAATTAAGACTCAATACTCATTGAGTATTTTAGTCCACTCTTTGTTTCTGGCAATCGGAGGACCATTTGTTAGGATCTATTTCTCCCTGTGATCAGTCAACTCCAGCCGTGTTGCTTAGCAGACAGATTTAATGCACATGTATCGATACAGGTGGATGTTCTCTTACATGCAGAGAAACAGCTACGCAGAAGAAAATCATACCCCAAAATAGATTATAGCCCTTTTATATGGCAATACTCTAAGTGTAAGTTTATTGGCTAAGGAATCCCAGTGGATAATGGTTTATAACTTTATTACCAATCACAGGGTTCCTTGTACACTTTCTTCCTTATCATAGAAAAAGATTGTTATCCAACAAAAACCTCATTATTTACCAAGGTTATTTGGATAGTTTTCGAGCATCACTGGGCGCTGACCAGGACTAAGGCAATGATTAATTGAAACTAAATAAAACCAGCCAACACCATCTAAAGTTAGACAATATATATATATATATATATACATACAGAGAACATAGATATCAAAATATAATTTTACCAACAAAAATACATTAACCTTTATTATACTTAATTATTTCATGCAAGGATACAAGTATTTACAAAAGACATGAAAGTACAGTGGACAAATCCTTTATAATAGATGAGTATTCTTCCTGTGACTGGATTCCCTTGTATAGTCTGTAGGGTAATAATACACATGCAAAGTGCTTGTGTAGACTTGAATCTGATCAACATATGGTCATATTATGGCATTTTCATTTTTGCATTTTTGTTTATCCTTTTCACCCTTTAAGAGCCATAACGCTTTTATTTTTTTCATACATAGACCCATATAAGGGATTGTTTTTTTGACAAAATTTAATTTGCAGTGCAATTTGTAATTTCCATATTTAATTGTACTATAAAATGTACAACAAAACAAAAAAAGATAAGTTGTGGGGGGGAAATTGGAAAAAAAAAACACAATTTTGTAATTACAGTAAATTACAGTAAATATAACATGTTCTCTGTATTCTTTGGGTCAATTAATATGAATACAACGATACCCGAGTTTAAAAAAGAAACTTATATTTCTTTCACAAAATCAGTATACTTAAAATTGCCCTTTCTGTACTCTACAACTACATTGTGTATATATATATATATATATATATATATATATATATATATATATATATATATATCATCGTAATCTGTACCAGTTTTGTTTTGAAGGGACTTTTTTTTTCAGCATTGTTTTATGATATATGAAGTAATGTTTACACTGTCCACCATGCAGGATCTTAAATATTATACTATTATTTGCAATTATTAGATTGCATTCACTGTACAATGCTATGATGCCAGCTCAACAACTGAAATCCTGCAGCAGGAGGCTGATAAGGGGACCTTCACTACCATTTTAACTCCTCATACTCCAATGATCACGCTGCGGGAGTCTGATGAGCTTCTTAGATAATTGACACTTGTCATTAATGCTTTTAGACTCCATGATCAGCTTTAATCACAGCGTTAAAAGGGCAAGAAGATATTATTGACCCATAGTAGCCACCTCTCACTGCCTGTAAAGTGAGAGCTTGAGCGCACATGTACACCCTTGGTTGTTAAGTCACAGACAGCAAGGACATACATGTACCCTGGTTATCATCTCGGGGCTATACTTTTTTTTTTAAAGCGTATCCATATCCAAAGAATAGGGGATAAGTGTCTGATCGCAGGGGGTTTTGCCCCTAGGACCCCCAATGATTTCCTTTAAAAAGCCCAGCTCTTACCTCAGGAATGCAGGACACACCACTTCTCTCCATTGCACTACAGCCCCATCTTGTCAGACACACTGGAGCTGAACAGAAGTGACGGCCTGCTTAGCCAACCAAGGTCCAAAATGAGAACTCATGTTGGCAGGGGATTAGTTGAGCAGCCATCATTTCTCTTCAGCAAGAGCGCATCTCTGAGGGTTAGGGGTTGGAGCACACTGTGGAGAATTGGAAGACTTCCTTAGGTGAGGGCTGGGCCTCATATAGGAGATTGTATGTGTGTGTGTGGGGGGGGGGCTAGCAGCCAGACTCCCGAGATCCAACACTTTGGATAGGGAATATGTTTTCATATAGTGTATAACCCTGTTTAAAATCCTTTTTTGCACTTGATGTTACTTTAGGAAAACAGTCACACAAATTATCTTACCCAAATTTTCCTTAAGTCTTAAATGTTATTATCCCTAAATATTATTATGCCTAAAGGTCCAATAATTTATTAGATGCTGCATGAACAGCTCGGATTCAGAGGGCTTTTATTTGTCTTATTGTGAATTGTAAATTGGGACTTTGTGTACCAGAAAAATCCACAGCAGTGAAATGAATTAGAAGCTGAATGCTAAATCATGAGAAGAAAACATCATTCTTCTCAACATGGGGTTTGTGATATTGATAAACAATGTGCCAGGAAGGTATAAATTTGACTTGTTGCTATAAGAAAGCTATTTAGTGTTACCCTTTTGTACTGAACGCTTTTGTCAAGGAGTATCGTATTTGTCTTTATGTACAGTATGTACAGGCAAAATAAATATAATGTTCTAATGCAGCCTTGACATTTCCTGCTTCAAAGCAGCTCAATCCTCAGGGCCTGCCAGAAAATGCTATATTACAATTTACTCAAGTCCATCATTTAAATAACACATTAAGAGAACTGCAGGCACAAGCGACATGTTCTATCTGCTGAAATGTGACTCCCTGAACTGTTGTGAAACAAATAATCACCTCTGCATTCTAACCATCTTTTTAATTGAAATTCAGAGCTACAAATGATATTTCGGCTTGAGAAGTAGGAGAAGATAATTATAATCAATATTGCTATAATGCATGTAATGTCAAGCGAAAAAGAGATTAGTGCTTATTGCTTCTAGATCGTACTTTCCAAAATATATTCCGTAACATACCCATAGTGTAGACGTGTATCTAAATTTAATGCAGATACCCCTCAATCCAGGGCCGACAAATTCCTTAGGAGCTGCATGTTCTATTTCAATGCAATATGGAACGTGACACTAAAAATTCACAGATAGTTCATCTGAAAGAATCATGACCTGTGCAGTCACTGGAACACCTTCTCCTACTCTGTCATGATATAATCCCACTTATGCTTTTTTGTAAGAACAAGGCCACACATTTATTCAATTACAGGAAGAACAAGGTGACCTTACGGGGATATGTCAGTAATTCAGAGACTGTGACTATGCTGCACTTTCTATTGCACGGCTTATGTCAAAGGTGCTCAATGTGATACCATGAACAAATTTCCAAGTGTTCTGAACTTGGTGAAATATATATATATATATATATATATATATATATATATATTTATTTACATATTCAGCAGAAACATTAACATCTACATGCTGCCTAAAAAAAGGCATGGATAGAACAGATCTGTTTAACATCTTATCACTTATCAGACTATTCCTGAATACTTTTTGCAGTGTAGCAGGGGACATGATTTTGCAGTGACAATGCCAATGTTGCCATGAAGAGGCGTACTTGGTCTGCAATAATGTATAGGTAAATAGTAAGTGCCAAAGTAACATCCACTTAAATGCCAGAACCCAATGTTTCCCAATTGAATATTACCTCAACCAACATATCTACTTCAATTAAGACATCCTAGTGTTATCTTTATCCTAAGTAAGTGGTACACACACCAAACTGGTCACATGAAAGAAAATGACAAGCCACTTGCTCCACACCCATTGCTTTACAGTCGAGTTCTGAGTGCCATGTGTAGGTTACTTGTTTTTGACAGTGTATCTGGGTCAGCATGGACAATGTAACCTGTCTGTGGCTATGCAGCTCCATTTTCAATAAACTATGTGTTTGGACACCTTTCTATCATAGCCAGAATTAACATTTTCAGCAATTTGAGATCTTCTGTGGGATTGAAAAAGACGGGCAAGCCTTCTCTACCTAGACACATGAATGAGCCTTGGACACCCCTTTGGCAGTTCTTCTACTTTATAGCATTGTTTGGACCAATTTTGGTAGATATTAATAGTGCTTATCAGGGACCTATTCCAAGGTTTTAAATTTTTAGATGCTCTGACCCAGACATCTAGCCATCACAATTTTTCTCTTGTCAGAGTCGCTCAGATCCTTTATACTTTCCAGTTCTCTCCTTGTCAGATGATATTGTCTCAAGATAATCAGTTGTGTTCACAGAAAGAGCATCCCAAATCCTAAACAATATTAACAATGCTTGCATGTAGAAGGCATGCTATGGACAATATCCTAGCAGGAAACATACTAGTCTGTTCATCTTAAAGGGAAGCCCCTAAAGGACCCAAAAGAGAATTTAAGCACACCTGAAGTTTCAGTCATGCAGCTTGCATAACTGAGAAAATAGCTGCAAGTGTCCAAAAGGTGGAGACTTCATTTTTTTCTCAGCCATGATTAACAGCTCGAGCAGTCTCCCGATTGAATGCTAGAGTTGTCAATCATAGCTAGGGGTGGGGCTGGGCAAGCTCTTAGTACAGTAAGCTCTCCATTCCCCTTCCAGTCGTCTTTATGGGGCTGTCAACAGTTTTGATGGCTCAAATCTGCTGACAGACTCCCTTTCAACATTTGCTGTTTATCATCATGATTTCTTGCTGCCCGACAGAACCACACAATGAGGGTTTAAGAATGAATAAATACAGTTTTGACCTGCAAAGACAGCTTACAAAAATAATTTCTGTACATGAACAAATGCTGAATATCCATGTCGAACCAGATTTACAGTACAAGGTAAAGAACATGATCTCCGATGACAGTGACAATGCTAAATATCAATTTTGGAGTAACTACTGCTGTATTTGCTGATAAAGGTATATCTTTTTATTTTTTTTTTATTTTGTGTGTGTGTTTACAGAGAAAAGCTCTATAAAGAGATAAAACTAGGCTTTTGTTTTATCCAGTTTGGTCCCCTCTACCACCAGTTTCCACTACTATATGTGCACTGCCAAAACTTGTATGTCCTTAAAATTACAGTTAAAATGTTATCAACTCACATTGCTGGTGCCGATTGTGCCCCCTTACTACCAGCAAATGAGGCACATACTTTGACAGCACCTCTTGCTACATCCTTGCCCCAATTTCACGTCTATTCAGTTGATCTACTGCATATTTTTGAAATGTAAATAGACTTTCAGCATAACATTTTTTAATATCTTAACAAAAGTATCACCATGGCAATATACTCATCTCATAGTTTAATTGATTTGCAAAAGTTTCTTTATTTCCTACAATGTGTAAGTCTAAAAAACATCTGTGCACACTGACTTTCTGTTACTATTGTTTTGTTGGTTAATGATATTCTGGTTACCATGGTGCTGCTGCAGATACAAGTGGCTCTATTCATAAGTGAATGGTGCAATTTCTATTATTACTGTAATATCATTGGTAGCATACATCAGCAAATTGCTCCTTTATGATCCTTGACGTTGTTAAAATTCTCTCTTTAGAAATTAAATGTCAAAGATTCTCAATAATATTAAAATCCAGCCGGAGTTTCGTACCCTTTTGAACTTTTGTAAACTAGCTTTTCTTATTAAAATGCTTATACATTGCAAGTTCTCTTTCTGGCAACATCAGATCTGAACTGTTATTATAATCAGTTTTATATCTGCAACCTGTTGATCAGTTTCAATTGGGTTAACGACATTTTACATTTTGTTTGGTTTTATCTTAGTTTTACTTTAAATATATTTTTCATGTACAGAAAAAAGTTATACTAGTTGATAAGTTTGCAAAAAGACAAGTATTCATTAAGTTTAACCTCTAACCCTACTATGTTGATTAAGAAGAGAAAAAAAAATGATGAAGCAGATGCCATGTTCCCCGTATTAGAGAGAAAATCCTCATTTGCTCTAAATATAATATAGCAATAAAAATAAATCACTAAATCAACATCCCAACTCCATATATCTAGTAACCATAACCATAATTGTACTCTACCCTACTCTTATCCCTTTACAAGGTCATTAAGAACATATTGTCTTGTCGGGCAGGGATAAGTGCAGCACGGAGCTTACGCACACCCACTTTCCCTGTCTACTTGGGTGTGTAACCTAAACGACAGATTCTCAGCTGGACGGCGTTCCCTGTCCTCACTTAGTTCAGGGGCATAACAAGGTCCACAAATAATAAACAACACAGAACAGATGTCAGGGAAGCAGGTCCAGGTACAAAGGGTTAAAAGGCAAAGCACAAGAAGCAAAACATAGGGAATACAAACACCTACACATAGAGAGTAGTCAAACAAGGCCAAGCAGAAATAAGATAACAGCAAAAGTACCAAATCAATAATAGGGTTACAAGAGAATAGTAATGTCAGAAGCCAATGTCAGAATACATAGGGTTAAACATGCAAGGAGTATACAAGTGCTAGTGCAGAGGAACTGAACACAAGCAACTTGAGATACAAAGTGGCTGTATATTCATGTGCAGCTGAGAAAGCAGAGAAGCTGAGGCCCAGATCTAATTGGCTTCATGTCCAAGCCCGACGACCGCACAGTTTCACGCCGACGGCCGTTTCTTCAAGTCCACGGTAAATGGTCTATGGGTGTCGGGATGTTGGATCAGAATCTACTGAAATAAACCACTTCAAGCACACAGGTGTGTGCTCCAATTTTTTCTCTCTTTTTCTGCACATTTGAAAATGACTTCAATTGCTATATGTGAGCACCACGCTGTACCCTGCTTCATGTTTCAACCCACCCCCACCGCCATATATACACCTGTGTTGGCTATATCCACTTACCTTCCTTGCCTGCAGTGCCCAGTCGCTTCTTCTGTCTAGATTTGTAAATTACTTCCATAAAAAAAATATTAACCCTTTCAGTACTTATGAGCTGCTGAAGTTGAGTTGTTCTTTTCTGTCTAAATGCTCTCTGATTACACCTGTCTCAGGAACTCTCCAGAGTAGAAGCAAATTCCCATAGCAAACCTATTCTGCTCTGTGCAGTTCCTGAGACAGACAGAGATGTCAGCAGAGAGCACTGTTGTCAGGCAGAAAAGAACCACTCACATTCAGCAGCTGATAATTATTAGAAGGATTAAGATTTTTTAATAGAAGTAATTTACAAATCTGTTTAACTTTCTGGAGCCAGTTGATATATAAAAATATTTTTTTCCTTGAATACCCCTTTAAGTATGCAAACAGAAGACAATCATACCCACATCTCCTAGACGAGTGTTTTAGGCCTAGTACCAGACAAAGTACTCAAGTGATAAGATGTTACGGCCGAGTACCCCCAAGAAAACGGATAATAAGAAATGTTTACTAAATAAGGCCAAGATTACACTGGCGCCATAGGCTCTGTTTAAAGTCTCTGTTGACAGTTCATTCCCAGATCAGATCCTCCATAACAGTGTTACTGATCTGTATGTCCCAGTAATAATGCCTCTTATAGCCAGGAATTATGCCCCGTTACAACCAGTAATATTCCCTGAGTAGCCAGTCATATGCCTCCTGTAGTAAGTAATAATGCCCACTTGCAGCCAGTCATATGCCCTTTTGTAGCCAGTAATAATGACCCCCTTCACAAAAATAATTTTAACTTACCTTTTCACCACTTCTGCACCAAGAACTTGGTGCCATCGGTAGAATGCACTCAGTACACAGTATCCTCTGCCAACAGACTAAATATTGTCTACTGTGTATGGAATCTTAATATTTTATCTTGTACATAATTTAATAACAAATACAATATTAAGCTGTTAAGTGAATGTCCACCCTTGCACGCTTTTTATTTTTTACTAACAAGGCTAAAATTCAGCGCTACTTAAAATGTTAAATTTCTTTATAGCAGCAAGAGCCCTAGAGTAAAATGATGAAATGTTGAGTGTCTGTGGCCTCCTGTAGGGAAGCCTTTAGACAGTCGAATTTCTACTTGCTTTAAAACAGTGTTCATGAAGGTAATTTGGATTTCTGTTTTATGAAAAGAAAATCATTACAATGGTGTCTTAAATTACATGGTATTAGGAGGTAGAGATTTACTTTTTGGAAGAATAACAATATTTTGTTTTATAACTTAGGCTCTGAACGTACTGGACCAAATTTATCAATCTGTCTGGTGTCCATACCAACCTGTTACATACATACTTTGTCGACTCCTGCGCCGTGTCCATGCTCCTCTTGGCACGCCCGACATCTTTTCCCATCGTCTTGACAATGGTCCTGCACATTGCAGAGCTGTTTGTTAGCGAGTGATGTACAAGCCGGCCTATAGGGAGATTAGAGATTCAAACCAATCAGCTCAGTGCTTATGCTCATGCCTCCCAGAGGCAGTGGATTCCAACCTGCTCTGATTTCGAACCTACATCCGTAATAGAGGTTTATTCCCTTCACCAACATAATTTTTTTCCTGTGTTCCTATTGCTATTCTGACCTCCTGTATCCTGACATTTGCTTGTGCCCTGACTATTCTCCTGTATGCTGATTCTGTAAAACACAGCTGTCTAGGTTTGACCTATTGCTTGTCCTGACTCAGCCCCTAGTTCGTGATTTTGTACTCTTTTTGCCTGTATGTTGCCAACATTATTTGTTTTACTATTCTGACTACTCAGGCACCACTGCAAATAGAATAGTTTAGGCACTGTTGTCCATTTAGGGGCAGGGTTTCACTGTTCCCTATTTGGAAGTGACACAATGAATCACAACTCTGCCCCTATGTCTTAACAAGCTATGGGCAAAGCCAGAATAGCAAAGCCAGAAACTTTTGCCAACAGACAAATTAATAAATCAAAATAATTGCATATGACTTTACCATTATGATCTGTTTTCATGGGTGTCTCAAGTTTACTCTAGGTACTTGGAATACATTTTTTTGCATATGAAAGCATATCATACCCCCTTGATAGAGCATTTGCTTGCTGATAAATAGTCTGAATATAGTCTTAATTGAATTTTTGTTGTAATTTTTTATAACCTGATTCATTTTCAGAATCCAAATTAAAGATACAAATTATCATTGTTTATATAAGGTATATGGTGTGTGCAGGCATTGTCCATTGTTACTTCATGTTCTGAATGAATTTAAGGAAACCTGACTTGTTTTATTAGAAATGATTTGAGCTTAAGGCAGAGTTATCCAGCTCATAAATCAGGTATTCAGGAAAATTCAATAATTCATTCATATGAGAATCTGCTGGGATAAAATACACATTTCTGGTGTTGTTAAAAATGCCTTCTATTCGTTTTATTTAATTCAGTATATATTTAAAGCTCCTATACTGTGTATGCCAACTAAAAGAAATCCGGGGGCTGTAACGGTGTACTACAGCTGGGCTTTGCTGATTAAAAAAAATATTGCTACGTTTAGAAAAGAAAAAAAGCTAATTCGGGTTTTTACTTATGTCTCCAAACTTCTGTTTGGTCTACAATACATATATATATTTTTTTTAAATTGTACTTCCTTATCCAAGAGAAAAATGTGACAGCATCCTGAAAAATATAGCTTATGCAACCAAGCATTGATCTGAAGGATCTGTTTTAAATTTTTTAGAGCTCTACAAATAGGACTTTTTTTAAATTAATTAAATTTATTTGTACATTCAAATTCTGAATGAATCTGTTACTTGTGGGGTTAGCCTTTGAAATTTCAGACCACTACAATCTGTCATGCTAGTGATTTAAGTAAATTTAGTCCATTGAAGCAACGTGTGTGACAGTGATACATGGTGGTCGTTGCAGTACTGGGTGGTTCTTTCAAAGAAGTAAAATTTCCTCTAGGTGAAAAACAGTAGTTGCTGTCAGTAATGATATTAGTTGGAAGTCCTCTATACACATCCCTTTAGATAAAATAATAGGATGAATGTTTATGGTTTTATTGAATCAATGACCATTGGCATTTGTATAACACAGTTGCAGGTTGTCATTTCCATGAATAAATATCGTAGATAGAAAAAAGCGGAAGGTTATTTTTTCTGTATGATTCAGCTTTGTGTGGCTACATATTGAATCAGTGCACATCAGTCACACATGTTGATCAAAGGTAATGTATCTCCTAGATTTATTTTGGTGAGTTGTAATGGGGGGAAGCCTTCTTGACTAATCTGTCTTTAACAACATTTAGTTATTTGCTTTACAGCAGGACCCATGGACATATACAACAATAGATAGGACCTTTTGCATTCAGATGAATTGGAGACCATACTGAACAATCTCTGTGAACCTTTCAAATATAGTTTACATATAAACTTTATTTAAAGAATAAGTCATTTTCTGATGACACATTTCCTTTAAAGAAAAATGATCACACGTTTATCCGCACTTTAATCCGATTCACCGGGTTATAGTGCGGGTGAACAGGAGACCAATGTGGGGTCTCGGACTGCTATACCTACCTGCAGTCCAGAGCTCCGAACCTCCAAAGGCCCTTCTCTTCCAGCTCTGACTTGCGCTTTGAGGTGGGCCCGCCAGCTAGATTTAACTAATCAAAAGCGCTTATGAATATTTAAATCTAGCTGGCGGGCCCGCCTCAAAGCGCAAGTCAGCGCTTGAAGAGGGGGACTTTTGGGGGATCGCGGCCCCCGGACTGCAGGTAGGTATAGCAGTCCGAGATCCCACATCGGTCTCCTGTTCACCCGCACTATTAGATGGTGTATCGGGTTATAGTGCGGGTAAACAGGTGACCGTTTCCTTTTTTTTTTTCTTTTTGTTTTGTTGGTATTTTGGGGTTTGCGGTCCACGCCACTAGCTGCTGTTCTTCGCTGTGTGGCTGGACCGTTCCCTTTGTGCAGCTTGCCTTAATCGCACTTTTTTTGCTTTTTTGTACAGCGTTTTACTGTCAAAGCACCACTACACTAACACTTACACTTTCCAGTAATAAAGTAAGTGAAAACACTACATTTACATACATACACTCTGCGTTGTACACGAGCCATGCGGCGTTGTAGATAGAGATGTAGCGAAGTGTTCGCCGGCGAACAGTTCCCGGCGAATTTAGCATGTTCGCGTTCGCCTCGCCGGGCGAACATATGTGATGTTCGATCCGCCCCTATACTGTAACATTACGGTAAACTTTGACCCTGTGAGTCAGAGTCAGCAGACACATTACAGCCAATCAGCAGCAGTCCCTCCCTTCCAGACCCTCCCACCTCTTGCACGGACACCATTTTACCCTCATTCGGCATGCTGCAGGCTTAGGAAGTGGAGGGTCAGAGAAGCTGCTCCTGCTGTATAGGGAAAGCGATAGCTAGGTTGCTGCTAGGTGGTGTATTCAGGGTCCAGTTTACTCCTAATGCACTAGTGTAACATCTGCTTTAAGGACAGCACCCAAAAACGCCCTTTTTAGGGCTCAAATATCAGTCCGTGTGTCTTGCAACAGCTGAAGGCACCCTGGATGGGAGGGGTACTCCAGAATAAAACTTAAGTTCCTTCAAGCAACTAACTACTACAGTATTCAAAGGGCTGAAAGATATCAGTCCGTGTGTCTTGCAACAGCTGGAGGCAACCTGGTTGGGGACCACTGCTTAAAAGGGGAACTCCGCTGGCAAGCTTTTTTTCTTTAAAGCAACTAACTACTACAGTATTCAAAGGGCTGAAAGATATCAGTCTGTGTGTTTTGCAACAGCTGGAGGCACCCTGGTTGGGGACCACTGTTTAAAAGGGGAACTCCGCTGGCAAGCTTTTTTTTCTTTAAAGCAACTAACTACTACAGTATTCAAAGGGCTGAAATATATCAGTCCATGTGTTTTGCAACAGCTGGAGGCACCCTGGTTGGGGACCACTGCTTAAAAGGGGAACTCCGCTGGCAAGCTTTTTTTCTTTAAAGCAACTAACTACTACATTATTCAAAGGGCTGAAATATATCAGTCCATGTGTTTTGCAACAGCTGGAGGCACCCTAGTTGGGGACCACTGCTTAAAAGGGGAACTCCGCTGGCAAGCTTTTTTTCTTTAAAGCAACTAACTACTACAGTATTCAAAGGGCTGAAATATATCAGTCCGTGTGTTTTGCAACAGCTGGAGGCACCCTGGTTGGGGACCACTGCTTAAAAGCGGAACTCCGCTGGCAAGCTTTTTTTCTTTAAAGCAACTAACTACTACAGTATTCAAAGGGCTGAAATATATCTGTCCGTGTGTTTTGCAACAGCTGGAGGCACCTTGGTTGGGGACCACTGCTTAAAAGGGGAACTCCGCTGGCAAGCTTTTTTGCTCATTGTCACACTAGTGCGAATCATATTTGGTGTGACAGTTGTGCAAATAAGAAAAAAAATACCTTTTTTGTCTGTTAAATAAAACCAGTCACTATCAGTTCACGTCACAGTTGCCAGTTTTTTTTGCCTGCAGGGCAAATTGTGTCATCCTAGTGCAAATCACATTTGGTGTGACAATTGTGCAAAAAAATAAATACATTTTTGGGCTGTGAAATAAAATCAGTCACTTCACTTCACACTTGGGAGTCTTTTGGCCCTTAGGGCTCATTGTCACACTAGTGCAAATCATCTTTGGGGTGACCGACCATAGTGTAAATTTGAAAAAAAAACAAAACCTTTTTTGGCTATGAAATAAAATCAGTCAGTTCACTTCACACTTGGGAGTTTTTGGGCCTGCTGGGCTCATTGTCACACTAGTGCAAATCATATGTGGTGTGACCGTGGTGTAAATTTGAAAAAAAAAAACATTGTTTTGGCTGTGAAATAAAATCAGTCAGTTCACTTCACACTTGGGAGTTTTTGGGCCTGCTGGGCTCATTGTCAAGTTTGTCACGAACCGAGACGTGCGGGTGGAAGGGTTATCTATAAAATCACTATTTCTCTACACTAGACCGAAAATAATAATAAAAAAAATCCCTCTTACCCCACCCAATTTAAAGGTATCCTTTTTTTGGCTGTGAAATAAAATCAGTCACACCCAAACACTTGGGAGTTCTTGGGCCTGCTGGGCTCATTGTCACACTAGTGCAAATCATATGTGGTGTGACAGTTGTGTACATAAAAAAATAAAAAAATACAATTTTGACTGTAATAGATTGAATAGCAGTTAGTTGTCCGCAAGCGTGTTTGTCCGGCCTACAGCGTCTACTCTACGTCTACGTCTGTCAAGGACATGTTTGAGCGTAAGATGCCAATGTCACAAGGTCACCCCCTAGCCCGGCGTCCGACAGCTGGCTTGTCTGAACTCATAGCCCGCCAGCTTTTAAAAAATTAATTAAAACATTTTTTTTTTTTTTTATTACAAAAAATAGGTTAACATTTTTTTTTAGCTATTGGGACACCGCAGTGGAAGGTACCCGGCCAAAATTTCTTTGCACAAAAGGCAATCCCCAACCGGTACTCGATTGTGCAACAGGAAGTAATGGCATTTCTGGCACACAGTGTTGGGGCAAGGGTCCAGCTGACCACTGTTACCTGGTCTGCAAAGCATGGTCAGGGCAGGTATATCACCTACACTGCGCATTGGGTAAACCTGGTGACGCTGTGTAGGGTTGCTAGGGTGTACGGTGGATTTTGAATAAAGACGGGCCTCTTGAAGCTGATTGGTCGCTCGCTGCTGGATGGTATGGGGGCGACCAATCAGCATGTGCCGTACATGGCTGTGTACAGTTACGCTGTCATAGGAAAAAATCGGTGAGGGGATGTCATCCAAACATAGGCATGGGGATGGTAGGCTTAATGCTGATTGGCTGTTCGGGATGTCGAATGAGCCAATCAGAGAGGGGACGTATGAGTTCAGGTTGCAAGTCTTTGCCGCTTGTGGCATCAGGATGTCTTTCAAATCTTTCAGCCAATCGCTGCTGGGCAGGGACGGGAGGCGACTAATCAGGTTAAAGACGTATAATTCCTCTTTGGGGGATTCCTAGAGGCATCGGTGGCAAATCTTTTTTGAAGAATTTGACCAATCGCTGCTGGGCAGGTCCGGGTGGCGACCAATCAGGAATGAGACGTGTATTTCCTCTTTGGAGGATTCCAAGAGGCATCGGCGGCAACTTTTTTTGAAGAATCTGACCAATCACGTTCCGTCTGGGTAAGGTGGCGTCCAAGGATGACTTGCATGACTTATCCGCCACCAACTATGTTTCAAGCCGCAATGTTTTAGGGCACTTTCTGGCTGGGAAACAAACAGAAATTTTTCTGGCTGCTGCTACAGCAGCGGCTGCAACAATACCAAACTTTTCAGCTATGTGTACATGCCTAATTTTTCTGGCCTCTGGTGCTGCACTTTTTCTGCTGCTGCAACTTTTCTGGCCGCTGCTATAGCAGCGGCTGCAACGATACCACATTTTTCAGCCATGTGTACATGCCTAGTTATTCTGGTACTCTCTGCTGACATCTCTGTCCATCATGCCAGTGAGGCGCTTGATTTGCGACAGCCCAACATGTTGGAATTCAACATTCCTAATGTTCGACCGCCTGCTTCAACAAGAAAAAGCCGTTAACAAATATTTGTATGACCGGGGTACTAGGACATCATCTGCGGAGCTGGGAATTTTTTTGCCACGTTACTGGATGCTCATGCGCAATGCCTGTAGGCTTATGCGTCCTTTTGAGGATGTGACAAACCTAGTCAGTCGCACCGAAGGCACCATCAGCGACATCATACCATTTGTTTTCTTCCTGGAGCGTGCCCTGCGAAGAGTGCTGGATCAGACAGTAGATGAGCGGGAAGAGGAAGAATTGTGGTCACCATCACCACCAGAAACAGCCTTATCAGCATCGCTTGCTGGACCTGCAGCAACGCTGGAAGAGGATTGTGAGGAAGAGGAGTCGGAGGAATGTGGCTTTGAAGAGGAGGAGGAAGACGAACCACAACAGGCATCCCGGGGTGCTCATTGTCACATATCTGGTTCCTGTGGTGTTGTATGTGGCAGGGGGGAAGAAGATGATACCTTCTCTGACATCATTGAGGACGAGGAACGGGACATGAGTAGCTCTGCATCCAACCTTGAGCAAATGGGGTCTTTCATGCTGTCGTGCCTGTTGAGGGACCCTTTCATTTTGAAAAGGATTTCTTTGTGTTTTTCACCGTCCTGGATTATAGAGTCTTCTGGACTTTATGATAATTTAAACTTGAATTTTCAAGAGTACTAACAATTACAAAAAGGAAAGCTTGTTGCGTGTGATTTTTGAACCTAAATTTTCAAAAGTAAAATACAGAGAGGGATGAACTCTGTTTCTTTATTTGATGAAAAATTTTATTTAGAAAATAATTTCTTTGTGTGTTTCTCCGTCCTGCATTATAGAGTCTTCTGGACTCTTGGATATGCGCTTGTTCTTATTTTTCAGCCATGTGTACATGCCTTATTTTTCTGGCCTCTGGTGCTGCACTTTTTCAGCTGTTGCAATTTTTCTGGCCGCTGCTACAACAGCGGCTGCAACACTACCAACTTTTTGAGCCATGTGTACATGCCTAATTTTTCTGGTACTCTCTGCTGACATCTCTGTCCATTTTAGCAACCGTGCATATTAGATGTATGCTAAGGGTAGCATGGTGGCTCAGAGGTTAGCACTGCTGCCTTGCAGAGCTGGGGCCTTGGGTTCAAATCCCACTATGTGCTACCTAAAGGGGGGCTCTAACTATGTGCTGCCTAACATGGGGGACTCTATGTACTGCCTATAGGGGGATCTAACTATGTGTTGCCTAAAGGGGGGCTCTAACTATGTGATGCCTAACATGGGGGAATCTATATACTGCCTAAAGGGGGATCTAACTATGTGATGCCTAAAGGGGGCTCTATGTGCTGCCTAAAGGGGGGCTCTAACTATGTGCTGCCTAATATGGGGAAATCTATGTGCTGCCTGAAGGGGGATCTAACTATGTGCTGCCTAAAGGGGGGCTCTAACTATGTGCTGCCTAATATGGGGAAATCTGTGTGCTGCCTAAAGGGGGGATCTAACTATGTGATGCCTAAAGGGGGCTAAAGCATGTTATTCCAAAGAATTTAGGAATGTTAGGTGATTTATGCCCTTTATGGATTAAAACCAGACTCTGCATCAACTATGTAATTTTCCATGGGAGTTTTGGTACACCGCAAGTAAGTAAAGCTCTGCAACTGTCAGCCCCTCCTGTGCAAATCACTAATTTATGCCTCCAAAACTCATGGAGCTCTCTCACTCCTAAGCCCTGTCACATTTGCCTGGCAACAGTTTAGGGCCACATAGGGGGTATTTCTGTACTAAGGAGAAATTGCTTTAACATTTTTGGGGGCTTTTTCTACTTTTACCTCTTGTGAAAAAGAAAAGTTGGGGGCTACACCAGCTTGTTAGTGTAAATAAAATAAACATTTCTACACTAACATGCTGGTGTAGCCCCATACTTAAAATCTTTACAAAAGGGAAAAGGAGAAAAGGAACCCCAAAATTTGTAACATATTTTCTTCTGTGTACATAAATAACCCCATATGTGGTCGTGAAGTGCCCTGCTGGCGCATAACATGGCTCAGGAGTGAGAGCGTACCATGAGCCTAAATTGGTGATTTACACAAGGGTGGCTGACAGTTGCAGCCTTTCTGACCTAAACCCAAAAGAAAAACCACCCACATGTGACCCCTTTTTGAAAAGTATACCCCTTGAGATGGAATGTAACAAGGAGTGCAGTGAGCATTTACACCCACAGGTGTCTAAAAGATTTTTTGAACAGTGGTCTGCGCAAATGAAAAAATTTAGTTTTTCATATGCACAGCCCACTCTTCCACAAATTTGCAAAACGCTAGGGCAGTGTAAAGGCTCACTTCACCCCATGTTACATTCCTCTAGGGGTGTAGTTTCCAAAATGGGGTCACATGTGGGGGGGTCCACTGTTCTAACATCATGGGGGCTTTGTAAATGCACATGGCCCCCTGACTTCAATTCCAGCCAAATTCTCTCTCCAAAAGCCCAATGGTGCTCCTTTCCTTCTGAGCCCTGTTTTGCACCCGCAGAGTACGTTCAACATTTGTAACCCAATTTCTCCCATTACCCCTTGTCAAAATAATAAATTTGGGGTAACACCTGCATTTTAGTGCAAAATTGTTTTATTTTATTTTTTTATGGCCTACTGTTCAAAAACTTGTGAGGTGTAAATACTTGTTGTACCCCATGTTACATTTCTTGAGGTGTGTGGTTTCCGAAATGGTGTCACATGTGTGGGGGCTCTGCTGTTCTAGCACCATGGGAACTTTGTAAATGCACATGGCCTCCTACTTCAATTCCAGACAACTTCTCTGTCCAAAAGCCCAATGGCGCTCCTTCTCTTTGGAGCCCTGTCGTGCGCCCGCAAAGCACTTTATGTCCATATATGGGGTATTGCCTTACTCAGGAGAATTGGGCTACAAGTTTTGGGGGGCTATTAGCCCTTGAAAAATCAAAAATTTTAGGTAACAACAGCATCACAGTAAAAGAATAATGAAGAATTTTCATTTTCACATCCCACTTTTACGAAAGTTGGTCAAACATCTGCACATTCCTTGAGGGGTGTAGTTTCCCAAATAGTGTGCCACGTGAGTTTATTTTTTATATTTTTCGTGGTTCTGGCACAATGGGGGCTTCCTAAATGCGACATGCCCCCCAAAATTCGCAAATTAGCAAAGTTCGCTCTTCAAAAGCCAAATTTTGCTCTCTGTCTTCTGAGCCTTGTAGTGCTCCCACAGAGCACCCCAATGGGGGTTACACATTTTGGGGGGCTTTTTCTCCTAATACTCCTTGTGAAATTGAAAAATTTGGGGTAACACCAGCATTTTAGTGAAAAAATAAAATTTTTCATTTTCACCCCCCACTTTAACGAAAGTTCGTTAATTACCTGTGGGGTGTTAAGGCTCACTGTACCCCTTGTTACGTTCCTTGAGGGATGTAGTTTCCCAGATAGTGTGCCATGGGGGCTTCCTAAATGCGGCATGCCTCCCAAAAACCATTTTAGCAAAATTCTCTCTACAAAAGCCCAATGTTACTCCTTCCCTTTTGAGCCTTGTAGTGTACACGCAGAGCGCTTTACATCCACATATGAGGTATATCCATACTCAATGGAAATTTGGGGGAGCTTTTTCACCTTTTACTGCTTGTAAAAATGAACAAAATGGGGCTACAAAAACATGTTAGTGTAAAAAATGAAGATTTTGAGTTTTCTCCTCCACTTTGTTGCTATTCCTGAAACACCTAAAGGGTTAACAAACTTTTCTGAATGTCATTTAGAATACTTTGAAAGGTGCAGTTTCTATAATAGGGTCCATAATCCACTTCAAACTGAACTGGTCCCTGAAAAAAATCAGATTTAAAAATTTTTGTGAAAATTTGGAAAATTGCTGATGTACTTTGAAGCCCTCTAATGCCTTCAAAAAGTAAAAACATGTCAACCTTATGATGCCAACATAAAGTAGGCATATTGTATATGTGAATCAATATATCATTTATTTGAAATGTCCATTTTCCTTACAAGCAGAGAGTTTCAAAGTTAGAAAAATGCAAAATTTTCATGACATTTTGGAATTTTTCAACACGAAATGATGCAAATATCGACAAAAAATTATCACTATCTTAAAGTAGAACCTGTCACGAAAAAACAGTCTCGGAATCAGAATGATTGTCACGACTCGGCTGGCTGGAGGTGGATCCTCTGTGCCAGAGAGGGATTGGCGTGGACCGTGCTGGTGGACCGGTTCTAAGTTGCTACTGGTATTCACCAGAGCCCGCCGCAAAGTGGGATGGTCTTGCAGCGGCGGTAGCAACCAGGTCGTATCCACCAGCAATGGCTCAACCTCTCTGACTGCTGAAGATAGGCGCGGTACAAGGGAGAAGACAAGAGCAAGGTCGGACGTAGCAGAAGGTCAGGGCAGGCAGCAAGGATCGTAGTCAGGGGCAACGGCAGGAGGTCTGGAACACAGGCTAGGAACACACAAGGGAACGCTTTCACTGGCACAATGGCAACAAGATCCGGCGAGGGAGTGCAGGGGAAGTGAGGTATAAGTAGGGAGTGCACAGGTGAGAATACTGATTAGGCCTGCTGCGCCAATCAGTGGCGCAGCGGCCCATTAAATGGCAGAGACCCGGCGCGCGCGCGCCCTAAGGAGCGGGGCCGCGCGCGCCGGGACAACACAGACGGGGAACAGGTCAGGTACGGGAGCTGAGGTGCGCATCGCGAGCGGGCGCGTCCCGCATCGCGAATCGCATCCCGGCTGGGAGTAATATCGCAGCGCACCCGGTCAGCAGGTCTGACCGGGGCGCTGCGAATGAGAGAACGCTGCGAGCGCTCCGGGGAGGAGCGGGGACCCGGAGCGCTCGGCGTAACAGTACCCCCCCCTTGGGTCTCCCCCTCTTTTTGGAGCCTGAGAACCTGAGGATAAGACTTTTGTCCAGGATGTTGTCCTCAGGTTCCCAGGATCTCTCCTCAGGGCCGCAATTCTCCCAGTCGACCAAGAAGAATCTTTTACCTCTGACCGTTTTGGATGCTAGAATCCCCTTCACAGAAAAGACGTCAGAAGATCCGGAAACTGGAGTGGGAGAAACAACTTTGGGAGAGAAGCGGTTAAGGATGAGTGGTTTAAGGAGAGAGACATGGAAGGCATTGGGAATACGGAGAGAAGGAGGAAGAAGGAGTTTGTAAGAGACAGGGTTGATCTGGCACTTGATTTTGAAAGGACCAAGATAGCGTGGTCCCAGTTTGTAACTGGGGACACGAAAGCGGACATATTTAGCGGAGAGCCATACCTTGTCTCCGGGAGCAAAAATGGGGGGAGTTCTTCTTTTTTTATCAGCAAATCTTTTCATCCGGGATGAAGCCTGTAAAAGAGAATTTTGGGTCTCTTTCCATATGGTGGAAAGATCACGAGCCACTTCATCCACAGCGGGCAAACCAGAGGGCAAGGGAGTAGGGAGGGGGGGAAGAGGGTGACGGCCGTACACCACGAAAAATGGGGACTTGGCAGAAGATTCGGAGACTCTGAAGTTGTATGAGAATTCGGCCCATGGTAGAAGATCTGCCCAGTCATCCTGGCGGGAGGAAACAAAATGCCGTAAATAGTCACCCAGGACCTGATTAACTCTTTCTACTTGCCCATTGGATTGGGGATGATAAGAAGAAGAGAAGTTTAATTTGATCTTGAGCTGTTTACAGAGGGCCCTCCAGAATTTAGACACGAATTGGACGCCTCTATCTGAGACGATATGCGTGGGCAAACCGTGAAGGCGAAAAATGTGTACAAAAAATTGCTTTGCCAACTGAGGCGCTGAAGGAAGACCAGGAAGAGGAATAAAATGTGCCATCTTGGAAAATCGATCAACGACCACCCAAACAACTGTGTTGCCACGGGATGAGGGCAAGTCCGTAATAAAGTCCATACCAATCTGTGACCAAGGCTGTTCAGGAACAGGCAGAGGATGAAGGAGACCAGCAGGCTTCTGGCGAGGAGTCTTATCCCGGGCACAGACAGTACAGGCCCGCACGAAATCAATAACATCAGTCTCCAGAGTCGGCCACCAATAAAATCGAGAGATGAGTTGCAAGGATTTTTTGATGCCCACATGGCCTGCGAGGTGGGAGGAGTGTCCCCATTTGAGAATCCCGAGACGTTGGCGTGGAGAAACGAAGGTCTTCCCTGGAGGAGTTTGCCTGATGGAAGCTGGAGAAGTGGAGATCAGACAGTCCGGAGGAATGATGTGTTGCGGAGAGACCTCTACTTCAGAGGCATCAGAAGAACGAGAGAGGGCATCGGCCCTAATGTTCTTGTCAGCAGGGCGAAAATGGATTTCAAAGTTAAAACGGGCAAAGAACAACGACCACCTAGCCTGGCGAGGGTTCAGTCGTTGGGGACTGGAGGTAGGAGAGATTCTTGTGATCAGTGTATATGATAACTGGAAATTTTGATCCCTCCAGCAGGTGCCTCCATTCCTCAAGCGCCAATTTAATGGCCAGTAGTTCTCGATCCCCAATGGAATAGTTTCTCTCAGCCGGGGAGAAGGTCCTAGAAAAAAAACCACAAGTCACAGCATGCCCGGAATAATTTTTTTGTAGAAGGACAGCTCCAGCTCCCACTGAGGAGGCATCTACCTCCAATAGGAAGGGTTTAGATGGGTCAGGTCTGGAGAGCACGGGAGCGGAAGAAAAGGCAGACTTGAGATGTTTAAATGCGTCTTCCGCTTGGGGGGACCAGGACTTGGGATTGGCATTTTTCTTGGTTAAAGCCACGATAGGAGCCACAATAGTGGAAAAGTGTGGAATAAACTGTCTGTAATAATTGGCGAACCCCAAAAAACGTTGGATAGCACGGAGTCCGGAGGGGCGTGGCCAATCTAAGATGGCAGAGAGTTTATCTGGGTCCATTTGTAGTCCCTGGCCAGAGACCAAGTATCCTAGGAAAGGAAGAGATTGACATTCAAAGAGACATTTCTCCATTTTGGCATAAAGTTGATTGTCACGAAGTCTCTGAAGAACCATGCGGACATGCTGGAGGTGTTCTTCTATGTTGGCAGAAAAAATCAGAATATCGTCCAGATAAACCACAACACAGGAATATAGGAGATCACGAAAAATTTCATTAACAAAGTCTTGGAAGACGGCAGGGGCGTTGCATAGGCCAAAGGGCATGACCAGATACTCAAAGTGTCCATCTCTGGTGTTAAATGCGGTCTTCCATTCGTCCCCCTCCCTGATGCGGATGAGATTATAAGCACCTCTTAAGTCCAGTTTGGTAAAGATGTGGGCACCTTGTAAGCGATCAAAGAGTTCCGAGATAAGAGGTAAGGGGTAGCGTTTTTTTACCGTGATTTTATTAAGTCCGCGGTAATCAATACAAGGACGTAGGGAGCCATCTTTTTTGGACACAAAAAAAAATCCAGCTCCGGCAGGAGAGGAGGACTTGCGGATAAACCCCTTTTTTAAATTCTCCTGGATGTACTCCAACATGGCAAGAGTCTCTGGAGCAGACAGAGGATAGATTCTGCCCCGGGGTGGGGTAGTACCCGGGAGGAGGTCAATAGGACAGTCATAAGGCCTGTGAGGAGGCAAAGTCTCAGCTTGTTTTTTGCAAAAAACGTCAGAATAGTCCATATAAGCCTTAGGAAGACTGGATACAGGGGGAACCACAGGGTCACGGCAAGGAGTACTGGGCACCGATTTAAGACAGTCCTTGTGACAAGAAGTACCCCAGTTCTTGATTTCTCCTGTGGACCAATCAAGGGTTGGGGAATGGCGTTGAAGCCACGGTAATCCAAGAAGAATTTCAGAAGTGCAGTTGGAGAGGACCAAAAATTAAATTTTTTCGTGATGAGGTTTGATGCACATTAGGATAGGTTCCGTGCGGTAACGCACGGTACAGTCCAATCTTTCATTGTTAACAGAATTGATGTAGAGGGGTCTGGCGAGACTGGTCACCGGGATGTTGAACCTGTTGATGAGAGAGGCCAAAATAAAATTTCCTGCAGATCCGGAATCCAAGAAGGCCATAGCAGAGAAGGAGAAGGTAGAGGAAGATATCCGCACAGGCACAGTAAGGCGTGGAGAAGCAGAGTAGACATCAAGAACTGTCTCATCTTTGTGCGGAGTCAGCATACGTCTTTCCAGGCGGGGAGGACGGATAGGACAATCTTTCAAGAAGTGTTCGGTACCGGCACAGTACAGGCATAGGTTCTCCATGCGGCGTCGTGTCCTCTCTTGAGGTGTCAAGCGAGACCGGTCAACTTGCATAGCCTCCACGGCGGGAGGCACAGGAACAGATTGCAGAGGACCAGAGGAGAGAGGAGCCGGGGAGTGAAACCGCCTCGTGCGAACAAAGTCCATATCCTGGCGGAGCTCCTGACGCCTTTCGGAAAAACGCATGTCAATGCGGGTGGCAAGATGAATAAGTTCATGCAGGTTAGCAGGAATTTCTCGTGCGGCCAGCACATCTTTAATGTTGCTGGATAGGCCTTTTTTAAAGGTCGCGCAGAGGGCCTCATTATTCCAGGATAATTCGGAGGCAAGAGTACGGAATTGGATGGCGTACTCGCCAACAGAAGAATTACCCTGGACCAGGTTCAGCAGGGCAGTCTCAGCAGAAGAGGCTCGGGCAGGTTCCTCAAAGACACTTCGGATCTCCGTGAAGAAGGAGTGTACAGAGGCAGTGACGGGGGCATTGCGGTCCCAGAGCGGTGTGGCCCATGACAGAGCTTTCCCAGACAGAAGGCTGACTACGAAAGCCACCTTAGACCTTTCAGTTGGAAACTGGTCCGACATCATCTCCAAGTGCAGGGAACATTGCGAAAGAAAGCCACGGCAAAACTTAGAGTCCCCATCAAATTTATCCGGCAAGGATAATCGTAAGCCGGAAGCGGCCACTCGCTGCGGAGGAGGTGCAGGAGCTGGCGGAGGAGATTGTTGCTGGAGCTGTGGTAATAGCTGCTGTAGCATCACGGTCAGTTGAGACAGCTGGTGACCTTGTTGCGCTATCTGTTGCGACTGCTGGGCGACCACCGTGGTGAGGTCAGCGACAACTGGCAGTGGGACTTCAGCGGGATCCATGGCCGGATCTACTGTCACGACTCGGCTGGCTGGAGGTGGATCCTCTGTGCCAGAGAGGGATTGGCGTGGACCGTGCTGGTGGACCGGTTCTAAGTTGCTACTGGTATTCACCAGAGCCCGCCGCAAAGCGGGATGGTCTTGCAGCGGCGGTAGCAACCAGGTCGTATCCACCAGCAACGGCTCAACCTCTCTGACTGCTGAAGATAGGCGCGGTACAAGGGAGAAGACAAGAGCAAGGTCGGACGTAGCAGAAGGTCAGGGCAGGCAGCAAGGATCGTAGTCAGGGGCAACGGCAGGAGGTCTGGAACACAGGCTAGGAACACACAAGGGAACGCTTTCACTGGCACAATGGCAACAAGATCCGGAGAGGGAGTGCAGGGGAAGTGAGGTATAAGTAGGGAGTGCACAGGTGAGAATACTGATTAGGCCTGCTGCGCCAATCAGTGGCGCAGCGGCCCATTAAATGGCAGAGACCCGGCGCGCGCGCGCCCTAAGGAGCGGGGCCGCGCGCGCCGGGACAACACAGACGGGGAACGGGTCAGGTACGGGAGCCGAGATGTGCATCGCGAGCGGGCGCGTCCCGCATCGCGAATCGCATCCCGGCTGGGAGTAATATCGCAGCGCACCCGGTCAGCAGGTCTGACCGGGGCGCTGCCAATGAGAGAACGCTGCGAGCGCTCCGGGGAGGAGCGGGGACCCGGAGCGCTCGGCGTAACAATGATTAGTAAAAGCATCTTAGAGTTATTAATGTATAAAGTGACACGGGTCAAATTAGCAAAAAATGACTGTGTCCTTAAGGTCAAAATGGGCTGCATCCTTATGGGGTTAAGCGTCGATTCCTAAGGAGACTACTGCATGCAAAATGAATTATGTTGTTGCATTATTTAACAAAAATCTACTATGTAAAAATAACTCCACTGTTTGTTTCTTAAATCAACCTCATCCCTTGATTGATCAATTCTTACAGATTTTTCAATTTAACAAACACAAGCTTCAATTCAGTTGGTACTAAATTGTACTAATTTCTGCCAAAGAATATCAACAATGTAGTACAAACCAATCTATTTGCTTTAAATACACTATAGCATCCCTTTTTCCCCTAAAACATTTGAAATAGGCAACATTGTACTAGTCAAGAACAGACATCATGAAAATCTGTTTCTTTTCTTTTTTTTTGTAATGAAATAGAATATTTTATAGTGGTAAACTGCTCAGTATCTATAGTAATCATCAGAAAACAATATTAAAATGCATTGCTTACTTAAAACCAGCTTCGGTGAATATCCTGCTGTGTCTCTGTGGAATCTACACCAAGGACACACATAAGCAAGATAAACACACTAAATAGGATGAAGACTGAGTCGGTATAACGTACTGCATAAATAACCTTGATATCTGCCTGTTGTCTGCAAACAATTATGTACAGTACATGCATAATCACCCAAGAAAAACTTCAGGAATGAGTAGTATGTTTATGCAAACAATGCCGTTTTTGCTTAAATGTTTAAAAGTGTGCATAAAAGCAAGCACAAAAACAATTTCTAAGATGACCCCTCGGTAACAATCCCTAGGCACATCAATTTAGACATAAATTAATGCTGCTTTTCATCATGTTAAAATGATTACTGATCTGCCTCACAGACCCCTGGGAAATTCAAGTCTAGAATTTGATTCTAACAAATAAATTCAGTAAAAGAACTTCTTTCTAAGGGCTTACAGACACAATTGTATTATAGCTGTAAATAATGGCCTTCCCATATACTTATCTGAATCATTTATCTGCAAAATTATAATGTTAAGAATTTTATAACTAAAAGTTTATTGTCAGATTAAAGTCAGTTATACCACTTTATAGCTGAAGGAAATGTTTGGGTTACCATTATATACGTACATTAAGGGTTTATACAAACATTGAAACAATGTGAATTCAGCAGCAATAAGATATTTTAATGGCAAAGCATATTATATTTTTTGCTTGCAGTGGTGTTATTCCAACAGTAAATAATTGTCATAAGTATGTTCTTGGAGGTCAATGAGCTCTAAGTTAGATTAGAGTTGTAGTAAACTAATGTGGGGGAAAGGTAGGGTTCAGATTTGACAGGTTCAGAAGGTAAAGGTGGATGGGCTCTGCCAAATTTTAGAATTTAGTATGAACCATTAACATTATTTAAAATGTATATAAAAGTGTGGTGTGAAATAAAAAAAAAATTCATGGGACTTTTAATTTTACACAAAATTGGTATAATTCTAAGTTCACTGAATTTAACCTTTTTAAGGAAGGGTTTAAGAAAATGTCTGTGATGTGCTTTTATTGTCCTCTTTTGGTATGTACAATGATGTATTTGTATTAAGACAAATGAAAATGTAAATATTATGGCCTAATAAGTTAAATTGGAGTTGTTGTGCCTCTCGGAGGAATGGTGCCTATATATTAGATAAATGTCAAGAAATTCAGTTTTTGGCAGGTTTGGCCAATCATCTAATATGGATAGGAGTCATCATGTAAAGTGTATTATTTCCATTAGAAAGAAGGATGTTAAATTTGAACATATTCCCTTTCTTTCCATAGATGATAAACCATTGTCAGAGGAGTCTAGCAACAGCTTATTCTATTCTGCCCAATAATAAATCATGAACATTAGGCTGAGCCAAGAGTGCATGTGCAGGCATATGGGTAATTTGGAAGGGGCAGCTGTTGACTGTGCTATATGGGGAGCTGTAGTGTTACATTCTCCACCATCCATCTATAAACTATGAGCAAAACAAATCTATATTTGTTGTCATAATTGCACATGTAGGAAAAATCATCAATAAGGTCAAATAGAATATTTATAAATCCTAAAGGCAAGTCAAATCATTGCCAAAAAAAAAACATCTTCATCTAGACCTTTAGGCCTCTATGGTGTTAGTGGCCCATCGCTGTCTCAAAGCCTGGGCTCTCAATGTAATCCTCAGGTTTTCTTGTAGGCAAGCATGCTTCTCTGAGCCTTAACAGTATACAAAATAGTATGCCAATAAATATAATTAACCTCAAACATGTAGCATCAGAAAATAAGTGTATTGGGAAAAAATATCAATCTTTCTGCTGACTATTGTTTTTGGGATCTAGTAAAAGTCCAATTTTCAGTTCCAGTAATATCTCTCATACCTGCCTATTAACTTTTATATGACTGTTTCTTAAAAAATATTTAGACATTTTAGCATTATTGTTATCCTGATAGATATTACTATCATGATGCCACATTGTTCACTTGGTGTCACATAGGGTGGGGATAGAGTGCAGCCCTTAACTTGCCCACTCCCTCTGTCCCTGCCTACTTGCGTACTTGACCTAAACAATGAGTCCACAACCACGAAGACGGTCCCTTCCTATGATAAATGCAGGGACAGTCAAAAGTCAAAACAATAAAATACAATACGGTAGGATGGAGGCACACAAAACTAACAGAAATCAACCTAAACACACACAAACGCTGAAAACAAAGTCAAACTAACCGAATCAAAACCAGGAGGATATGGAGTACAATAACAGAGAGCAATAGAGGAGTCAAAAGCCAATCCAAAAGATCACAGAACCAGATAAGACAATAATAGTACAGAGAATGCTAGTTACAGTTGCAAGAACTTTAACAGGCAAGGCATGAATGAAATAGGCTTCCTTATATATCCCTGTGATGCTAGCAGGAGGATCCTGATAGGCTCAGCAACCTGAACGACACCCAAAATTACAGAGTCATAGTCCCAGCACCCAAGATAAAAAAACAGGGCTAGAGAAAATTAACCCTACAGTTTCTGACAGAACCATTCATCACACTTGGCCTATAAAATTAATACAGGCTGTACAGTGGGGATCAAAAGTTTAGACTTTCTTATAATATGTCAACAAAAGTTAGACTTTATTTCCCTCATTTACACTTTCAAAATAACAGAAAACAAAAAAATGGTGTCTGCAAAAGTTTGGGCACCCTGCAGAATTTATAGCATGCACTGCCCCCTTTGCAAAGCTGAGACCTGCTAGTGTCATGGATTGTTCTCAATCATCATCTGGGAAGACCAGGTGATGTCAATCTCAAAGGTTTTAAATGCCCAGACTCATCTGACCTTTCCCCAACAATCAGCACCATGGGTTCTTCTAAGCAGTTGTATAGAAATCTGAAATTGAAAATAGTTGACGCTCACAAAGCTGGAGAAGGCTATAAGAAGATAGCAAAACGTTTTCAGATGTCAATATCCTCTGTTCGGAATGTAAAAAAAAAATGGCAGTCATCAGGAACAGTGGAAGTTAAAGCAAGATCTGGAAGACCAAGAAAAATATCAGACAGAACAGCTCGCAGGATTGTGAGAAAATCAATTCAAAACCCACGTTTGACTGCACAATCCCTCCAGAAAGATCTGGCAGATGCTGGAGTTGTGGTACACTATTCCTCTATAAAGAGATACTTGTACAAATATGGTCTTCATGGAAGTGTCATCAGAAGAAAACCTCTTCGACGTCCTCACCACAAAAATCAGCGTTTGAACTTTGCAAATGAACATATAGACAAGCCTGATGCATTTTGGAAACAAGTTCTGTGGACCGATGAGGTCAAAAATGAACTTTTTGGCCGGAATGAGCAAAGGTACGTTTGGAGAAGAGGGGGAACAGAATTTTATGAAAAGAGCCTCTGTCCAACTGTTAAGCATGGGGGGGTGGATCAATCATGCTTTGGGGTTATATTGCATCCAGTGGCACAGGGAACATCTCACGAGTAGAAGGAAAAATGGATTCAATAAAATTTCAGCAAATTTTGGATGAAGTTAAAGAGAGGATGGCTTCTACAAATGGATAAGGATCCTAAACACATCAAGAAATCCACAGGGGATTACATCAAGAGGCGTAAACTGAAGGTTTTGCCATGGCCTTCACAATCTCCTGACCTCAACATAACTGAAAATCTATGGATAGACCTTAAAAGAGCAGTGCGTGACAGACAGCCCAGAAATCTCAAAGAACTGGAAGACTTTTGTAAGGAAGAATGGGCAAAGATACCTCAAACAAGAATTGAAAGACTCTTGGCTGGCTACAAAAAGCGTTTACAAGCTGTGATACTTGCCAAAGGGGGCAGTACAAGATATTATCTCTGTAGGGTTACCAAACTTTTCCAGATGCCATTTTTTGGTTTTCTGTTATTTTGAAAGTGTAAATGATGGAAATAAAATCTAACTTTTGTTGACATATTATAAGAATGTCTAATCTGTAATTTGATGTCTTTTGGAGATTTTTCCATCTTTCCTTGGCTTCTTTATGCACATTAATACAAATTTTTACCTGTGGTGTCCCCACTGTATAACCAGTACCTCCTCTCATGTGTACCCAGAAATTATCACTATTTATTGTGATTTTCAGCAAAACTATGTCTTAAACCATCACAAAAGCTGGCCAAATACCTCAATAACTATTGGTCGAATGCTCTTTGGGCTGACAATTATTCCTCCCAACTGCCCCATAAATATATATGCTTTTTAGTTGCTGCCAAACAAAACTCTTTCATCTAATTTATAAACAAAATATTGGGGCATGTTAAAAGTCAACATACCTATACTTTTGTTTCCACAGTGCTTGACAAAAAAACATGATAAAACACCTAATACACATTAGATGGTCATCTGGTCCCAAAGAAAATGCTGAGTTTGACTTAGATTAATCTAATATGTATGGCCACTTTAAGGAATAATGGGGGGGGGGGGGAATTAATCATTTAAGAATTAGAATACAAATTTTGAGGTAATTTTGACGTGTGGGACAAATTCATTAAATGTCGCACAGCACTTAATACATTTGCTGCATAGTCAAATCATGCAGCCAATTTAGATGCTTTTGAAGGGCTTGTGAAAATTAGGCTGGGTTCACATCACGTTTTCTCCCATACGGGAGCACATACGGCAGGGGAGAGCTAAAACTTTGCGCTTCCATATGCTTTCGTTTGCGCTCCCATTTGTAATTCATTTCAATGAGCCGGCCGGAGTGAAATGTTCCGTCCGGTCGGCTCATTTTTTGCGCTGTATGCGCTTTTTCCCCGGATCTAAAACTGTGGTCAACCACGGTTTATGTCCCGCTGTAAAGCGCATACAATGCAAAAATGAGCCGACCGGACCGAACGTTTAACTCCAGCCGGCTCATTGAAATGAATTACATACGGGAGCGCATAGAAAGGCATGCGGGAGGGCGAGGTTTTAGCTCTCCCCTGCCATATGTGCTCCCGTATGGCAGAAAACATGATGTGAACCCTGCCTTAGTCTAAGTCTGTGTATAAAAGAGATCATGTGCAACAAATTAGCAACTTTTTTCAAAAAGACACAGTGTTTTTTTGCAAAATGTCACAGAATAGTTGCACGGAAACTGCGACAATTTATGAGACAAATTTCTAAAAAAAAAAAAAAAACAACAACAGATTGATGAATTCTCCCCAATATGTACAGTATAAGCATCACATAATAGACTATTTGATTAAGTAATTAATTCATTATTCATTTGATTGACTGAAAATATAGATACAGTAAATAAAAGCCACAAACCCCTATAATAGTAAATTGAAGCTATGGAAACAGCAAAGCACAAAAAGCTACACTGTCCTCGGTATGGACATGTAAAATGAGTATAGAGAAACTGTCTACAGTTTTATTTAAATTTCTTTTTGCCAGCTTTTTTTTTTTTTTTTTTACTTTTGCATATTTTTTTGCTATTAACAATTATATGTTTGCTCTTTTTTTTATCTTCTTTTTAAATGGAATTGCTTGTAAATAGACACCCATAATTCTCCTGTGCCTCCCCTTTCCATTTCTCCTCTGAGCTGCTCTGTGAAATCCTTTAGGGTTGAAGAAATTCCTCTTGCAAATTTCCTCTTTTATTTATGAATTCCTGTAGAGACTGAAGAAGAGCAAAGATAAACAATAACTATTATATAGTGACATTTTTCACATGATATAAAATTGTCATTTGTCATAAACATAGGCTAGTATAAGCTTTGATAGATAATATTTGTAATTAGTTTACAGCCTGACCTTTGTAATATCATCGTACAAATTGTGGAAAGGATGAATGAAGCATTGTTCTTACCTGACAGGCCATTTATAAAAAGCTTCATTGCAATCTGAGAAGAACAACTTTCTAGCACATTGTAGTCATAATTCCTAAACTGTGCCATTTGCCCATAAACAATGCCTTCAGTGCTTTAAAGATCGGAGGAATAATGGCAGCCACTGTACCAGGGTTCCTAATGTCTTTAGAGCTAGTTAGGTTTCTTTTGGATCCTAAGAGAACAGCAGCACCAGAAGTTATGAGGGAAATATTATGATACAGATTTACTAAGCTTTATTTGTCCCATAACCTTATTAACACAGGGTAAATTTAGATCTGCAGTACAAAACCATATTGTGCACTTTAAGGGTGCTAGATATCATTCTGTATTCCTTTACAATTGAAGTTAACCTTTAGGAAAGTTTGGACCGATTGCTACAAAACTTTAATATTATGATAAGATAATATATATTTTTTTTTTCTTATTATGTACTTATTAGTCTTTTTCTTTCTGAGTATATTTTCTACTAGTGCCAAGTGATAAAGTAGTAAATCCTACTTGTCAGGTTCAGTAGTATCTACTTTTAGGCTCCAAGCATACACACTGGGGGAGATTTATCAAAACCTGTATAGAGGAAAAGATGCCCAGTTGCCCAAAGCAACCAATCAGATCGCTTCCATAATTTTTAAAAAGACCTCTGCAAAATGAAGGAAGTGATCTTATGGTTTTTTATAGGCAACTGGGCAACTTTTTTTTCTGCACAGGTTTTGATAAATCTCCCCATCTGTTTTCCTTCCGGTTTAAGACAACTTTCCTCCATAAAATATCCTTTGTTATTCCCAACATATTTGTAAATCATTTTACAGAAACTACTTCTTATGAGTATGTTTAGCAGCTTTTAACTCTGATAACCCACTGTGAGTTTCTCTACCAACCACTTCATGACTCCGCTGGCTTCCCTCTTATTTGTTACCACTCATAAAGCTCTGGGCAGCTGTCCCTTGTATACATAGCAGTGTACCTACTGCTGTATGTACATAGTGCTGCAGTGTAATCCTCCCTCTTCCACCTTCTCTTGGCTTCTCCGCAGCAGCTGTTTAGTGCTTAGTTTGACCCCATCCTTGTGATGCTGCTGTTTATTTCATTTCTGCTCTCTTAGTACCTTGCAATACCCAGAGTATTGGTTAATCCTCCCTGTATGCCATCTATAGTAATATACAATATTATGTAAATCATCCACCGTCACACGGCCAGGCTGTTTAGTCCAGTCCACTTTTAGCACCACTATGTCTTGGCACATAAAAGAGAAGTATAGACTGTGTTGTGATTGGCCAGAGGAGCTCTGTTATAACTCCCTGAAATGAAAGGAATTATCTGTGCAAGGAATTTTCTTTTTCAGCTAAGTCAGCCACCTTTTAGTCAACAACCCTCAAAAATTACACAAAAAAATTGAACTTAAACTTAACTTAAGATGGTGCTGTAACTTAAACCCCTGCTGCGGATCCTCTACCTATCGGTACTAGTATCTAAATGTTGCGGTCACCTATGAGATAATATGTTCTTTGTTTCATGGTACCATCCTGAAAATAATACTATAAGACCTTCCTCACATGTGCAGTAGAATTGGAATTCTTTCACACACATTCTATTGTGGTTATCTCTACCGATTCTAAAGTGGTATATATGCTTTAAACCACCATGTACCTCGTGCAGTGTGCGATGCATTCATAAACTCTTCTTTTTGTATTGCCTTAAAATCCTACAATGACATTGTAGCTCAGGTAACGATTGTAAATAACAGATAAGAACAGGTTTGTGGATCATTCATATAGAAACTCCAAATCCTCTGCAGCATGAATATTATGACTACTTCCCACTCTCTAGGCTGACTGAAGCTTCCCACATTTAGCAGGGGTTGTTGTTACCTGTCAGTCTACAGGACAAAAGCACAGCTGGCAAAATGCATAGTACTTGGAAAAATGGCATTTCATTATTGTCTTCAGATTTCCATTTTCATAGAAAAAGATTGTTGATAAGTAGCCGTCAAAGTGGTAGTTTTTCCTCTGGGAGCTTACAGTTTGCAGTCAGGAAAGATAACCTAAGTTTTCTTGTGATAACAAAGGTCAGTTGCTTAACAGCTTCATGTACAGTATCTTTCTTAATGGTTCCACACTTACCTATTTTATTCTTTGTGTTTTCAGCACTCTGTTAAAACAGACATTATAAAAATAAAAAAAGTTTTTTTTTTTTTAACACAAAGGGAATATTAAATTATTTCCGTCCACCAAGAGCAATTTCATTCAGAGTATGTTTGTCAAAAGGGTAAGAACATTGCATCAGCATTTTAAATGTCATATGAGAGTCCTGAAGAAGTTCCTTTCTATGAGTTATTTTCAATGGGGCTCACTTTAAAAGGTTATCTTCCGTCTTATTCTCCTTTCAAAATTGTAAAAATATCAGGGTTACTAAATGTGTATATACAGTATATAAATATATATTTTTTGATTTGCATCTGCATCACTGGACTAATACGGCTACTCAAATATTATATATATATATATATATATATATATATATATATATATATAAATATATATATATATATATATATATATATATATATATATATATATAGTAAATTTGAGTAGCCGTATTAGTCCAGTGATGCAGATGCAATTCAAAAAATTTAGCGGTATCTTGTAATACCTTTTTTTAACCTGTGTCTTCTGCTTGTGAGCTTAGATTTGCTTTGGACTTGATAAAGATACTGCAACCTTTTTGATTTGCATACATATATATATATATATATATATATATATATATATATATATATATATATACATACATATATAAAGCAAAATCATCGGTAGTTGCAGTATCTTGTAATACCTTTTTTATTGGACTAACAAGATTTTGTAGAGACGAGCTTTTGGGGTTCCTCCCTTTATCCAGTCATAAGCATTTCTGAGCTCACAAGGAGAAAACACACGTTCTGTCTCACAAAATATGCAGGGGTTAAAACAACATATGTGGAGAATGGACATTAAGTTGGGCCATAATTTGTATAGCTATAGGATGATAGACTACAGATAAGGGGGGGGGGGGGGGGCTGGAGAGCAGAGGTGAGAATGGTGAATCCTCTGTCCAGCGGAATCTGAATCTGTAGGCGCTATATAAATAATATTATTATTATTATATGTATATAAATACATTTGCTATTCATTCATACATTTGTATTCACCAAACTAACATAACTGTTTTTGAATAGCCTTTAATACTTATACTTATTGAAGGTTCATTGTATTAAGGTCATTTTTAAGCTAATTAATGCCCTCTTACCTTGATGCCAATTGTTTGTTTTTTTAGCTTTCTACAATAATGAATTACATTTATATGAAAAAGAAAAAATACTGCAATCTTTAGTAGTTTCATCTTTTTTACACAGCAAAGGGTCTGGTTTATGGTCATTGCAATCATGATATAAATCCAGATTGTCATACGTGAGTTCCATCCATGGTGCATATTAACAATCAACAATACTTCTCAAATACGAGATAAAAATAGTGACTTATTATTGAATACTATCTGTGAGACTGATCTTGGTAGAAGACATGGCAACAAGTAGGATTATAACTAAAGCCTGTGGCCCAGATTAACAACTGCAAATTATAGCACATTTTTTTTACCACAAAACGGGACTTGTGCTACATTAATGATGTTTGACATACTTTTCCGCTGGGTACGACAAAAGGAGGAGGTGGAGTTTCAGTAAAAGGAAGCACTGCTTAAATGAGTCAAAAATGCACACAAATTTTGGCAGACAATTCTGGTGTTAGAAGAAGAAGTAAGCCACCTAATAAGTGCCTGATACATTAACAAATCTTTCGCATTGGAGGACTGTTCTAAGTTCTAAAAATTAGACAGTTTTAGCAAATCTGAGCTAAATTGACATGATACATGATGTCCTTCTGTCTACATCTGTCAATCCAATAACATAATTTCCTGTTCCTTTTGTGACACCCTTGGTGTAATCTCCATACAGACTTTAAGGGGTGTTTCAGGATTTAGTATCTTATGCTGATGGGAGGGGGGGGAGGGGGGGTGGTGCTCCGACACCATAAAAGATCCTGCTAAGACATCTTTTCTTGGCAGTAGAAACAAGCAGAGACCAGCATAGGAGGTAAAAGTTACAGTTTTTTTCTGTGTTATGTACCCATTTCTGGTTTTGCCTAAAATATTGACCAAAATATGTGTGAAACCAGCCATGCGTAAAAAAAATAAAAATTAAAAAAAAGAGTTTAAAAAACTTAAATGGGCACTGTCAGATCCAAAATCTTTTTTTTATGTTTTTACTGATGAAAAATAAATACCTTTTGTAATGTGGTTACTTAATGTTTTTTATTATTTAATAAAAAAAATGGCTCCTGAAAATCCCACCACTAGGGGTCCCCATTCCTGCTGGCACACTAAACAGTTCTGCAGCAGCATTGGGCTTGTCCATGAGTCATGGACAAGAGATGACTCATGGACAAGGCTTCATGAGCAGAAACACCAATCACCTCCCACCACCACAAGGATTTGATGGTGGGAGGTAGAGTATTTCTAACACTATGAGCTAATGAAAGAGGCATTTTTTAAAAATAATAAATATAGGTGATAGATGCATAAAATTAGATGTACATGGTCAGGATTAGGTACGGAGTAACATATTTCCATTTTTTTATTTTATTTTATTTTTTTGTGGGATCAGTAAGCTTCAGCTGTAATGCAACTAAATAAGTACTGAAATGAAAAAGTACAGTGTTAATTCAGTGTTCATTGTTTTATTCTAATATGTACTAGGAATGTGATATTTTAAAAATTTTACCTTTCTCCTTTCTTTTCATCAGAAACATACCTCTTGCAATATGTATATCAATGGTGATTGTAACAGTTGGATACGTCTTAACCAATGTGGCCTATTATACAACCATTTCTGCAGAAGAGATGATCCTCTCCAATGCAGTTGCAGTGGTAAGGAGCAAAAAGGGAACAAAATAATTAACACAATCTCTCTTTAGTAAAATGATGATCGTAGTATGTACTGTAAGTAGTTTAAAGGGGAAATGGAAAACATTTTTTTTTTAAATCAACTGGTGCCAAAACGTTAAACAGATTTGCATTACTTCTATGACTTCTATGAAAAAATCTTAATCCTTCCAGTACTTGTCAGCTGCTGTATGATTCGCAGAAAGCTCTTTTCTTTTTGAATTCCTTTCTACCTGACCACAGTGCTTTCTGATGATACCTCTGTCCATTTTAGGAACTGTCCAGAGTAGAAGCAAATCCCCATAGAAAACCTTTCCTGCTCTGGACAGTTCCTAAAATGGACAGAGGTGTCAGCAGAGAGCACTGTGGTCAAGCAGAAAGGAAAAAAAAAAAAGAACTTCCTGTGGATCATAGCAGCTGATAAGTACTGGAAGGATTAAGATTTTTTAACAGAAGTAATTTAAAAATCTGGTTAACTTCCTGGCACCAGTTGATTTAAAAAAAAATGTTTTCCAGTGGAGTACCCCTTCAATCCTTATCAGCTGCTGTATGCTACAGAGAAAGTTATTTTCTTTTTTTTAAATTTATTTTCTGTCTGACCACAGTGCTCTCTGCTGACACCTCTGTCCATGTCAGGAACTGTCCAGAGCAGGATAGGTTTGCTATGGGGATTTTCTCCTGTCCTGGACAGTTGCTGACATGGACAGAGGTGTCAGCAGAGAGCACTGTGGTCAGACTGAAAATAAATCTATATATATATATATATGTCAACAACAAACATAGGATAGGTAATTTAATCCTTACTCACTCCCATTTGCCAGGGTCGGGGTTTTTGTTTAAAGTTCCATACAAGTCTATGGGAAATATATGTTACTGCATAAATTCCATACGGCAGGAGATATGTCGATAATACTTGGTCATATGTTTCTTATATGTCTACTTAAAATATAGGATAGTTAATTTAACCCTTAACTACCCCCATTTGTGAGGGTCAGGGTTTTTGTTTAAAGTCCCATGCAAATCTAAGGGAAATGTATGTTCCCACATAACTTCCGTACGACTGGAGATATTTCAATAATACCTGATACACATATTACTTATATGTCAAATAAAAATATGTGATAGTTAAATTAACCAGGGGCGGACAAATCACATATGCAGCATGTTCAGCTGCACAGGGGCCCGCCACTACACATGGGCCCTCAGGCACTGGCCAAGGGCCCACTTGAGAGAGAGGTGTAGTTGGTGAGGATCCCGGACAGTTGTCCCGATCCCCACTCAGACAAGCGCTATTTTTTTTTTTTACAATCCCTGCGCTGCTCCTGCTCCGGTATCATTAGGGAGACAGGCAGTAGTGCAGGGATGAAGGTATCTGATTCATGGCTCCGCCCCCAGCACAGGAAGAGGAGGGAGGCCGAGAGCTGACAGGCCTCCCAGGAGCACAGCGGCTGTGAGGGGAAGTTATGTCCCCTGTCCTGCCTCTCTTCTCACTAGCAGTATAACCTGGGGCTGGGGGGTAGCAGCCCAGTGGGGTCACTTTCCCTGCTCTGGTGTCCACAGGTCACCTACAGGTCACATTACAAGAACAATTTTTGGGAAAAATCGCCGCAAAAATGGCACGGTTTTACCGCAATTTTTAGAAATTGCGGTAAAACTGCGTCATTTTTGGCGTGATTTAAAAAAAAAAAAATAATCTTGTAATGTGACCTGTAGGTGACCTGTGGACCCCAGAGGAGGGAAAGTGACCCCACTGGGGCCACAACATGTGGACACACTGCTTGTTTATTTATCATTAATCCATTAAGGCTGTGTTCCCCAACCAGGGAGCCTCCAGCTGTTGCAAAACTACAACTTCCGGACGGCTAAAGACTGTCCGGGCATGCTGGGAGTTGTAGTTTTGCAAAAGGTGAAGACACACTGGTTGGTAAACACTGAGATAGATAGATTTACTGGGCATAGATCAGCGTTTTCCTACCATGGTGCCTCCAGCTGTTGCAAAACTACAGTCAAGGCATGCTGGGAGTTGTAGTTTTATAACAGCTGGAAACACCCTGGTTGGAAAACACTATCTACCTATCGATCTATGCATCCCACAGGGTGCCTCCAGCTGTTGCAAAACTACAACTCCCAGCATACCTCAACAGCCAAAGGCCCAGGAGTTGTAGTTTTTTAGTTTTGCAACATCTGGATGCACCCTGGTTGGTAAAAAGTGATCCATGTCCTATCTATCTATCTATCTATCCATCTACTGTATCTACTGTATCTATCTCATATCTATCTCATATCTATCTATCTATCTATCTATCTATCTATCTATCATCTATCTATCCATCTAATATCTTTCTATCCATCTATCTATCTCATATCTATCTATCTCATATCTATCTATCTCACATCTATCTATCTATCTATCCTTCCATCTCACATCTATCTATCTATCTATCTATCTATCTATCTATCCATCTCATATCTATCTATCTATCTCATATCCATCTCATATCTATCTGTCTATCTCATTTCTATCTATCTATCTATCTATCCATCCATCTCACATCTATCTATCTATCCATCTCATATCCATCTATCTATCTATCTATCTATCTATCTATCTATCCATCTCATGTTGATCTATCTATCTATCTCATATCCATCTCATATCTATCTGTCTATCTATCTCATATCTATCTATATCCATCTCGTATCTATCTATCTATCTATCTATCTAAAAAAACAAAAAGCAACAGCACTCTAAAAATGCAAAAAATATTAAAAAAGAAAGGTCCAGGCAACCTGTAAAAGGATCAAGTCCAGCGATCCATCCAAAGATAAAAAAGAAGATCAGGGCAGCACTCCAATAACGTGAAACAGGTGAATTTTATTCCATCAAAGCAATGTGCAAAACTTTAGTGACGTTTCGATCCTCTCCAGGATCTTTTTCAAGCTGGAGAGGATCGAAACGTTTCTGCTGTTTTGCACATTGCTTTGATGGAATAACATTCACCTTTTTCACGTTATTGGAGTGCTGCCCTGATCTTTTTTTATCTATCTATTTATCTAATATCGATCTATATTTTCATATCTTTCTATCTCATATCTATCTATCTCATATCTCTCTATTTATCTCATATATATCTATCTGTCTATTTCATATCTATCTAATATCTCTATTAGAGATGAGCGAACTTACAGTAAATTCGATTCGTCACGAACTTCTTGGCTCGGCAGTTGATAACTTTTCCTGCATAAATTAGTTCAGCTTTCAGGTGCTCCCGTGGGCTGGAAAAGGTGGATACAGTCCTAGGAGACTCTTTCCTTGGACTGTATCCACCTTTTCCAGCCCACCGGAGCACCGGAAAGCTGAACTAATTTATGCAGGAAAAGTCAGCAACCGCCGAGCTGAGAAGTTCGTGACGAATCAAATTTACTGTAAGTTCGCTCATCTCTAATCTCTATCTATCTCATATCTATCTATCTATCTATCTATCTATCTATCTTATATCTATCTATCTATCTCATATCTATCTATCTTCTATCTATCTATCTATCTCATATCTATCTCATATCAATCTCATATCTATCTATCTATCTATCTATCTATCTATCTATCTTATATCTATCTCATATCTATCTATCTCATATCTATCTATCTCATATCTATCTATGTATCTATCTCATATCTCATATGTATCTCCTACCTGAACAATTGATGTATGGGGGGGGGCAGGCACATTCTTTGCACAGGGGCCATATGCTGTCTGTGTCCGCCCCTGAAATTATCCCTTACCTACATCCTAATATAACAGATGGGTTTTGTTTCAAGTCCCATGCAAGTATATGGGACTTCCAGTACCTTACTACACAAGCTCTGCTCTGCATCTCCTGGTGAATGTGTCAGTCCATCTTGCAAGCCACACCCCATCTCACAAAGATACACCCACTGTTTAAGCCCCACCCCTTTTATTCTCTACACTTTTTGTGCATCGTTCTGGCTTGAAAATCACACCCAGTGGCACAAAGCCGCGTTCCCTTCTATTTTTAGCTTACAATATCTTCATCACAAATCAATCCCACCAAAGGACAGGATATGAGGTCGGGATATGAGGTTGGGATATGAGGTCGGGATATGAGGTCGGGATATGAGGACGGGATATGAGGACGGGATATGAGGATGGGATAGGAGGATGGGATAGGAGGATGGGATAGGAGGACGGGATATGAGGAAGACATATGAGGACAGGATATGAGGTCGAGATATGAGGACGGGATATGACGGAATATTACTTATATGTCAAATAAAAATATATGATAGTTAAATTAACCCTTACCTACACCCTTATATAAAAGACAGGTTTTTGTTTCAAGTCCCATGCAAGTATATGGGACTTTCAGTACCATACTCCCCAGGCTCCGATCTGCATCTCCTGCTGAATGTGTCAGTCCGGCTTGCAAGCCACACCCCATCTCACAATGACACACCCACTGTTTAAGCCCCATCCCTTTTATTATCTACCCTTTTTGTGCATCGGTCTGGCTTGAAAATCACACCCAGTCCCACAAAGCCACATCCCCTTCTATTTTTAGCTTACAATATCTTCATCAAAAATCAGTCCCACCTGAGGACGGAATATGAGGTCAAGATAGGAGGATGGGATAGGAGGAAAGGATATAAGGATGGGATATGAAGACAGGATATGAGGACGGGATATGAGGTCGAGATATGAGGATGGGATGTGAGGACGGGATATGGGGATGGGATATAGGGACGGGATATGGGGTCAGGCTAAGAGGATGAGATATGAGGACGGGATATGAAGTCAGGATGTGAGGACGGGATATGAGGTCTAGATATGAGGATGGGATATGAGGTTGAGATATTAAGACGGGATAGGAGGACGGGATAGGAGGTTGAGATAGGAGGTCGGGATATGAGATCAAGATATGAGGACGGGATATGAGGATGGGATATGAGGTCGGGATATGAGGACGGGATATGAGGTTAAGATATGAGGATGGGATATGGTGTTGGGATATGACAACAATATATGAGGATGGGATATGAAGTCAAAAGCTTCCTCCTTTGTTGATTTTCCTTCCCAACAATGATTAGGAAGGAAAAAAACGGGCAACACCAAGTACTCAGCTCGTTCAAGAAGAACTTCTTCTGGAGCATACAGCAGCTGATGAGTACTGGAAGGTTTAAGATTTTTAAATATAAGTGATTTACAAATAACTTTCTGGCACCAGTTGATTTAAAAAGTTTTTTTCACACCGGAGTACCCATTTAACCCCTTAACGACCACAGACGTAAATGTACGTCCTGTTGTGGAGGTACTTTGCGCACCAGGACATACATTTACGTCATGTACATGACCACGAACATCAGAGCAGTGCTTGTGTCATGCACTGCAGGTCCTGGCTGCTATCAGCAGCCGGGGACCCACCAGTAACGGTGGACATCAGCGATCACGCTGATTTTCGACATTAACCCCTCAGATGGTGTGATCAATACAGGCAATGTGCACATTTAAATAGATGACCGGATCACCCACGGCGCTGCCGCGGGGTTACGATCATCTAAAATGGCTTCCGGAGGTCCCCTCACCTGCCTCTGGCCATCTCGTGGGGTCTTCTGCTCTGGTCTTAGATCGAGCAGACCAGAGCAGAAGATCACCGGTAATACTGATCAGTGCTATGCCCTATGCAAAGCACTGAACAGTATTAGCAATCAAGTGATTGCTACATATAGTCCCTTATGGGGACATAAAAAATGTGAAAAAAAAGTAAAAATAAAAAGTAAAAAACATATGAAAAATCCCCTCCTCCAATATAAATAGAAATTGTCCCTTTCTCACATTTTACCCTCAAAAAGCTTAAAAAAATAATAAACATATTTGGTATCACTGCATGCGTAAAAGTCCAAACTATCAAAAAGTTATGTTAATGATCCCGTACAGTGAACGGCGTAAATGTAAAAAAATTGCTGCTTTTTTTTTTTTCTTCCTAAATTTTTATTTATTTTTTCTAAAAAGTGATTTAAAAGTTTCATATAAGCAGATGTGTTATAGATTAAAAGTACAGATCACAGCACAAAAAATGAGCCCTCATACCTCCCCTTATACGGAAAAATGAAAAGGTTATAGGTGGTCAAAATAGGGCGATTTCAAACATACCGATTTGGCACAAAAAGCTTGAGATTTTTTAAGCTGTACAATAATAGAAAAGTATGTAATCATGGGTATCATTTTAATCATATTGACCCACAGAATAAAGAAAACATGTTATTTTTACCGTAAAGTGTATAGTGTGAAAACAAAACCCTCCAAAATTAGCCAAATTTTGGTTTTCGTTAAAATTTCCTCCCTAAAAAATATTTTTTGGTATTTCATGGTAAAATGAGAGGAGTCATTACAAAGTACAATTGGCAATGCAAAAAAAAAAAAAAAGCCCTTATATGGGTCTGTAGATGAAAATATAAAAAAGTTATGAATTTTAGAAGGAGAGGAGGGAAAAACGAAAACACTCAAATGAAATTTCCCTGGTCCTTAAGTTCAAAATGGGCTTGGTCCTTAAGGGGTTAAAGGAGATATATCATGCCCCCAAAAAAGATAGGGAATAAGTTTTAGATTGATCTCCTGTATGGGGCCCCAGCTCTCTCTAGGAATGGGGCGTGGTGACCCCCACATGCAGTGGCAACTGACATGCCCCCTCCATATATCTCTATGGGAGAGCCGTTCGGCTATTTTGAATCAAACACACAAATCACAGATAGGGCACAAAATATTACTTAATATCTGAAGATCTGGGCTCCATGAAAAAAACTGTACGTTAAACATATGTAATTCTTTAAATGAATTACATTTTTAAAGGAGAACTGCGGCATACATTTTTTTAAGTCCCCCTGTGCCCGGGCTGCAAAAACATAAAAAATTATCTTTAACTCACCTTTCTACGTTCTACGTTGTAGAGATATCGGCATCCTGTTCCTCTGGTGCTGCTGGCTTCTTAGGCTCAAAACGTGCAGACAGCATATTGCCGGCTGCAGCAATACCCCGCCTTGGCCGGTGATAGGCTGAGCGCAGCGTCATGCAAGGAGCTCAGGCCCCGCCTTCTCATTGCTGCCCGGGCTCTTGACATGACAGTGCGCTCAGCCTATCATCAGCTGAGGTGGGACATCGCTGCGGCCGGCAGTACGCAGCATCGGAGGAACAGGATGCCGATATCTCTGCAACGGGGGAACGTAGGAAGGTGAGTTAAAGTTAGCTTTTTATGTTTTTGCAGCCCAGACACAGGGGAATTCTCGTTAAAGGTGATAATATTTATAATCGTACTAATCTATTTCTGCCCCAAAACAGTAATATCAACCCCATTTTTATCCCCTTATTATAAAATAGTTTTGCCCAAAAGGGTAATCAATCCCATCTCATCTCGTATACCTTATTAAACTGAGCCTAGCTGTGTATCCCTAAATGCTCTGTAATAGAACATTAAGGGATACTGTGCAACACAACAGGTATATTAACAGGAGGAAATAGACACAAGATTAGGAACAGCAACAGGGATTGGGAACAGACATGTCAAAATTTGTTGATCACAAAGGGTCTCACTCCTGTGATTCTTGAGACCCGTTGTGATTGTGAGTTATTAGCTGAAAAAGAGGGTGGTGTTGCACTCTGCTCCCTGGCTGGTCGAGAAATGCATATGTTTCTCTGCAAACTGGTTCTAACAAAGAGGTGGATACACACAGGTCTTTCTGTTTAACCTTATCATAAAAATGTACATACAATAGAGGCCAACAATAGGCTCATATCTGAATAATAATAATAATTATTATTATCCAACACTCTTCCATAAATAACCTTTAATAGGATAAAAACTAATTAATATTTTTTTTTTTTCTAATTGTTTTTTTCAGACCTTTGCAGAACGTCTCTTGGGAAATTTCTCTCTGGCTGTACCCATTTTTGTTGCCTTATCATGTTTTGGCTCAATGAATGGGGGAGTTTTTGCTGTGTCAAGGTAAGAAATTAAAAAATTGTTTACCACTGTTATACTAAAACACAATAACATCTGAAGTAGGTCCATATTCATTTGAGTTTGGTAAAAAGTTGGCTCGTGTATAGTATGCTCTCATGCTCCTTCTAGATCTGACTTAAAGTAGTCTTTAAAATCTATGGCTATACAAGGCATTTTATTAGTAAAATCAGCAATAAATATATGTTGAGAAATTAATGTGCACAGAATTTTGGACCTATGAATGGCATAGTGAAGGGAATGTGACATCAGGATCACTTGCACTAACCTGCAAGTTTAAAGTTGACAAACCTCTCAAAAGTTTGGCTTGATGAACTTTGAACTTTGGCTAAAGGATAATAGGTTCTTTGCGAACTGGCAATTTAATAAGTCTCAAAACAATGACATGATTATGTTCTGCAGCCAGACGGGATTATGTTCTGCAGCCAGATAGGATTTTGTTCTGTATGGTATGGGGACCCATAGTGGTCATTTTAATCAGCCATGATTTCTTGAACTTTTTTATAAAGTATATTAGAAAGGTTAAAGGGGTACTCTGCCTTAGGACATCTTATCCCCTATCCAAAGGATAGGGGATATGGTGTCTGATCGTGAGGGTCCCGCCACTGGTGACCCCGGGATCTCGGCTGCAGCACCCCGCTGTCATTACAGCACAGAGCTAACTCGCTCTGTGCATAATGATGGGTGATGGAGGGGCCGGAGCATTGTGATGTCATGGATCCGCTCCCTTGTGACATCAGGGTCTGCCCCCTCAATACAAGTCTATGGGAGGGGGTGTGATGACTGCCACGCCCCTTTCCCATAGACTTGTATTGGGGGGGGCAGGATGTGATGTCACAAGGGGGCGGAGCCATGATGTCATGATGCTCTGGCCCCTGTATTGCCCGTCATTACGCACAGAGCGAGTTTGCTCTGTGCAGTAATGACAGCGGGGTGCTGCAGCCGAGATCCCGGGGTCCTTTGGATAGGGGATAAGATGTCCTGGGGCGGAGTACCCATTTAATATTTTGCCAAGTTGTACAACATATACAAAGTATACAAAGTTTTTGAATTTGACAGTGTCCATTTAAGGCTAAGTTAATGTCAAAGTTATAACATTCTGCATTAAACTATGATAACTAGCAGCTTGTTTAACTCAGCCCATTTAGACTTTAAGGACACAGGCAGCTTCATATTTGAATTTTTTTTTTCCTCCCTGCCTTTTAATCTTCAGTTTTTAAACCTACAACCCATAAGAGGGCTTGTTTTTTTTGTGATGAAGAAAAATAGCTTTTGTATGAAAAGCCAAAAGAAAAAAGCCAAAAAACTAGCCAGTGGACAGCAAGCATTGAATACTGCTATAGCTCACACATAGAGCTATACTTCCTAAAATAAGACCCTGGCTATGCTTTGCTTTTTCAAAAAAGGTACTGTGCCTTGTTTTCTGCATCTGCTAAGACAGAAAATAATATCTACACGGCAGGATATTGTAAAAAGGTAGGTACACCACTAACTGACTGTGCCCTTCTCTGGAAGGCTTATTTTTTCAAGCATGCAGATGTAACAGCATTACCATCTACTGCTCCTGAGCTAATTAGACCAGCAGGACTGCTGACATCACTATTATAAAACTAATCTTTATTGTCCTTACTACTTGTCTCAGAATAAACTTCTGATGTCTGATCGTGGGCTCCTTGCTCCCCTTAGCATATCCATAATGATGCCCTATAATCTCACCTCTTTTCCTACCACTATCAGTTGTACTAGTGCTATACCTGAACACTGTTTCCACCTCCAACAACCTGTGCAATACTCTCCTAAGGTGGACTATGACACAACTCCATGTGGACAATACTATCCTTCTGTTTAGCACTAGGGGAGAGCAAAGACAGAGACGATGGAATGGACTGTCTAGGATGGACTTTTCCAATGCACCATGTAACTGTAGATGACGAGAAATCCACTGACACCAGGCTCACTGTCATATCGTCAAACTCTTCCTCCTCCCGAGAAGGCCATAAATGAGCCAGTCCATAAGGGCCATATTATCCTCAGAAACCATGACACAACTCCTGAAAGACATTTACAATTTTTGTTTGCTGTTGCAGCTGCTACTACTACCAACAGGAACCTGGCTGGTGTTGCTACCTGTGCTTGTGTTGGTACTTCCACCAACATTCTTACTCGAAGTGGACATGGCAGGAGTGCTCTGTGCTCTAGCATATGAAACAGTTCCTTAACCAGATGATGCCTTTAAATGACAATTCCTTTACCAGGCATCTTGGTCAAAAATGTGTACTTTCAATTCATATTTATATTAAACACAGGTTGAAATACTGTATGTTTGTTTAAACCCAGAAAATACACATAACTTGGCCTTAGATAAATGTTTACCAGGCAATCTCAACACTTCTAAATGCATACTTATGTTAAACCCAGGTAGAAATACTGTATGTTTTATTAAACCTAGAAAATATGCATTAGATGACCTTAGATCGCAATTTTGCCGTTCATTCTCAACGATTTTAATGTTTATTTATGTTAAACATAGGAAAACATACTGTAAGTTTCAATAAACACAGAATATACAATCAATTTGGCCAGAAATGCATATATCCACATTCACTCACAGCCCTTTCGAAGCATAGTTATGTAAAACACAGATAGAAATACTGTATGTTGGATTAAGCCCAGAAAATACACATAAGTTTGTTTTAGATGACAATTCTGCGTTCACTCTCAATGTTTTTTAAAGGGGTTATCCAGGAAAAAACTTTTTTTTATATATCAACTTGCTCCAGTAAGTTAAACAGATTTGTAAATTACTTCTATTAAAAAATCTTAATCCTTTCAGTACTTATGAGCTTCTGAAGTTTAGGTTGTTCTTTTCTGTAATCTCTGATGACACGTGTCTCGGGAAACGCCCAGTTTAGAAGAGGTTTGCTATGGGATTTTGCTTCTAAACTGGGCGGTTCCCGAGACACGTGTCATCAGAGATTACTTAGACAGAAAAGAACAACCTTAACTTCAGAAGCTCATAAGTACTGAAAGGATTAAGATTTGTTAATAGAAGTAATTTGCAAATCTGTTTAACTTTCTGGAGCCAGATGATATATATAAAAAAGTTCTTTCCTGGAATACCCCTTTAATGTATATTTATCATAAACTCAGGTAGGAATGTATATGTATATGATATATGAAAATGGGCTCATTCCCTGCTGGCTGGAATTTGTAGTGCACTGGACACAGTAATGCATGCTTTCTTTGCTTTTCAATTCTATTGGATTTGTAAAGGCTTTCTGGGATTAGTAGTTCTCTCTCTCTTAGCTTTCTCCCTCCAATATAGAGGCTGTAATGCAGTGCATAGGTGTGGTGCTACGGGGTGTTAGGAGACATACCTTTAGCTTTGGACGCCAGAGCACCATTATCCTATACACGGTCCGAGGTTGGAGACAGCTTCTCATGGGCCACACATGGGGAGTAAATGAACACACCAATGTCAGGTTACGGATAACTGTCTTTACTGAGCTGGGTGCAGATGGTATTACACGAACAGTTGGTTTTGGGTGATAGGATGCAACGTAACCCTTTGGAAGCCCTGTTGCCTTGCTGAGACTTGCATTGTGTTTTCACCAAACAGCATGAATTTCCACCATACAGGTGATCCTTGCAGAATTACCAGCTTGAATAAATTGATCTGGCCCTTCTCTCAAGGTTTCTACACACAACACACTTAAACCACACTGTTGCTCAGACTTAGTCTGTACTAGAACTGGGAAAACTCCTCCCCTACTACATTATAAGGGTGAGAATCCCATTGGCAGGCAGGGGATCCCATTGGCAGGCAGAGTCACATGGGGGTTTGCTGCTCTCTCTTAAGGGTACAGTAGCACATGAATAACATATATACAGATAATAAAAATAGAATTAATTAGTAAAATATTTTACTTCTCAGTAAAGTGATAACATAATTAGTATGTCCCCTCAATGCAAGTCTATGGGAGGGGGTGTGATGGCAGCTATGCCCCCTCCTATAGACTTGCATTGAGGGGGCGTGGCTGTGATGTCACGAGGGGGGGCACCTGACGCTCTAAACAAACGCCGGGTGCAGCAGGGAGATCGCGGTGGTCCCCATCCTTTGGATAGGGGATAAAATGTCTATGGGCAAAGTACCCCTTTAAAGCTTTACTGACATTTCAAAAGCATTTGTAATATTATCCAGACATGTCAAAAGTTTAAATCACACCTGTGGCAAATGCGAGAAATCAGTGTAGTGCACGGCAGCACACATATTCCTCCTGGGCTGTCAATCTAATCCAAATATTTCACTGCAAAAGTCTATGATATGAATGAGTTGGACAAAGTGGCGGGCCGGCAAGTCAAGAGCTCTTCCTGGCTTATGACTTGTGAGTGTCGGGCCTAAGACCCAGCACAAGTTTTTTTAAATGAAAGTAATGCTTTAAATTGTGAAAATCTTTTGCTCAGTGTAAAAAACAAAAACAAAAAATGTTGCTGTTCTGACAAGCATTATGTAAAAACTATTTTAGAAAACACAAAATTTTAAGCTGGCTAAACGAATGTATTGCTAACTGTAACATTTGTATTTATTGTAACAGGATGTTCTATGTTGCCTCCCGAGAAGGTCACCTTCCCGAGATCCTTTCTATGATTCATGTACACAAGCATACTCCTTTACCAGCTGTCATTGTTTTGGTAAGCTCAGAACATCTTTGACTGTTTCTAGTTGCCGCAATCTTAATCATGATTATTTATAGGAGTTTATTAGCGGTAATACATTCACATACATTTTATATCTTATCCCGCAGCACATGTTTTTCAAGACAACATGTTTTTATTGTAAATGTTTTGCTTTGCAGATGCTACTGGTGTAGACAAAAACTTTTCATTTCATTTCCATAGTAAATTCTTGGTGAACTAGCTTGTGCTGTTATCAACAGATGACATAGAGGAAAGTCATAACTCAGACATTTATTTAAGTACTTAGGTAAAATACTATAAGACCTACAATATACACTTATGTTATAATGCTTCTTATACACACTTATGACATAACTCTGATAATGTAAAACAATATCACACAACTGCTTTTAACCTATGACAGGCAAACGTTTTACTTCAGGCACTCCTTCTAAATAACATGTTACAGTAGAAAAAAAAATGTTTAAAAAGACCCAATGCACAATACCTATGGATCTCTGTTGGCTGTTATATCCACTGACTCACAGGTGATGTTTATTTTGATTTGGATCGTTCACTTCCCCTTTTCTTTTCTGTCCCTTTTTGAATGCAGAACCTGCCAGACAAACATCTTAGGCTCTGCACTTATCCAGCAACCTACTCCCCTTTCCAATTGCTATGGGGTCCTAAAACAAATAATTTAGCCATTTGGTGTCACAGTAATGTGAGTACGTAAGTGGGTTGGTGGGGATGGGTAGGCTAGTTGGAGAGTAGTAGACAGCCCCCTCCCCCAATTAGTAAATAGGTTTCTCTAATAGGTAGTTTTAAACTTGGTAGGTTCGTCCCACTATGTAGTTTCCCTTAGTAAGCTGATACACATCGTCGATAGCTTCTCCAGTATGCAGTTTTCCTCAGTAGGGGGTTTTCCCCCTTTAGGTAGCTTTCCCCATGTAAAGAAGGTGTCCAGCACTAGTTCCCATCCAATAGCTGCACCATGTGGTGCACTAAAACAAAGGGTGAGTATAGCACAAAAAAAAAATTAAAAAAAATTACGGCTCCAATAAAATATCATCATTATAACTTCATCATTTGAACTCGATCAGCATATTATAATAATGTGTATCTGTGCTGGAAGGGTATTTAGGACTTCCCAAACCCTAGGACCCATTTGAAGGTAATTTGCCCTCTTTAGGTAAAACCCCTTTACTTGGACTTTCTAGGTAGGACCCCTCTAAAGGTAGCTTGCCACCCCTTTATAGATAGGACCACCCTGAAGGTAGTTTCCACCTTATAGGTAAGATTTCAACTGCAGGTAGTTTGACTTTTTTTTTGTTAAAGTGATCATGCCCATTTAACTTTGTACTCATGCAAGAGAATATGGTGAATAGTTGATTCTGTGTTCGTACTTATATGTAAGTAAGGCTGTCAATCAATAGTTGACACTACCTACTGGACTTTTGAGCTCATAGTAACCATGTAAGTAAAGGAATATAATTTATGTTATACGGAATTTTATTGCACAAAACTACCGTATTTATCGGGGTATACCATGCACCCTCATTTTACAAAGGATATTTGGGTAAAAAAAGTTTTTTATCCAAATATCCATGGTAAAATGAGGGTGCGTGTGTGTGCATGCGTATAACCCGATACAACCCCAGGAAAGGCAGGGGGAGAGAGGACGTCGCTGCCCGCTTCTCTCCCTCTGCCTTTCCTAGGGTCTAGAGCCCTGCTGCTGCCGCTTCTCTCCCGCTGTCAGGATTCGAACCCGTAACCAGCCACATCCCAGGCAGTAGCCCTGCTTACTAGGCTACCGTCTTCTCTGGACATTCCTTCCTGAAACCTATTATGTAACCTTAGTCTTGCCAAGTCTTGCTCATCACCCTTGATTCCCCAGACCTGGTACTTCCCTATATAAGTCCAGCCCCTTGCACTCTAGCTTGCTGATTATTGAGCTCCTGAGCCTTGATCAAGCGTCTCCTCATCTGCTGCTCTTGCTACTACTGAAGTCCACTGCTGACCAGGAATTGCCTACCGACTACTCTTCTGCTTTGTCCCTACTTACTGAACTGCTACCACCGTTGCCATCTGGATTGTCTGACCACGTTTATTGCTGCCTGCCCTGACCCACCGCCTGCCTACTGACTACGCCTCTGCCAGACTTCCTGCACTTACTACCTGCCTGCGGTCCTTGCCACTGGGCTCCACTCCTACTTCCAGCCAGCGGTCCTCTAACTCAGGTGAGCCCGTAGGATTGTTACAGAATAATCAGCCACACTATGGAGTCCGCAATGGCCACTCTGCGTAAGCAGGTCTCCGAACTTCAAGAATTTGGCACTACATTTCAGGAAAAATTTGCCCAGCTCCAAGGCATAGTCCAAAGCCAACAGAGGGAGATTATTGAACTACAGAGGCAACTCCTGGACGTCCGCGGCGCGTCCGCAGACACCCGCATGCCACTCCCATCAAGATTCAGCGGCGACAGATGCCAGTATAGGGGGTTTCTAAACCAATGCCGCATCTATTTTCAAATGCACCCGGCCCCCTTCACCACCGAGAAAAAGAAGGTGCTATTTGTGGTCAATCTCCTGACGGATGAAGCATTAGCATGGGCATCACCATACTTAGAGACTAACAGTCACCTCCTGGACAACCTTAACAACTTCATCACCGCCATGAGTCAAGTCTTCGATGACCCCAACCGCTGTGCGACAGCCGAGGCGCGACTACATGGTCTGCGGCAAGGGAGACGCTCCGTCGCCGAATACACCGCCGAGTTTGGCCGTTGGGTCACGGACACCACCTGGAACCCAGCAGCACAGAGAAGCCAATTCCGGCGAGGCCTGTCCGAATTAATAAAGGACGAACTCGCCAGAGTTGAGGCCCCGGACGATCTGGATGACTTCATTCAGTTATGCATCCGGATAGATCAAAGACTCTCCGAGAGGAAAAAAGAAAGACTCTGGTCCTCGGACCACAGACCCACTTACTCCTTCTCTTCCACCACCCAGCGCGACCCCCAGTCAGTAACTGAACCTATGCAGGTCGACGCTCTATGTAGGTCTCTATCCACAGCTGAGAAGGAGAGAAGGCTGGCCGAAAACCTCTGTCTCTACTGTGGGGAGCCAGGTCATTTTGCCATCAAATGTCCTCATAAGATCCGAAAGACTATTGCCGTCACGGAGCTAAAGGAGCGATTAGAGACTCCAACTCCGCCTGCAGCCCCCGAAAATAACAACACGGCGGCTCATGGATCCCACTTCATCGTCCCCATCCTCATCGACATTGAGGGGCGACAACTTTCCTGTTCAGCGATGTTAGACTCCGGGGCGGGAGGCAACTTCATGGATTTAACCTTCGCCCGTGAAAGGAACATTCCACTGACAATCAAGGCAGCCCCCGTTGACCTGGAAACCGTTGACGGATCCCCACTCTCCTCGGGGCCGGCCACTCACGAGACCACTGAACTACAACTTCTCATAGAACCAGATCACTGTGAAAAGATCCAGTTCTCTCTGATCGCCTCCCCGAAGTTCCCAGTGATCTTGGGCATCCCATGGTTGGCCACCCACAACCCCTCGGTGGACTGGGAAACCCGCTGCATACGATTCCCGTCCGAGTTCTGCTTGCTAAATTGCTCCCACAAACCCGTCCTTCCACCCGAAGACACCAACATCTCAAAACTATCGGTCAAGGATCTGCTACCCCCTGAATACCGCGAGTTCCAGGATGTCTGCGAAAAGAAAAACGCAGACAAGCTGCCACCACACCGACCCTACGACTGCCCTATAGAACTGTTGCCCGGGGCCGAAATACCCTTTTGCAGTATCTACTCCCTCTCAGAGCCTGAACTCAAGGCTCTGAAAGAGTACCTGGACGAGGACCTGAGGAAGGGGTTCATCCGGCCCTCCACCTCCCCTGCGGGAGCCCCCTTTTTCTTCGTAGAGAAAAAAAGACTCCTCCCTGCGTCCCTGCATAGACTACAGAAAGCTTAACGACATAACCGTAAAAAATCGGTACCCGCTCCCACTGATTTCAGAACTCCTTGAGAGACTCCAGGCAGCGAAGATCTTCACTAAACTCGACCTTCAAGGGGCCTACAACCTTGTCCGAATCCGCCCTGGGGACGAATGGAAGACAGCTTTCCGGACACGCTATGGTCATTTCGAGTACCTGGTCATGCCTTTCGGACTCTGCAATGCTCCCGCCACATTCCAGCACTTCATTAACGACGTCCTCAGGGACATGCTGGATCTGTTTGTAGTCGTTTACCTGGACGACATCTTGATCTTCTCTGAAGACCTCGAGCAGCACCGCGAACACGTCTGCAGGGTACTGCAGAGACTCCGACAGAACTCTCTCTACATCAAGCTAGAGAAATGCGAGTTTGAGCGAACCACCACTCAGTTCCTCGGATACATCATCTCCCCAGAGGGCATAAGTATGGACCCTGGGAAGGTCCAAGCTGTAATGAACTGTCCCGTTCCGAAAAACGAGAAGGAGATACAAAGATTTATTGGCTTCGCCAACTTCTATCGTAAGTTTATCCGGAACTTCTCCAAGGTCATAGCACCAATCACCCAAATCACCAAGAAGGCAGTCCCCTTCTCCTGGACACCCGAGGCCCAGGAGGCCTTCACCAAGCTGAAACTCCTCTTCACTTCTGCCCCAATCTTAATCCACCCGAACCCCGAGCTCCCATTTACAGTCGAAGTGGATGCATCAGACTCTGCGGTGGGGGCAGTTTTGTCACAACGGACAGGGGAGAGAATGCTATTACACCGTGTGCATTTTTCTCCCGCCAGATGTCCCCCTCCGAGAAGAACTATGACATTGGGAAAAAAGAACTATTGGCGATCAAGGATGCCTTCTCCGAGTGGAGACACCTGCTGGAGGGAGCCACCAACCCCATAATCGTACTAACTGACCACAAGAACCTCGAGTTCATCCGCAGCGCTAAGAGACTCTCGGCCAGACAGGCCAGATGGAGCCTATTCTTTTCCCGCTTCAACTTTCTCATCACCTATCGTCCCGGATCAAAAAACGGCAAGGCTGACGCCCTCTCCAGAATGTTTTCCGAGCCCTCACAGAGTAACAAGGGCCAAGATAACATCTTACCCGAGAGAAGGGTCGTAGGGGCCACCTATTCTAAAGAACTCCTGGGCACAATCAAAGAAGGATATGAAAATGATCCCTTCCTTGCCCACCCCACAGGGAATATCAGCCTTACGTTTAAGAACGGCCATTGGTTTCATCAGGACCTACAACTATATGTACCAGAAATCGCACGGCTCGAAGTGCTCAAACTCAACCATGACTCCAAGCTGGCCGGCCATTTTGGCACAAGAAAGACCCATGAGGATAACTCCTGGGAGCCAGAAGAAAATATCCACGCCCCCAGACTGGTAAAAGAGTTCCACCAACGGCACCCCGGTAAGCCTGCCCCTGCGGTGCCCGGAGGTCACCTTGGAAGGGGGGGAGTACTGTCAGGATTCGAACCCGTGACCAGCCACATCCCAGGCAGTAGCCCTGCTTACTAGGCTACCGTCTTCTCTGGACATTCCTTCCTGAAACCTATTATGTAACCTTAGTCTTGCCAAGTCTTGCTCATCACCCTTGATTCCCCACACCTGGTACTTCCCTATATAAGTCCAGCCCCTTGCACTCTAGCTTGCTGATTATTGAGCTCCTGAGCCTTGATCAAGCGTCTCCTCATCTGCTGCTCTTGCTACTACTGAAGTCCACTGCTGACCAGGAATTGCCTACCGACTACTCTTCTGCTTTGTCCCTACTTACTGAACTGCTAGCACCGTTGCCATCTGGATTGTCTGACCACGTTTATTGCTGCCTGCCCTGACCCACCGCCTGCCTACTGACTACGTCTCTGCCAGACTTCCTGCACTTACTACCTGCCTGCGGTCCTTGCCACTGGGCTCCACTCCTACTTCCAGCCAGCGGTCCTCTAACTCAGGTGAGCCCGTAGGATTGTTACACCCGCTGGCTGTCGGCGCCGCTGCCCGTTCTTTCCCCCTGACTATGGGTGCCGGCGCCCCATTGCTGGCGCCGATAGCCAGGGGAAGAGAAGGGGCAGTGGCACCCATTGCCGGCGCCGCTGCCCCGTTGCCACCCCCCATCCCCGGTTGCATAATTACCTGTTGCCGGCAACAACTAATTATGCAACCGGGGATGGGGGGAGGCAACGGGGCAGCGGCGCCGGCAATGGGTGCCACTGCCCCTTCTCTCCCCTTGTCTGCCGGCACCGATAGTCAGGGAGAGAGAACGAGCAGCGGTGCCGATAGCCAGGGGGAGAGAAGGGCCGGCAGCAGGGCTCTAGACCCCAGGGCAGGCAGGGGCGGAGAAGCCGGCAGCGCTGGCTGTCTCTGCACCTGCAAAGCCGCTGCAGTTCATTGATTTAAAGCGCCCGCTTTAAATAATTGAACTGCAGCGGCTTATCGGCGTATAACACGCAGGTAGACTTTAGGCTAAAAACTTTAGCCTAAAAAGTGCGTGTTATACGCCGATAAATACGGTATATATCAGTATTTTCAGCTCCACTTAACTTAATTTAGCAGCATGTTTATTGTGATAGATTCCCTTTACATTTACCTAAAGTCTTGAGCCCCATATTTGTATTGTACAATCTGCAGTTCACAGGCATATCTAAATGCACTGTGATGTAGATTGTAGCTTAGCTCCTGATGACATCATCAATTCACTTGTCATTCATTTTATTCTGTATATTATTTAAATACCAATTGGAAGACCACAAGGGTACATTTACATAATCCTTCAAAATGCATAGTCACTAGGGATGAGCGAATCAAATCTGACGAATCCAAATTTGTTTTGAATATCTGGAAAAATTCTATTTGTAACTAATGCAAACATCGCCATGATTTGATCGTGCCAATCGTTTCATTAAACTCCATTTAGTGCGGTACAGGCTCCAGGAGCCAGGCACCTAAAATGGCAGATCCACATGTGAGGACATGGGGCAAGGAATCCTTGGAAGGCGCGAACAAGGTCAGTGGGATGACCCTGAATCACACGCAGCATGCAGCCTATCAGCAGCCAGCCACCCCTGTGATGTCACAGCCCTATATAATCTGCTGCCATCTTGCGGCAAGTCACATCAGCGTTCTATAACAGAGAGAGCACAGAAAAGCATTTTTACAGCAGCGACTCACCTCCCAGTCACATCAGCATTCTCTTGCAGGGAGAGGGGGAAAGAGAGCAGTGTGTTGCACAGAAAAGCATTTTTACAGCAGCGATTCACCTCCCAGTCACATCAGCGTTCTATTGCAGAGAGGGACAGAGAGCAGTGTGTTGCACAGAAAAGCTTTTTTTACAGCAGCAATTCCCCTCAAATCCAGCCTAGAAGTACTGATAGGGAAGGGAGTGAGATTGAGAGAGAGAGTGCAATTTTGGGTGCAGTATACAGCAACTGTGTGCTGCAGCACTGGTGTGTACAACAACTGAAAATCTAATAGTAGCCAGCCAGTTAGCTAAAGCATATTGTCCTACATTAAGTGTAACCTGTGCGTACATCTAAGTGGTGTACCGTTTTGTTCCTGTTAAAGTCTTAAGGGCCTAGATACTGTGTAAGGCCAGTCAAAAGTACACACCTGCTGGTGTTGTAGACAAATACTGATTTAAGCATACTGGAGCGCATTGTCCTCCCCTCATAAGTGCATACCACATTCGTACATCTAAGTGGTGTACCATTTTGTTCCTGTTAAAGTCTTAAGGGCCTAGATACTGTGAAAGGCCAGGCAAAAGTATACACCTGCTGGTGATGTAGACAAATACTGATTTAAGCATACTGGAGCGCATTGTCCTCCCCTCATAAGTGCATACAACATACGTACATCTAAGTGGTGTACTATTTTGTTCCTGTTAAAGTCTTAATTTTGTTCCTGTTGAAGTGCCAGAGGAGTGGCAGAGGCCTAAATTCATCAGGCAGAGGTTGCAGCAGACTAGGGGCGAGTGGCAGCAGGAGTTGCAGCCAGAGGCCTGAGCTCCAGATATCAGCTAGCGGTCGTGTCTCGACCGACAACCCATCTGCCATCATCTATTGGTTAACACGGTCATCCACCTCATCACAAGTGACATCTGACACCCCCAGTCAACAGTCGGTGGGTTCCTCAGACACAACCCTCAGTTGGCATGGCCTGGGAGCAGTCCCTGTTCTCCCATTGCCTCTGTCCTATGCTGTTCCCTCCCCCACAGAAGTACCCTATGCTGTGGGTTCAGCTCCACTATTTCTTGAGGGCGATCTTGAGGACAGTAAGCAGCTACTGCCAGCGAAGAAGTGGAGGAGACATCCGGCGCTTTCTCCACTAGACGGGCAAGTAGTGATGAGGAGAGTGTCATGGGAGGTGGTGTTGCAAGCGTTCAGGCTCCTGAAGCAGACACTGTTGAGGAACCTGAGGAGGACATCAGTAACGTGCAGACACAACTCGATGGTGATGAAGCCGATCTCACTTGGGAGCCTGGTGCAGAAGGGGCTTCATCATCATCAGCAGAAGAGGGTTACAGGTTGCCGTGAGTCAGCAGCTGAGCCAGCAAGGTGGTAGCATGGTTGGCCGTCAGTATGGTGGCAGAAGTGGAAAGTCTGGAGCCAAATGTGCCCGGGTTAGACCACCTGCTTTGCGGCAGTCTACCTTCCCGGGAGGTAGTGGAACATGGATTCCTGGAGTTGGCAGTAGCAGTCAATCAGTGCCAACTGTTGTTGGAAAAATAAGCTACTCAGTGGTGTGGCAGTTTCTCATCAAGCATCTAGAGGAGGTTAACATGTCCACATGCAAGATGTGTGGGCAGAAGGTGAAGCGTGGCCAGGGTCCAAATATTGGCACTACAGCCCTACGTCTACATATGCAGTGTCACCATAGAGCGTCCTTGGAGAACTGTGGCTCTGATGTGTCCACCCTTCTGCATCTCCTAGTGGCACGCCGCTCCCTGTTTCCGCCAGCCAAGGCTCCACCACCTCAGCCAAAGGGAGCTGTGTGTCATACCTATCTCCTGTCGCTCCAGATGCTCCTGCTTGTCCAACTTCGAGTCAGTCATTCTGCCAGCAATCCATCGGCGAAACCATGTCCAAGAGACAACATTATGCATCCACTCATCCAACGGCGCAGAAGCTGAATGTGCTCCTGTCCAAGTTGCTGGTGCTGCAGTCCCTCCCTTTCAGAGAACTGATGGCTTGTGCCGAGCTGAGGTGGAGAGTCTCAAGCCGTCATTTTTTTTTGTGATGAAGGCAGTACCAGCCCTGCACAATTTTGTGGAACAGAAGGTGGGCCAGTCCTTGAGCCTGTCGGTGTGTACCAAAGTGCACAGCAGCGCCGACGTGTGGAGCTGTAACTACCGTCAGGGACAATGCATGTCCTTTACGGCCTACTGGGTAAATGTGGTTCCTGCCCAGCCACAACAGCAACTTGGACGGGTCACGCCGCTTCCACCTCCATGCTCTTAGGCCGTTGGTCCTGTTACAGTGTGCACCTCCGCCTCCTCATCCTCCACTGTGTCCTCAGTTTCCTCTGCATGGACAAGTCTCAGTGGCCCTCCTGCATACCATCATATGGTTTGCCTTGACGAACGGAGTCACACAGGGGAGGAAAAAGTCATTTATGCTAAAAGTAATTTATCAAGAAATCGAATCATGGCTTACTCCACGAAAACTGGAAATGGGAACCATTGTGACCGACAATGGGAAGAACATCATGTCTGCACCAAGGAAGCCTGAGACATGCACTCAGCATGGCACACATGTTCAATCTGGTTGTCAAGCTGTTCCTGACATCCTAACAATGGAAAGGAAACTTTGCATGCACTTCAGCCACTCGTACACCGCAAAGCACACCTTCCTTGAGCTACAGCGTCAGAGTGGTATCCCCCAACATTGTCTGATTTGCGATGTTTCCACATGTTGGAATTCCACCCTCCATATGTTGGACCGACTAAACGAACAGAGAAAAGCCATCACCAAATTCGTGATGATCCAAGCGGATAGGGGGACTCCCCTGTGTAACTTCAATGTCAACCAGTGGCAGCTCATACATGACACCTGTTGTTTGCTCAGGCCCTATGTGGAAGCCACATTATTAGTCAGTCGCCAGGATTATGGGATGAACTACGTCATTCCACTGCTTCATTTACTACAACACATGTTGGAAACAATGGCTGGTCAGGGCAATGGAGATGTGGCGCCTACATCTCACACCCACATGAGCCCTGTGAGGGCTGAACTGGAGATGAAGGAGGAAGTGGGGGAGGGGCACAGTGGAGCACAGTTGAGGTTTCATGAGATGGGCAGTTTTTCTAGTCATCTGACAGGAGAGGAGGAGCAGGAGCAGCTAGGAGAGCTAGAGGGTTATGAAGAAGGTGAGACAGAGGACCCAGACACTTCATGGCAGTATGCAGTGGCGAAGGAGTCACAAATGGTACGATGCATGCTAACTTGCTTGCGTAGTGACCACCGAATTGTCACCATTCGGCAGTGGGATGACTTCTGATTCTACACCTTATTGGACCCTCGCTACAGGCACAAAATGGGAGCCTTTTTTACACCCACTGAGAGGGAGGACAATCTAACCTACTACAGAGACATCCTACGTAGTCAGTTGGCCGATGTCTATTTGCTCCATCGTCCATCCTCTTGCAGGTTTGACTCAGGGGGCCCTCTGCGCTCATCTTCAACTGCCATGGCTGCTGGGGATCGGTGAGGTGGCAGGAGCAGTACCAGCTCCATCAGCAGCAGCCAGAGTGTAGAGTCGCTGATGAGTACCTTTCTTCACCCGCATAGTGAAGCAACTCATCAGCAGCAGGTAGACCTGGAGCAGGACCTGAACCAGCAGGTGGTGGCATACCTTGACATGACCATGCCAACACACCTCTAAGATCCACTCGCTTCAGGGCAGCCAAACTTAATTTTTGGCCGCAGAGTTGCCCTGGAAAAGCTTTTCTGCCCGGCCAGTAGTGTGCCATCAGAGCAGGTATTTAGTACGGCGGGGGCCATAGTAACCCCAAGGAGAACTCGCCTGTCCACGAAAAATGGAGAGACTAACCTTTTTGAAGATTAATCAGGCATGGATCAGCCAGGATTTCCACCCACCAATGCTTGATGCATCGGAGTAGATTGACCATGGTGCCCCACCAACACTTCACAAATATGGATAGTGCAAAACATATATAAGGTGCTGCTCCCCAGTTACAAACATTTCTCGACATCAGACCACGAGTAAGTATTGAGTATATGCATGTACATTCATGTACCCATTTTTTTTTTTAATCAAACAAAAGGAAAGGTGTGCAAAAAACACCATGTGCCACCTACACCACCAAGTATTGATGTGATGCAAAGACCTCTACAAGGTGGAAGAGAACAACATATGGTCCATTGTAACCAGCGGGGGTAAAACTTCCCCTGTAAGGCTTTACTCTCGCATCATTAATTCCCTTCTTGGCAAGTATTACTCGCCCTAAAAAGAACGGCTCCACACAGGAACCTCGCCCTATTCCCACCTACAAACACTGCCATTTCACAGTGTTTGTAGGTGGAAATAGGGAAAGTTTCCTGTGTGTGGCTGCCCTTTTTAGGGCAAGTAACACTTGCCAAATAGGGAATTAATAGGGGGAGAGTAGGGCCTTACAAGGGAAGTTTTTACCCCCACATGCTACAATGGACAATATGTTGTTCCCGCCCCACAATGTCACCGGGCCACTTTCAGGACTCCTGATGCTGCTAATGTCACCTCATGGCTATCTCATACTGCCATTATATGTTCTCCTCATGCTGCCGCCAACTCCAGGCTGTGTCATTCAGCCACTATATGATATCCTCATGCTTCCGCCACCTCCAGGCTTTGTCACTGTACCACCATGTGGTCTCCTCATACTGCTGGCACACTAATTTACACTTTTTAGATTCATCTATTTGAAATCTTCAATTTTAATGTTAAAAAATATCTTCCATCTTTTCAATTGTCAGGCCCTATGGTCTCGTCAGGCTGTTGCTACCTCCATGCTGGGTCATTCAGCCACTATATGGTCTCTTCATGCTGCCGCCACCGCCAGGCTGTGTCATTCAGCTTCTATATGGTCTCCTCATACTGATGTCACCTCCAAGCTCTGTCATTGTGCCGCTCTGTGACAGTGATTCTAATAGTGACGCCTCTAATATGCATGTCATACTGAAAAACAGTATTATTTCCTAGCATACACCCTATGCGTGTTACTGCAAGGCAATGTGTTATACACCCCTATTGAGGCTCTCTGTAGGCCATAAATAGCAGTTTTTAATACAAATTTGCCTCAAATAAATTCGATCCGAAACGATTTTTTTCGGAAAATTCGGCAAATGGGCCAAATCGAATTTTTCAAAAATCCGCTCATCTCTAAAAGTCACTGTTGTGTATACAGCATATTCTGTATACTATTGAAGCCATTTAAGGAGTTATGAATCCGACTCTTATCAACTTAAACAAATAGCTGATGGTTCTAGGGTATTTCTCCTGGAATATAACTTTGAGTGTGAACATACCTTTAGATATCAGACAGTGACCCTCAAGATATAATACTTTATTTTATTTTTTTTTTTACTTTACACAAGCCTTTGGTGGCATCATATAAATTGTAAAAAAAAAAAATCTCATATGATTTTATTTTCCTTTTTTTAAATATTTTTACCCTGACCTGCAACTGACAAAAACATTCACAGATATTCTGTATGAGTCATTTATGGATTTATGCAATTTTTGGCATGATGACTATGAGATATTAATAGTTATTGATTGTCCCTTTAAACAGTATTTCTTGGCTCTCTGGAGGCCTAGACTTGTCCATATTGCTTAGAAAGAAAATGATAAATCATTAGTGTAACATTACTTTAGCTTTTCTCCATTATTTTATTGCATTTGAAGGCCATGCAGCATCATGCTGTTATCAGTTTCACTGGCAGATTTGTGCATCTGCTCCTGGTATTTAACTCTCAGAGGCAGAAAAGTAAATCACTTCTTATTAGTGTGTGTTCCCTGGGATTGTATGGATGGAAAGGGACTGATTATTTCAGGCTCCTTCCCAGACATGAAGTCTTTTGAAACAGAGGTATGACTAATAAAACCTAAATTTGCTTAATTGGAAGTGAAGTAAAGCTCTATCGTCTGAGAATTCGCAATGGGCTCATCAGAGGCACCACTGTAATGAAGGACACAAACAAGTGTACACATTTATAATGGAAAAAGACTAGTCAGTAAATTGATTCTGTGGTTAAAAGTATGTTTTACAGGCACAAAAGACAAGATATAAAAACATCTGCTTAGAGAAAGAACTGGAAAATAAGCCGTGCCGTATACAACTTATTGGGATAAAGGCATCAAATTGTACAGAAGATTCATCTCTGTAAATAAAATAGTCATAAATTATCTCGAAAATGATTATGTTATCATGAACATACAGTATTTTTTATTGTTTTCAGCAATGTTAAAAGTAAAACACTAACCAATTAAAATACCCTGGTTGAGAAGACACAACATGGTCATTGCTCTAAGCTAATGAGTACTCATAAGGATTCTAGAAATTTCCCAGAAATGTGAAAAAGTTATTTTAGCAAGCAGTACTTGGGATCTCTTGGTGATAGAAGTAGTTATGTCTCTCCATTACAACATATTCGGGGGGCTAGCTGTAAATGGTGCGGAGGCAGCAGTTTTCCCCAGGGTTCCTCTCACATAGAATAATTCATCTAAATGTTATATTTGGCTTTCTCAAATCTTTTTAGTCTTTTGCATTTCAAAGAGGCTATCCAGCCTTCAAAAATTGATCACTTATCCTCATGATAGGCGCTCAATTTTGCATTGCTAGGGGTTCCACTCGTAACACCCTCGACGATCACTTGTTTGAAGAGTCTGTGGCTTGTGTGTGATTGGTGTAGTCTCTTTATTGTTTACACTGGCTCCAAATGCTATACACATTGTAGTGCTTCCGCACAGTATTACAGTGGATTCCCATTAGAGAAAAGTATACAGTCCATGGTTCTTGAGACCCCCAAAAGAAGGGTAAACTCCAAAAAGATTTATTGTGGCATCATAAAAAAATTAAACAAATAATACAAAAATAGTAAGCTAAAAGCATAATTAAAGTGTCGTTTGAGAGCTGAGGAACCATGTATGCTTTTTCCTAAAGATATCTACATCGAGGGATGGCTCGAATCCTTATCCATGATTACTGAAATCAATGGGAGACATTTACCAAGGTATTTAGAGCCTTTTTTTGCTTACTCTGTGTGCACAAAAAGTTGCATGTGCGCCTAAGCAATTTGTTTGTGAGACGTTTGTGGGTAAGCAAAAAGTTACAAACAGCCTTACCCAAGCAAATTTTAGTTTTCACTTTGCAGTGGTCATGAATATATGATGTGCGAAAGTCGCACGTAGACAAAAAAAAAAAAAGTCGCAAACCCCTTACAGAAAGTCAAAAATCTGCTCCAGGTCTGACCTTCCATACGTGAAAAAAATCTAAAATTCTCAGGTGTGACTTTTTATGTTTTGCATATGTGCTCCAAATTTATCAACCCCCCTGTGATAGTATGATAAATGTGTAGCAATTCTTTCAGAACTTGCTTACCAAAGTAAACAATGATAAATGTCCCCCCATATAGTTATGTCTCCTATGGATATCCAACATGTCAGTGAACTGACTACTTTTTCTTCTTAAGGTTGTAGTACTCGCAAAGGCACTGCACATAACATAGCAATTGAAAACACTTTATAAAGTGGCTTGAAGCTAGTGTAAAGGCCTGAGTATTGTGGACTTTTTCAAACAGTGTATCAACAAGAGTTAGACCTCTGCTGATCTAATATTGATTGTTAAATTTCAGAATTTTTAAAGGGGTACTCTGCTGGAAAACATTTTTTGTTAAATCAACTGGTGCCAGAAAGTTAAACAGATTTGTATATTTATTTTTGAATTTCTGTGACGGAGCTGGATGTGGATCCTCTAACCTGTGTGGCTGATGAGGCAGGCAGGACAGACTTGCTGCGGCAGGCGACACCCAGCTCGCTACCCCCAACACGGCTTGACCATACAGGTAGCTGGGCTAGGTGAGGTACCAAAGGATAAGGCAGTAGCGTAGTCAAACGTAGCAGAAGGCCAAGGCAGACGGCAAAGGTGCAGAGTCTAATAACATAGCGGAAGGTCTGGAAACACGGGTAAGGCTAACAGGCTATAAGGGTTGCTTAATCTCAGGCTAGGGGCACTGAAGATATGGCAGGGAAGTGTTGGAGGTGCATGGACTTATAATGTGGTGTCAGGTGCAAACACTAATTATGGGCGCACTGGCCAGGGACGCATGCGTCGGAGCTGAGACACAGAGGCAGTGGAGTGAGGTGAGTGACAGGCTGGGATCCGCATGCGTCCCGCTATGCGAATCCCAGCCCCGCCGGCAGACGGGGACACCGGGACACTGCGCTCATGGCCGGAGCACAGGGCGTAACAGTACCGCCCCCCCCCCTTTGGTCTCCCCTCCTTCTGCAGTTCAGGAATTTCCTGAGAGGGTCCTGGTCCAGAATGTCGTCCTGCGGCTCTCAAGACCTCTCCTCTGGACCTAATCCTTCCCATTCTACAAGAAAAAAGCACTTTCCTCTGACAAATCTTGATTCCAAGATCTCCTTAACAACAAAAACATCTGAGGTGCCAGAGATGGGAGAAGGTGAGATGTCCTTTTGAGAAAAATGGTTGTAGATGACTGGTTTCAAGAGGGAAACATGGAAGGGAATGCGAGAAGTAGCATGTAGAAGAGAGCAACATGTCTTCTGCCAGATGGAAGAAAAATTCGGCACTTGTTCATCAACAGCAGTAACTACAGAGGAAGAAGATAAGGGGTGAGGAGGACGAGGGTGAAGTCCATAGACCACATATAAGGGTGAAGTACCAGTGGAATTGGAATCTTTATGATTGTAGGAAAACTCGGCCAAGGAAAGCTGATTAACCCAGTCGTCTTGACGCACAGAAATTAAATGGAGTAGATTGTCTCACAAGATCTGATTCACCCTCTCAACCTGTACATTAGATTGAGGGTGGTAAGCCGAGGAAAAATCCAGCTTAACTTGAAGGCATGAGCAGAGGGCCCGCCAGAACTTCAAAACGACTTGGACACCACGGTCAGATACTATATGGGAAGGAAGTCTTTGTAATCGAAAGATATGCTGAAGAAAAAAACTTAGCAAACTGTGGTGCAGAAGGAGGTCTGGGTAACGGTACAAAATGAGCGATTTTAGAAAATGTATCTACTACCACCCAGATGACTGTATTGCCACGGAAAGATGGAAGGATCGGTAATGAAGTCCATGGAAATATTGGTCCCGGGAAGCTCTGGAACCAGCAAGGGCTGAAGAAGTCCCACTGGTTTGGAATGAGAGGTCTTGTCCCTAGCACAGAATGAGCAGGACCGGACAAAATCAACAACATCCTGTTTTAAGGAAGGCCACCAGAATTGTCTGGAGATGAGCTGTAGGGATTTACGAATTCCAGGATGGCCGGCCAGAAGAGAAGAATGTCCCCATTTCAAGACTCGGAGCTTCATACGGGGAGATACGTAAGTCTTTCCGGGAGGCAGATGCTGAAGACTTGCAGGTGCTGCAGAGATGAGATGTACAGGAGCAATAATATGCTGCGGACGAGATTCATGGTCATACACATCAGAAGAACTGGAAAGGGCGTTAGCCCGTTAATTATTTTCCACAGGACAGAAGTGGATGTAGAAGTCGAATCTGGAGAAAAATAAAGACCACCGGGCCTGTCGTGGGTTGAGTCGATGGGCTGTCTGAAGATAGAGCAAGTTTTTGTGGTCTGAATAAATAGTGACAGGATGTACAGAGCCTTCCAAGAGGTGATGCCAATCTTCTAACGCCAACTTAATGGCCAAGAGCTTGCAATCTCCGATGATATCGGTTTTTTTCTGCAGGGGAGAATGTTTTAGAGAAAAATCCGCAGGTTAAAGTTTTCCCCTTAGTAGACTTTTGCATTAACACTGCACCTGCTCCAACTGAAGAAGCATCCACTTCCAAGATAAAAGGTTTGTTAGGATTGGGTCTAGATAGAACAGGAGCAGATGCGAAGGTGGACTTTAACTGTTTGAATGCTTCTTCAGCCTCCGGAGTCCAGAGTTTTGGATTACCAGTCTTCTTGGTGAGTGCAACGATAGGAGCTACCAGAGGGGAGTAGTGAGGAATGAATTGCTGATAGTAATTGGCAAAGCCGAGGAAGCTCTGAATCGCTTTCAGACCAGTAGGTTTTGGCCAGTCCAGAACTGCAGATAACTTGTTGGGATCCATTTCAAGACCTTAACTGGTAACAATATAGCCCAGAAAAGGGAGGCAGGTCTTTTCAAAAATACATTTCTCCAGTTTAGCGTAGAGATGATTTTTACGGAGACGCTGTATCACTTGGCAGAGGTGAAAGCGATGAGACTGGACATTGGGCGAGCAAATACCGTATTTATCGGGGTATACCACGCACCGGCCTATAACACGCACCCTCATTTTACCAAGGATATTTGGGTAAAAAAAGTTTTTTACCCAAATATCCATGGTAAAATGAGGGTGCGTGTGTGCGCGTGTATACCCCGATATACCCCCAGGAAAGGCAGGGGGAGAGAGGCCGTCGCTGCCCGCTTCTCTCCCCCTGCCTTTCCTGGGGTCTAGAGCGCTGCTGTCGGCCCTTCTCACCCCCTGGTTATCGGCGCTGCTGCCCGTTCTCTCCCCCTGACTATCAGTGCCGGCGCCGATAGCCAGGGGGAGAGAATCGGCGCCAACAGCCAGGGGGAGAGAAGGGGCAGCGGCACCCATTGCCGGCGCCGCTGCCCCGTTGCCTCCCCCCATCCCCGGTGGCATAATTACCTGAGTCGGGTCCGCGCTGCTGCAGGCCTCTGTCGTGCGTCCCCAGTGTCGTTGCTATGCACGGCGCGGCGCACTGACGTCATGCGCCGCGCCGTTCAGCGCATAGCAATGACGCCTGGGACGCACGCCGGAGGCCTGCAGCAGCGCGGACCCGACTCAGGTAATTATGCCACCGGGGATGGGGGGAGGCAACGGGGCAGCGGCGCCGGCAATGGGTGCCGCTGCCCCTTCTCTCCCCCTGGCTGTCGGCGCCGACACCGATAGTCAGGGGGACAGAACGGGCAGCGGCGCCGATAACCAGGGGGTGAGAAGGGCCGACAGCAGCACTCTAGACCCCAGGAAAGGCAGGGGGAGAGAAGCGGGCAGCAACGGCCTCTCTCCCCCTGCCTTTCCTGGGGGGTATCGGCGTATAACACGCACACAGACTTTAGGCTAAAAATTTTAGCCTAAAAAGTGCGTGTTATACGCCAATAAATACGGTAAGTATGTCATCCAAATAAACAACGAAACAGGAATACAGGAGGTCACAGAAAATATGATCGATAAATTCCTGGAAGACTGGTGGAGCATTACAGAGTCCGAATGGCATCACAAGATATTCAAAATGTCCGTCACGAGCATTAAATGCAGTCTTCCATTTGTCTCCTTCACGTATACAAATCAGATTATAGGCCCCACGAAGGTCTAGTTTAGAGAAAATCTTGGCACCTTGCAGACGATCAAATAACTCTGAGATTAAAGGAAGTGGGTAGCAGTCTTTACTGTAATTTTATTCAAACCCCGGTAGTCAATACATGGTCGCAATGACCCGTCTTTTTTTTCCACGAAGAAGAAGCCAGCTCCGACAGGGGAAGAGGACTTCCTGATAAATCCCTTCTGAAGGTTCTCCTTGATGTAATTAGACATGGCCAGAGTTTCAGGGACAGACAAAGGGTAGACTCTACCCCTGGGAGGCATGGTGCCGGGTAGTAAGTCAATTAGACAATCGTAGGGACGATGCGGTGGTAACACTTTGGCTTGCTTTTCACTGAAGACATAAGCATAGTCCTGAAGAAAGGAAGGGAAATCGGGCATAGGACGAGATGATGATTCAAATTTTGAGACACAGTTTTCCAATCGTGCAGCAGAGCATGGAGTTGCAACCACGGAAGGCCAAGCAAGAGAGAAGTACAATGTGGGAGAACATAGAAGGACAAGTTCTCCCTATGTGAGACTCTGACCTGCATAGACAATGGTTCTGTGCCATATAGCACAGTACATTACAGTCTTTCACCATTAACCGTAGATATGTACAGAGGCTTTAACTGGCGGGACACCTGCAGACGATGCCTATGTACTAGGGAAGCATCAATAAAATTTCCTGTGGAGCCAGAGTCCAAAAAGGCAAGAATGGTGATCTCTTTGGAGGGTAGGAAAAGCTGGACCATCATATTTAAGCGTGGAGAGGTGATATTCACACCTAAGAAAGCCTCACCCACAACCCCTAGGTGCAAGCGTTTCCCTGTGACCAACGACGCAGAAGACAATCTTTTAGGAAGTGATCCTCACTGGCGCAGTATAGGCTCAGATTCTCAGTTTATCGGTGAGTTCTTTCCTTTGGGGTCAGGCGAGACCTATCCACCTGCATAGCCTCCACTGCGGGAGGCAACGTGGAAGGTTGCAGTGGCTGCTGGAAACAGGTGCCAGAAGGTGCCGAGGTCGTGCAGACTCCCTTTCTTGGCGTAGTTCCTCACGTCGCTCTAAGAAACGGATATCAATCCAGGATGCCAACTGTATAAGCTCATTCAGATTAGATGGCAATTCCCGGGCAGCGAGGACATGCTTGATTTGACTTCATAACCCTCATGAAGGTGGCACAAAGAGCTTCATCATTCCATGCTAACTCCAATGCCAGGGTACAATACCGAATGGCATACTCACCCACAGAGGAGTTTCCCTGAGAAAGACTCAGCAATGCCATCTCATCGGAGGAAGCTCGAGCAGGTTCTTCGAAGACACCCCGAAATTTGTTGAGAAACGCCTGGAGATTGGTTATTTGGGCATCACTGCGATTCTAAAGTGGAGATGCCCAGGCCAAAGCTCTTCCAGTTAAAAGACTGAGGATGAAGGCAACCTTTGCTCGTTCTGTAGGGAATTGATCCACCATTAGTTCAATGTGACTTGGGATCACCCTCATATTTCTCAGGAAGAGACAGACGGAGTCTTGATCCGGAGACGACTGCAGGAGCGGGAGGTGCCTCTGGAGCAGCAGGAGGAGGTTGTGGTGATTGTTGCTGTGCAGTTAGCAACTGCTGCATCATGGCGGATAACTGGCTAAACTGCTGTGCCTGCTGGGCCAACTGCTGTGACTGGAGCACCACAATGGAAGCGAGATCCAGACTATCAGGCAGAGAAACCCCAGCGGGATCCATGGCCGGATCTTGTTGTGATGGAGCTGGTTGTGGATCCTCTAGCCTGGGTGGCTGATTACTTGGACTGTATCGGGGAGCAGAGTCTAAGGTGCCGCTGGTCTTCACCAGAGCCCGCTGCAAGGCAGGGTGGGCTTGCTGTGGCAGGCGACACCCAGGTCGCTACCCCCAACACGGCTCGATCACACAGGTAGCTGGGCTAGGCAAGGTGCCGAAGAATAAGGCAGTAGCGTAGTAGGAGACAGGGACGCCGAGCTGAGACACAGAGGCAGCGGAGCAAGGTGAGTGATGGGCTGGGATTCACATTCTGGCACATCCCACAATGCGAATCCCAGCCCTGCCGGCAGTCGGGGACACCGGGACACTGTGCTCACGGCTGGAGCTTGTGGACGGAGCGCAGAGCGTAACAATTTCCTTTCTGCCTGACCACAGTGCTCTCTGTTGACACCTCTGTCCATTTTAGGAACTGTCCGGAGCAGGAAAGGTTTGCTATGGGGATTTGCTCCTACAATGGATAGTTCTTAAAATGGACAGAGGTATCAGCAGAGAGCACTGTGGTCAGGCAAAAAAGGAAATTGATAAAGAAAAGAACTTCCTGTGGAACATACAGCAGCTGATATGATTTTAAAATAGAAGTAATTTACAAATCTGTTTAACTTTCTGGCTCCAGCTGATTACATTCCCCCCCCCCCCCCCGGGGAGTACCCTTTTAAAGACTGGATAACCCTTTTGTTGGACTTTACATTTTCTTATTTTATACCAATCATTATGTTTCTGCTTCAGATGAAAAAATACACCAAAATGCAGTACAGAGCGCCAAAATGACACTAAATATTTATTTGATACAGTCTGCTCTGCCCAGTAGGTAAAAAAGCTTGTCAAATAAAAGTCAAAGTGCTGCACAGCCAATCCTCAAGCTCTGTCTCCTGTGCAGGAGTTTAATATAACTACTACATAGTTATTGTACTTTTCGGAATGCCTAGGTTCCAAAAAACACAATCTAACAAGAAGCACACAAGCAAATCATTGGTCTTCCTAGAATAGCATATCAATACTCATGTCAATACTCTAATGTCCATTCCCAGAAGTTTAATGTTATTAAATGACAGATGGAATAAAGGCGAGATAAGACCTACATTGATTATTATGTCTATTTGTGGTACATGTACTCTATCTACTCATTCTCTTAGTCATGATAACAGTATGTACAATATGCCGAATAACAAATGGGGTAATGTTTTTACACCTCTCTTATCATTTTGAGAAATAAACATGATAAATTTGTTGGGTTTAAATAGAAATGCATGATGTCACATGGCCCAGCAGATTTATGGCACAAAAATGGTGCAAATCTTAGTGGAAATCTACTATAATTTATAGATTTTAGATTGACTAACATTTACATTTATTATCATTAGCGCATCTTAGTAAATTCTCCATGAAGTTCTTACATTTGCATTTGCTGCCTATAGAATCATTTCCATAAAATAATATTGCTTTAAATGCTATATCATAGGCCCTGTGCTTCTACTGGTTTCAATAGATAATACAGATATGACCGTGATATCATGCAAAATTGTTATGCAACCTCTATTTTGGTAACAATATAAATAAATAAAATAGTAATACTAATTATAATAATAATAATCATCATCATCATTCAAATATTATTATGAAATTAGTTATAGAATGTAAACCTCATTCTTTCAACAATGATCATGAAATCTAAGTGTCAAATAGAATTGCATTAAAAAAATAAAAATGTGTGCTAAAACGCCATCTCCATAAATGTTTTATGAGCTCTTTTTATACATGGAAATTGAATGTCTTTTTAAGTGTTGCTTTAAGTGTTATAAAATAACAAGTGTGATTTACATTACAGCACTGGTGAACCTAAAGTGACAATCATAGAACCATTTAATAGTCCGTTTCATATATAAGAAGTAATTCATGCATTGCTTGAGGATGGATTAAGGCGTCTGAGGCTCATGCTATCAGGAGACAGGCTAAGCCTATTGAGTGCGCAGCATGCACACATAGACCCATAAGTCTACCTTGAAATTAGAAAATCTATGGATTAAACAATTTTTGTAGTTTCTAAACTATTTAGGAAAATGTTAGTGTAGGATCTTCACATGACATTATAGTTTTGACCACGAGCTGTCAAAGGGGCAAAGCTGCAAATTTTGAAAAGCAACAAAAACATTTGAAACAGCAGTACTGATTTTAAGGAGAGCTGACAGGCTGTTCATCGCACTAAACTCAATTCACTGGGTTATAGTGGGGTGAACAGGAGTAGAATGAGGGATCACTTACATAAATTTCTCAAAAACTTTAGAAGTTATGGCCCCTTGTAGCTTGAATGCAGAGAAGCTTTGCTGCACAATAGGGCCTTCTATTGCTCCCCTGCCTCTTCCTGTACGCATCGCACTGCCCGCCTATTATTTAAATATCCATTAATATTCACTCTCATGTCCCAGTGACGTGAGAGCCTATGGTAATGAGAGTGCTCTGCTATCATTCAGACATATCAAAAGTTGTTGATCACATTTGGCTTTCTGGGAATGATGGGGTTGCAGTTAAGCAACAGCTGGAGGCTTTATTGGCTCTCTCCCCAATGGAGAGTACCCTAAATGTGCTAATCAATTTATTTTTTTCTTCTCATATCCGTGTATGAAGAGGAAACTACATCAGATTCAGTGGCCTACATTGATGACTAGTAGTTTTTTTTTATTTATTTAATTAAATAAAATAGTTAAATAGGACTTGTCTGGAAGTTTTATTTTTTTTTTTTTTTTTCTTGAATAACATTAACGTGTAGTAGTGGAAGTGGTTTTATAGACAGATGCTTAGTGTTAGCCACAAAAACGGCTAGTGCTAACCCCCAATTATTACCCCAGTACCCACCACCATAGGGGTACAGGGAAGAGACAGTATCAAGAGACCCGGGGAATAAAAATGGTGCTCCTGTGCCCAGTGGCGTTGCTAGGGTTGGTGTCACCCGGTGCGGTAGAAAATGGCGTCACCCCCATACCTCCCCCCCCCCCTCGGTAAGTTTTTAGCCTGTTGTGACAGACACCACTGTTGTAGCGCATTGTGAGAAATTCCAGTATAATAATCAGATATACCAGTTGCCACAGAATAGGAAAGTGTTAAAGAAGTTTTCACCATTTAAATATACAGCTCCCAGAATTACTTAAAGGGGTACTCCACTGGAAAACATTTACTTTTATATCAACTGGTGCCAGAAAGTTAAACAGATTTTTAAATTACTTCTATTTAAAATCTTAATCCTTACAGTATTTATCAGCTGCTGTATGCTCCACAGGAAGTTGTGTAGTTCTTTCCAGTCTGACCACAGTGCTATTTGCTGACACCTCTGTCCATGTCAGGAACTGTCCAGAGCAGGATAGGTTTGCTATGGGGATTTGCTCCTACTATGGACAGTTCTTGACATGGACAAAGGTGTCAGCACAGAGCACTGTGGTCAGACAGAAAATAAATTAAAAAAGAAAAGAACTTCCTGTGAATCACTTATACAGCAACTAATAAGTACTGGAAGGATTAAGATTTTTAAATAGAAGTAATTTACAAATACGTTTAACTTTGTAGCACCAATTGATAAAAAAAAAAATGTTTTCCAGTAGAGTACCCCTTTGAGCAGTGGTGAGGTTATGCTGGGAGTTGTAGTTTCACTCATCATAACTGTAGAACTTACAAAAGACTACAGCTCTGATAGGACATAGAGAGGAGAGTACACAATGATATCAGTGACTACAGGTGACGTCTTCTCTATAGTCTTCCCTTATCTAATTCAGATGGTACATACCGCCTGGTCCAGCTAAAACTTCTGTCTGCAGAATGTGACGCCCAGATGACTCCTCACTATGTCAGCGCATTCTCATCCTCTATATGAAAACAAGTATTATTATAAACCTGCCAGACACTATATCCTCTAAATATAATACTACGATACACTATACTCTGATTATAAACCTTCCATACACCATACCCACTGAATATAATGCTACCACACACTGTACATTCTGAATATTATACCAACACATACTGTACACTCTGAATATAAATCTGCCACATACTGTACCCCTGAATATAATACCGCCACACACTGTACCCTCTGAATATAATACTACCACACACTGTACATTATGAATATAATACCATCACATACTGTACCCTCTGAATATAAATCTACCACATACTGTACCCCTGAATATAATACCGCCACACACTGTACCTCTGAATATAATACTACCACAAACTGCGCCCTCTGAATATAATACTACCACAAACTGTGCCCTCTGAATTTAACGTTGCCATACAGTGCACCCTCTGAATATAATACCACAACCGCAGTAACACCCCTCAACATCCGTTAGCAGATGCTATTACCACGGGAGGGGGGTTTTGGTGGTGTTGCTAGTGGATGATGGGGGTGCTACTACTGGGGGGGTGTTGCTGGAGGATGATGAGGGTGCAACTGGCCATCCCCCCCTGGCAGTATCACCCCCATCATCCATCCGCAGGATCATCCTCCTGGCAGGAGCACCGCCATCATCCACCATCAGGATCTGATGATGGAGGTGCTACTGCTGGGGGGGGGGGGTGTTGCTGGTGGATGATGAGGGTGCTACTGCCAGGGGGAGCCTTAGGTAAGCAGCAGTTCCCCCACTTTAGGTAGGCAGCAGTTCCCCCACATTAGGTAGCATATTTTCCCCACATTAGGCAGCATAGATTCCCCACATTTGGTACGTGTTCCCCCACATTAGGTAGCAATTTCCCCACATTAGGTAGCACAGATTCCCCACATTAGGTAGCAGTTTCCCCACATTAGGTAGCATAGATTCCCCCCATTCGGTAGCACAGATTCCCCACATTAGGCAGCATAGACTCCCCACATTAGGTAGCATAGAATCCCCACATTAGGTAGCATAGACTCCGCACATTTGGTAGTAGTTACCCCACATTAGGCCGCAGGTTCCCTTGCAGGTTCCCCACAATGGGTCAAAGTCTCCCCACATTAGATCGCTGTTTAACCCCCCCTCCCAAAAAAAAAAAAAAAAACACATACACACACACAAACACACACAGAGTCACACACACACAGAGTCACACAGTGACACAGACACACAGAGTCACACACACAGTCGCACACACAGAGTCACACAGTCACACACACAGTCACACACACACACACAGTCACACACACATAGTCACACAGTCACACACACACACACACACACACACACAGAGTCACACACACACACACAGAAAATAAGGCATACTTGGCACACCAGAAGGCCTCCTACATAATTACAATACAAGAAATGATTATTGGCAGGGGTGTAGCGCTCCTGGGTCCCCCTGCAACACACACACACGGTCACATACACACACACACAGAGTCACACACAGTCACATACATACACACACACACAGTCACACACAGACAGTCACACACAGACAGAGATAGCGACAGAGAGACACACACACTCACCCATCCAGCGCAGCGCTCCTTCTCTCCTGGCCCCCTGCGAGTGACGTCACTGACGTCCCATGCGGTGGTGCTGACGGACGGGCGCACAGCGGCGATGAAGGCCGGGGGGGCAGCTGACGGACGGGCGCACAGCGGCGATGAAGGCCGGGGGGGGCAGCTGACGGACGGGCGCACAGCGGCGATGAAGGGGGGGGTGGTGCTGTCGGACGGGCGCACAGCGCAGATGAAGGGGGGGGATGGGTCTTGCTGCCGGTCGGGTACAGACGGGGGGTGTCGGTGTAGCTGGGGGGGGGGGGGTGCTGCGGAGCGTCTTGGTGTCACCCCATTAGGTTGGTGTCACCCGGTGCGGGCCACACCCCCCGCACCCGGGTCGCAACGCCACTGCCTGTGCCTAGACGGTAACTGGCTGATGTTATTTAGGCTGGGGAGGGCCAAGAACAATGGTCCTTGTCCACCCTCATAATGTCAGGCTGTTGTTGCTTGGTTCATATCTGGCTGCTACTGAAAATACAGGGAACCTCACACATAATTTTTCATGAATAAATAAAAACATGTGTGGTTCCATGTATTTTCAGTTTCAGCCATAAACCAACCAAGCAGCAACAGCCTTACGTTACAAGGCTGGACCAGGATCATTGTTATTGGCCCTCCTCAGCCTAAATAACATCAGCCTGTTACCTTCTTGGCCCAGGAGTGCCATTTTTGATAGTCCAGACCTGTTGGTACCGGCTCTTCCTGGTACCCCTGTGGCAGTGGGTACCAGAGTAATAATCCAGGGTTAGTGCTAGCTGTTTTTATTGCTAACACTAAGCCACGGCTAAGTAATGGACTCCGTCTATAAGACGGCTTCCACAACTAAGCCTGTAAAGAAAATAAAAAAAACAACAACATGTAAAAAAAATTACAAAAAAACACCCTAAATGCTGGTAACCGTTGTAGTCCACCATATCTGACAAAGTTCTCTGCATGCATGGATCTGAAACTAGAAGAAAAGAAAAACACAAAAAAATGGGTAAGTATATTAAGGGTGATCTTCCCTGGGAAGTGCACCCATAAAGCAGTGTGTTTCTAAACAGAGAGCCTCCAGCTGTTGCTTAACTACAACCCCTATCATTTCCAGACAGCCTTTGACTGTCTGGAAATGATAGGAGTTGTAGTTTAACAACAGCGAGCCTCCAGTTTAGCAACAGCTGGAGGCTTGCTTTTGCTAATCTTCAACTTCCATCATTCCCAGATAGCTAAAGGCTGTCTGGGAATGATGGGGGTTATAGTTTAACAACCGCTGGAGACTCCTTGTTTGGGAACACATTGACACAAAGCACACATTCACATAATACATTTTTAACATGCCTTTTTAAAACAAACTCTGGATCAAGAGGAAAGTTGGTAAGTAAAATCTTCTGTATACAGAGCACAGCCTTTGCTGTATACTGCATGCATACAACACCCCAAAATAATTAAGTAGCACTCAGCAGTGCTACTTAACTCTTTCCTTGCTTATTTGACACTTAGCACTCACCCTTAGAAGATTTAACAGTAAAGCAGAGCTGTGGACAGATCGTTGGGTTACTGTGATTAGAAATCACTTTTGACATGTCAGTCAGACATGTCAAAAATTGCTGAATGCTGAGTGTTACCCCTGAGACTCGCTGCAATTGTTGATTACAGGCCAGGGAAGCGAGTTGCATTGTGCTCCGCTCTCCACCTGGCAGAGAGATCTATTGTCTATTGAGAGATCTCTTTGCCAGCTGGGGAGCAGAGAGCAATTTTGTCCGCTTCCCTGGCCTGTCTAAGTCTCTGTGTTTTAAGTTGTGCCTCACAGCAGTGCGACTTAATTCTTCAATTGCTGGTTCGCCGCGAACTTGCCGCAAAACGAACATTTACCCAAAGTTCGGCGAGCCTGATGAGCCTAATTTTCGGAAAGCTTTCTCAGTGCTAAGTTCTAAGTACTAAGAGAGCTTGCTCATTATTAGTGTTGAGCGGCATAGGCCATATTCGAATTCGCGAATATTCGCGAATATATGGACGAATATTCGTCATATATTCGCGAATATTCGCATATTCGTTATATTCTCGTTTTATTTTCGCATATGCGAAAAGTCACGTATGCGAAAATTAACATATGTGAATATTAACATATACAAAATTAACATACGCGAAAATTCGCATATGCGAAAATTAGCATATGCTAATTTTCGTATATGCGAATTTTCGCACGACAGTCTCACACAGTAGTATTACAGCCTTCTTTACACCACACAAGCTGGAAGCAGAAAGGGGTGATCACTGTGATGTGTACTGTGAAAAAAAAAAAACAAAAAAAAAAACGAATATTCGTAATTATGAATATATAGCGCTATATTCGCGGAATTCGCGAATATGCGATATTCGCGAATAATATTCGAATTGCGAATATTCGTGAGCAACACTACTCATTATAAGACAGTGCTGGGAAGTAATGTTGGCCACACAAAATATTGACACTTTTGGCCTTAGTTGGACATTTTCACTTAGGGGTGTACTCACCTTTGTTGCCAAGGTTTCGATATTAATGGCAGTGTGTTAAATTATTTTGAGGGGAAACAACATTAAACATTGTTATACAGTCTGTGCATATGTGATTTCCCATAAAAACATATAAAATATTTACAAAAATATGAGGGTTATACTTACTTATGTAAGATACAGTATATGCCTTTTCAATAAAACTGAGATTATTCTCAAACAACTAAATTTATAAATCTTTTTTTTTTCTCTTAGCATCCATCTATCCCTTTATTTAATATCTATCTACAGTGGGGCAAACAAAGTATTTAGTCAGCCACCAATTGTACAAGTTCTCCCACTTAAAAAGATGAGAGAGGCCTGTAATTTTCATTATAACTATGAGAGACATAATGAGAAGAAAAATCCATAAACTAACATTGTTTAATTTTGTCTAATTGTCAAATTATGGTTGAAAATAAGTATTTGGTCAATAACAAAAGTTAATCTCAATACTTTGTTTTATACCCTTTGTTGGCAAGGTCAAACGTTTTCTGTAAGTCTTCACAAGGTTTTCACACACTGTTTCTGGTATTTTGGCCCATTCCTCCATGCAGATCTCCTCTAGAGAAGTGATGTTTTGGGGTTGTTGTTGGGCAACACAGACTTTCAACTCCCTCCAAAGGTTTTCTATGGGGTGGAGATCTGGAGACTGGCTAGGCAACTCCAGGACCTTGAAATGATTCTTATGAAGCCACTCCTTCGTTGCCCAGGGGGTGTGTTTGGGATCATTGTCATGATGAAAGACCCAGCCACGTTTCATCTGTAATGCCCCTGCTGATGAAAGGAGGTTTTCATTCAAAATCTCACAATACATGGACCCATTCATTCTTTCCTTTACATGGATCAGTCATCCTGGTCCCTTTGCAGAAAAACAACCCCAAAGCATAATGTTTCCAACCCCATGCTTCACAGTAGGTATGATGTTCTTTGGATGCAACTCAGCATTCTTTCTCCTTCAAACACGATGAGTTGAGTTTTTACCAAAAAGTTCTACTTTGGTTTCATCTGGCCATATGACATTCTCCCAATACTCATCTGGATCATCCAAATGCTCTCTAACAAACTTCAGACAGGCTCGGACATGTAATGGCTTAAGCAGGGGGACACATCTGGCACTGCATGATTTGAGTCCCTGGCGGAGTAGTGTGTTACTGATGGTAGCCTTTGTTACTTTGGTCCCACCTCTCTGCAGGTCATTCACTCGGTCCCCTGTGTGGTTCTGAGATTTTTGCTCACCGCTGTTGGGATCATTTTGACACCACTGGGTGAGATCTTGCGTGGAGCCCCAGATCGAGGAAGATTATCAATGGTCTTTTATTCCATTTTCAAATAATTGCTCCCACAGTTGATTTCTTCACACCAAGCTGCTTGCCTATTAGATTCAGTCTTCCCAGCCTGGTGCAGGTCTACAATTTTGTTTCTGGTGTCCTTTGATAGCTCTTTGGTCTTGGTTATAGTTGAGTTTGGAGTGTGATTGTTTGAGGTTGTGGACAGGTGTCTTTTATACTGATAACAAGTTCAAACAGGTGCCATTAATATAGGTAAGAAGTGGAGGAGAGAGGAGACTTTTAAAGAAGAAGTTACAGGTATGTGACAGCCAGAAATCTTGCTTGTTTGTAGGTTACCAAATACTTATTTTCCACCATAATTTGCAAACACATTCTTTAAAAATCATACCATGGGATTTTATGGATTTTTTCTCTGATTACTTCTTTCATAGTTGAGGTATACCTATGATTAAAATTACAGGCCTCTCTCATCTTTTTGGATGGGAGAATTTGCACAATTGCTGGCTGACTAAATACTTTTTGCCCGACTCTATCTATCTATCCATCCCTTTATCTCATGTTTATCTATCCATCTATGTATCTATCATCTATCTGTCTACCTATTTATCTATCTATCCATTCATTCATACCTCTCTCTCTCTCTCTCTCTCTCTCTCTCTCTCTCTCTCTCTCTCTCTCTCTCTCTCTCTCTCTCTCTCTCTCTCTCTCGACACCCTTGATGTTTTAGAATTTTCTGGGTTTGTTGATTTTTGACAAATGCTTCATTTTGAGGAGGCTGCAGCTTTCCATGTATGAGATTGCTGTACTTAGTTGATCTATCATGAACAGGATTCCAAGGTGGTGGTGCTGAATAAACAGCTCCTTGTCTCCGTTGGCTTGTGTACAGATATATATATATATATATATATATATATTGTTACGCCGAGCGCTCCGGGTCCCCGTTCCTCCCCGGAGCGCTCGCCTCATCTTCGTTGTTGCAGCGCCCCGGTCAGATCCACTGACCGGGTGCGCTGCGGTCCCGCCTTCAGCCGGGGTGCGATTCGCGATGCGGGTAGCGCCCGCTCGCGATGCGCACCCCGGTCCCCGTACCTGACTCGCTCTCCCTCGGTCCTGTCCCGGCGCGCGCGGCCCCGCTCCCTAGGGCGCGCGCGCGCCGGGTCTCTGCGATTTAAAGGGCCAGTGCACCAATGATGGTGCCTGGCCCAATCTTCCCAATTAGCTTAATTGGTAATCACCTGTGCACTTCCCTATATTACCTCACTTCCCCTGCACTCCCTTGCCGGATCTTGTTGCACTTGTGCCTAGTGAAAGCATTCCTTGTCTGTTCCTAGTCCGTGTTCCTGACCTCCTGCCGTTGCCCCTGACTACGATCCTTGCCGCCTGCCCCCGACCTTCTGCTACGTCCGACCTTGCTTCTGCCTACTCCATTGTACCGCGCCTATCTTCAGCATCTTCAGCAGCCAGAGAGGTGAGCCGTTGCTAGTGGATACGACCTGGTCACTACCGCCGCAGCAAGACCATCCCGCTTTGCGGCGGGCTCTGGTGAAAACCTGTAGTGACTTAGAACCGGTCCACTAGCGCGGTCCTCGCCATCCCTCTCTGGCACAGAGGATCCACTACCTGCCAGCCGGCATCGTGACAGTAGATCCGGCCATGGATCCCGCTGAGGTTCCCCTGCCAGTTGTCTCTGATATCGCCCGACAGATCGCCCATCTAACCCACCAGCTGTCGGAAGTGTCCACCATTTTGCACCAACATCCCCTGCCAGTTGCCTCTGATATCGCCCGACAGGTCGCCCTTCTAACCCACCAGCTGTCGGAAGTGCGCCAACATTCGCAACTTCTTCAGCAATCATCTCCTCCGCCAGCTCCTGCACCCCTTCCGCAGCGAGTGGCCACTCCTAGCCTCCGCCTGTCCTTGCCGGACAAATTTAATGGGGACTCTAAGTATTGCCATGGCTTTCTTTCGCAATGTTCCCAGCACTTGGAGATGATGTCGGACCAGTTTCCTACTGAAAGGTCTAAGGTGGCTTTCGTGTTCTGCCTTCTGTCTGGAAAAGCCCTGTCATGGGCCGCACCGCTCTGGGACCGCAATGACCCCGTCACTGCCTCTGTACACTCCTTCTTCTCGGAAATTCGAAGTGTCTTTGAGGAACCTGCCCGAGCTTCTTCAGCCGAGATTGCCCTGCTGAACCTGGCCCAGGGTGTTTCTTCCGTTGGCGAGTACGCCATTCAGTTCCGTGCTCTTGCTTACGAGTTGTCCTGGAATAGTGAGACTCTCTGCGCGACCTTTAAAAAAGGCCTATCCAGCAACATTAAAGATGTTCTGGCCGCACGAGAGACTCCTGCTGACCTACATGAACTCATTCATCTAGCCACTCGCATTGACATGCGTTCTTCCGGATGGCGTCTGGAGCTCCGCCTGGATATGGACTTTGTTCGCACGAAGCGTTTTTTCTCTCCGGCTCCTCTCTCCTCTGGTCCTCTGCAATCTGTTCCTGTGCTTCCCGCCGCGGAGGCTATGCATGTTGACCGGTCTTGCTTGACACCTCAAGAGAGGACACGACGCCGCATGGAGAATCTTTGCCTGTACTATGCCGGTACCGAACACTTCCTGAAGGATTGTCCTATCCGTCCTCCCCGCCTGGAAAGACGCACGCTGACTCCGCACGAAGGTGACACAGTTCTTGATGTCAACTCTGCTTCTCCACGCCTTACTGTGCCTGTGCGGATATCTGCCTCTACCTTCTCCTTCTCTACTATGCTCTTCTTGGATTCCGGATCTGCAGGAAAATTTTTTTTGGCCTCTCTCATCAACAGGTTCTACGTTCCTGTGACCAGTCTCGCCAGACCCCTCTACATCTATTGTTTTTACAATAAAAGATTGGACTGTCTTGTACGTTTCCACACTGAACCCCTCCTAATTTGCATCGGACCTCTTCACGGAAAAATTGAGTTTTTTTTCAGGTTCTTTGGCCCCAAGAAGAGGGGGAGACCCAAGGGGGGGGGTACTGTTACGCCGAGCGCTCCGGGTCCCCGTTCCTCCCCGGAGCGCTCGCCTCATCTTCGTTGTTGCAGCGCCCCGGTCAGATCCACTGACCGGGTGCGCTGCGGTCCCGCCTTCAGCCGGGGTGCGATTCGCGATGCGGGTAGCGCCCGCTCGCGATGCGCACCCCGGTCCCCGTACCTGACTCGCTCTCCCTCGGTCCTGTCCCGGCGCGCGCGGCCCCGCTCCCTAGGGCGCGCGCGCGCCGGGTCTCTGCGATTTAAAGGGCCAGTGCACCAATGATGGTGCCTGGCCCAATCTTCCCAATTAGCTTAATTGGTAATCACCTGTGCACTTCCCTATATTACCTCACTTCCCCTGCACTCCCTTGCCGGATCTTGTTGCACTTGTGCCTAGTGAAAGCATTCCTTGTCTGTTCCTAGTCCGTGTTCCTGACCTCCTGCCGTTGCCCCTGACTACGATCCTTGCCGCCTGCCCCCGACCTTCTGCTACGTCCGACCTTGCTTCTGCCTACTCCATTGTACCGCGCCTATCTTCAGCATCTTCAGCAGCCAGAGAGGTGAGCCGTTGCTAGTGGATACGACCTGGTCACTACCGCCGCAGCAAGACCATCCCGCTTTGCGGCGGGCTCTGGTGAAAACCTGTAGTGACTTAGAACCGGTCCACTAGCGCGGTCCTCGCCATCCCTCTCTGGCACAGAGGATCCACTACCTGCCAGCCGGCATCGTGACATATATATTGTTTCCCATCTTTCACTGTTCTAGTATGTGGACAGGTTTTATTTCTTGAACTGAGTGCATCTCATCTCCACTACTCGAGTACCATGAAAGGTCATGTTTTAAAGGCTATCGCTGCCTGAGCACAGTCAAGCTAGTACTCTAGATTGGATCACCGCTTTTTATTGAGCAAATAGAATAAACCTTAATGCCTACCCAGTCTGTATATATATTTGTTTTTACAAATCAGCCAACAACCAAATTCAGAATATATTGCAGGACATCAATAGTACAAAGTAAAATCTCTCCATGAATCTATGAATGTTTCTTGCCTTAAATATGTGACATAGCAGGCTTAATGAGTTGTTCAAATGGTACTGGGCTTTTTCTATCATCTTCTCAGAGGTCATTCTTCATGAAGGCAGTGGATGATGGTGGATCCAGTGTTATCTCTTTACTGGTGTCACTGTACTCCTGTCTATGCTTAGAAAAATGGCATTACTAGGAAATAACCTCTACAGAACAGGAAGTCTTAGCATAGTTTTAGAACTAGTGGCCAAAATGAAAACTTTAGGATTATTCTAAAATATAGATAGTAAAATGGAAATGAGAAAAAAACATCACTAAAAATTCTTAAAAATATTGCCAACAGAAAAACCAGGTTGAAGCAATTTCTTTTTCTGATGACTCATTACCTTTAAGACTGTGTTCACATACCATTTTTTTTACTTCAATTTGAGTCTTATTTTCAAAAAGAGTCTTATTTTCTGTTCATACACAGTTTTTTTTTGTAAAACATTTTATTATTATGAAGACTGACAACAATACAATGTAAAAATAATTGCAGGAAAATCCAATACAAGTCGTATGAGCACATTAATGATGTACAGTAAAGAGAATTGAAATAATGTACAGTAATTGAATGTCAGTCATATAAGAGGAACAACAATATAGTACAACTGAACTGTAAATACAGTCTCTGCAGAAAACATAGTCTTATAGAGGGGTTAGGCCACATACAGCTTTTGCAGGCATTTTTGCCTTTGGTTCATTGTTAAACCATTCATGGCTAAAATGAGGCTCAAACACAGTGTGTGAACATAGCCTAAATCTGCATAACTATCTTCTGCATCTATTTCTGCATAACTAGTAACTGTGTAAATGCATCACATTGCTTGTACTCTTTGTGTGTTCTTCAATGTTTTTTTCCACACAGCTGCTAATAATATTCATTCAGCTCTGCTACCTTGGGAAATGGGTTTTGCATTACTAGATAAAATAATAGATCCTTCTTTTTTGATGTACAGGTATAACAATAGTACATGGATCCAGTGAAGCATCATCATAATAATACTGTTGCCCCTCTTCAGTATTACTGGTGCGTGATGCATGTCTAATGAAAACTACAACAGCTGGAGCAGTCACACTATACTGTTACTAACTGCTAGTTACAACACATTGACGTAAATGAACATCAACCTTTCAGCCTTGTCAACTGAAAAGCACATCTTGCATTAGAATTTACCGTATTTATTGGGGTATACCACGCACCGGCCTATAATATGCACCCTCATTTTACCAAGGATATTTGGGTAAAAACATTTTTTACCCAAATATCCTTGGTAAAATGAAGGTGCGTGTGTGTGCAAGTGTATACCCCGATACACTGTTTCTGACCCCGTAGAAGCCCCAGGAAAGGCAGGGGGAGAGGCCGTCGCTGCCCGCTTCTCTCCCCCTGCCTTTCCTGGGGTCTAGAACCCTGCTGCTACCGCTTCTCTCCCCCTGCTATTGGCGCCGCTGCCCCTTCTCTCCCCCTGGCTATCAGTGCCGCTGCCCTATTGCTGGCGCCGATAACCAAGGGGGAGAGAAGTGGTGCCGGCAATGGGGCAGTGGTGCCGATAGCCAGGGGGAGAGAAGGGGCAGCGGCACCCATTGCCTGCGCCGTTGTCTCCCCCATCCCCGGTTGTATAATTACCTGTTGCCGGGGTCGGGTCTGAGCTGCTTCTGGCCTCCGGTGTGGCGTGCCCTGCTTCGTTGCTATGCACTGCACAGCGAGGCACAATGACGAGTGACGTCACTGGTCATTGCATCTCGCATAGCAACGACGCAGAGGATGCCACACCGCAGGCCAGAAGCAGCGCAGACCTGACCCCGGCAACAGGTATACAACCGGGGATGGGGGAGGCAATGGGAGCAGCGGCCCCTTCTCTCCCCCTGGCTATCGACGCCGGCAATGGGGCAGCGGCACCTATAGTCAGGGGGAGAGAAGGGGCAGCGACGCCGATAGCAGGGGGAGAGAAGCGGCAGCAGCAGGGCTCTAGACCCCAGGACAGGCAGGGGCAGAGAAGCCGTCAGCGACGGCAGGTCTCTGCACCTGCAAAAGCCGCTGCAGTTCATTGATTTAAAGCGCCCGCATATAACACACAGATAGACTTTAGGCTAAAAATGTTAGCCTAAAAAATTTGTGTTATACGCCGATAAATACGGTAGTTGTCAAGTAACCATATACGGCATTAGCGTTCATCACACAATCATTGCTTTACTTCTGGGAAACTCTATTATGTTCTTCAGATTAAGTAAACATTTGGGTGAACTTAAAGCAGATATGTTGCCCCACTTTTCATGAGACAGGTCTCCTGTAGTACTAGTACCTATTAGCCACATAGTACAATAATGTCCTATCCCAATATCATACTGCCATAAAGTGGCATACCTACAGCATGCAGTGTTTTGAAATAAAATTTGGAAAATTAAAATCATTTGAAAAATGTTACTGTTAAAAAATGTCTTGTATGTAGTGGATTTGGTAATGTAATATAGACAGTAAAGTAATTCTGTAAGTGGGGGAAGAATGAAACAAATGCTATAAAAGTGGCAAAAAAATACCACATAAATAGCAAAAATCAGGAATGCTGTGTGGGGTGTCATCCTAATCTGTGTGAGGCGTGCGGTTTGAGGCCTGTGTCGCAGATTTTGTTCAAAGAGAATAACTTGAGAAAGCCAGCCCGTCCATTACATGATGGACGATGGTCATCAATGGATCTTGAAAGCCCCCATAGACATTAAAGGGGTCCATCAGTTTTTCATTTTAACAGGACAAATAAATGCTGCATGAAGCTTTTAAATGGAATTTGTGATGGAGGCTGTGGACAGAGTGCCTGGTGTGCCTGGTGTGTTTTCTTTAGACAATGTGATATATAACCTCCTTTTATCTTCATGTAGATGACTATTGAGAAGGTAACATAATTAGTAAAAATATTATTAGCACCATTGAGTCGCCATAGACACATTGAGGGTGACAAATAAAACAGCTGTCTTACATGATGTGTGCCACCTTTTCAATGCATTTTTGTCAGGAGCCATGGGGGTTAAACGGTTCTGACAGCTCTCACTCTGTTTTGTTTTGCCTGGACTGTCTGGACTGGTCAGCTGACCTTGATGTGAGCGCCTGGTCTGGGCCTATTTAAGTTGGCAGTCTACTTCCAATTGCTGCCTGCTATAGAGCTCAGTTTGTACTCCAGCTCGCTTAATACTGTATCTGTTATATCTGGCATTTTGACCCTTTGGCTCTGCTCTCTGACTTTTCTCTTTGGTATTACTGATCTTTGTACTCTGACAAACTCCTGGATTTTGACGCAGATAGTGGACTTGGACTTATTGTGTGCATGTTAGTTTGGCTTTGTTAGTCTGTTCCCTACTGTTCCTTGACCTGAGTCTGTATTATTGTATTTTATTATTTTGACAATTACGTCCCTCACTTGTCTAGGTAGGGACTGTCACCGTGGTAACGGACCTGTCACCTAGGGCAGGTACGTAAGTAGGCAGGGATAGGGGAGTGGGCGAGAATAGTGTGAACTCCTTCCATGACCATACGTAACAATTTTAAAGTGTAAAGATACACAAGACTTTCAAACAGTCATTGTTTTAAATCTGATTTGTAGACTGTTTAGTCTAAGTTTATACTGTCTAAGAATTAGAAATATCTCTCCATCCACTGACCTTCTAACTAGTATAATCTTTTATATCTGAACCCAAACTTATCAGTATTTTGCCATAGTATGTTTAAGTGAGGAGTGGGGCCAAAATGCAAAATAGGTGCAGATCTTTCCATTACAGATTTGTCCCATAGGCTGAACTCCTGATTTTGACTTGCAAATATTGCTTAAAGGGGTTATCCAGGAAAAAAACTTTTTTTTATATATCAACTGGCCCCAGAAAGTTAAACATATTTGTATATTACTTCTATAAAAAAAACTTAATCCTTTTAGTACTCATGAGCTGCTGAAGTTGAGTTGTTCTTATCTGTCTAAGTGCTCTCTGATGATGCCTGTCTTGGGAACTGTCCAGAATAGAAGTAAATCCCCATAGCAAACCTCTTCTACTCCGTGCAGTTCCCGAGACAAGCAGAGATGTCAGCAGAGAGCACTGTTGCCAGACAGAAAAGAACAACTAAACTTCAGCAGCTGATAATTATTGGAAGAAATAAGATTTTGTAATAGAAGTAATTTAAAAATCTGTTTAACTTTCTGGAGCCAGTTGATATAGAAAAAAAAAGTTTTTTCCTGGAATATCCTGGAAGACCTGGAGCACAATACTACCATGTGTAAGTATCAGCCTGGTCCCTATGTTCTGCTGATGGACAGCTGGCTCTAAGAAATGGAATACCCTAAAATGATAAATAAAGAGGGACATAAAATTGCCTGAACTGATTTGTAGATAACCAATTTTAGTAAACACAGAGTGTATTGATTCGGTACAAATTAGCTCTTCTTCTTTTTGCAGTATCCACTAACAATGGTAATGCTGTTCAGCGGGGATATCTACAGCCTCCTAAATTTCCTCAGCTTCGCTCGGTGGCTTTTCATTGGCCTGGCTGTTGTTGGACTCATTTATCTACGGTACAAACGACCTGAGATGCATCGTCCTTTCAAGGTACACTCACCTCTGTGTCTGACTGACATTAAAGGAGTACTCCGGCCCTAATACATCTTATCCCCTATACAAGGGATAGGGGATAAGATGTATGATCGCGGGGGTCCTGCCACTGGGGACCCCCACAATCTGTCATTCCGCACCCACCTTTGTAAACTCTCCGCAGCGCTGAAGGCTCCAAGTGTGAAGCGGGATGCTCCTTCCCATAGACTTGCATTGAGGGGGCGGGACATGATGTCACATGGGGGCGGAGTCATGATGTCACGATACTCCGGCCCAGTGGTCGTCACGCTTCACACTTGGAGTCTCCAGCGCTGCGGAGAGCTCACAAAGGCTGGTGCGGAATGACAGATTGAAGGGGTCCCCAGTGGCAGGACCCCCACAATCATACATCTTGTCCCCTATCCTTTGGATAAGGGATAAGATGTTTTAGCGTCGGAGTACCCCTTTAATTGTGATATGCCACATGGAACCTTTCAGTGTCAGGGGAGATTGAGGAAGATTGTGCATCACCAAATAATATACAGCCTTCTGAATGTGTAGCTAACTGTATTAAACAACATGGCTAGCCGCTTCTAAGAAACGGCTTTGGAAAGTTTGCTGCCAAGACAAAAAGTTTGTGTTGTAACAGAGAGTATTCAGTCCTGACTTTGAAATAAACAGAATATTTCTTTATAGTTTTTTATAAGTAAGCAGCAATAGGCTTTATTTATGAATATTTTATTTTTTTAATGATTTATGGCCCTTGCCGGGTCATAAAATGTTCTAGCGTAAGATGGTTGAAAGTATCGTATTAGCATATTCTCATCCAAGCTTTAGTTGCGGTACGTCAGTGGTTCAAAACCTGCCTTTGAATGATGATACTCTTAGCTAATATTTCAAAAGCATGCCAACTTAGTTTACCAGAAACCGTGCTTATTTATGCTAGAATTATTCTGAATTATATTTACATAGTTTTAGCTTCAGTCTCACTTACACCATACATTATTTTATGGGCTTATTGGCCTTGTTAATAGTGTGATTTTCATCCTTGTTAACTGCCTGTGGTGTGACCATAAAAAAATGTACAACACCGTCGACAGTATAGTGTAGATAATGCAATACATGGGTACAATTGTCAACATAATTTGAAAGCCTTTGAAAAAATAAGAAAAAAAAATAAAAACGGGTCTCTCGACTTACTCATAAATCTGAAACCAAACATATATAACATGCCTTAGTAGAATACATATTCAGTTAGGATATGTTAAAATGGACTATATGTATTGAGTGAAAGTATAATATACTATGTACAGGTAGGCATTTATTTTTTTGTTGTTGTTTTTTTTCTCTCAGGTGCCAATTTTTATACCAGCATTATTTTCCTTCACCTGTTTGTTTATGGTGACTTTATCACTATACTCAGATCCCATAAACACAGGGATCGGCTTTGCAATTACCCTGACTGGTGTTCCTGCTTACTATCTTTTTGTCATCTGGGATAAGAAACCAAATTGGTTCCAAAAGTTTTCAGGTAAAATGGCTCAAGTTACCATATGTTTTCTTGTTTACCTTTCCTCATGACTCAACATGTCACGATATGTAAGATGCTAGATGACCAGCTTAACATGTCACAATACTATATTGTATTTGTGTTTGTATCATTAAAAATTGGAATCCCTAAATGTTCATTTGCTAAAACTTTATTATATAATGTACTTAATAACATTATATGTTTATTTTTAATATGCATCGGTTAAAAAATGTGTATATTTTTTTGTGAAAAAATAATGTTGTCCCTTCTGCTATTGCCTGTGTGTCTCTGTGTAGAGACAAGATACAGGAAGTGTGTGCGCTCTGTTAAGTAAAGTTTTGTAACACCCCGGCTCACACAGCAGCCTGATTGACAAGCCAGGAGCCAGCACAGTGCCCTACTTGTCCCGCCAACTCTTCCTGTATTTTGTCTTAGCACTGAGACACACAGGCAATAGCTGCAGGTATAAGACAGCATTTTTTCCCCAAAAATTATACACATTTGTTAAAGGGGTACTCAGGTAGGAAAACATTTTTTTTTTTTCACATCAACTGGTTCCAGAAAGTTAAACAGATTTGTAGATTACTTTTATTAAAAAAAATCTTAACCCTTCCAGTACTTATCAGCTGCTGCATACGACAAAGAAAGTTGAGATGTTCTTTTCTGTTTGACCACAGTGCTCTCTGCTGACACCTCTGTCTATGTCATGAACTGTCCAGAGCAGGAGAGGTTTGCTATGGGGATTTGCTCCTACTATGGACAGTTCCTTACATGGACAGAGGTGTCAGCAGAGAGCACTGTGGTCAGAAAGAAAACAACAACTCAACTTCCTCTGCAGTATACAGTAGCTGATAAGTACTGGAAGGATTAAGGTTTTTTAATAGAAGTAGTTTACAAATCTGTTTAACTGGAGCCAGTTGACATGAAAAAATGTATTCCACCGGAGTACCCCTTTAAGCTATGTAAATTACAAATATGCATATAATGTTATTATCTCCATTATATAAAAAGTTTTGAAAATGAGAGGTACACATTTACTAAATACAAGAACAGTTAAGAATAGACTCATCTGTACTGTCATGTGATCATGTTTATAACTTATAAGGTGGTTTGGAAAACTTAAATCTGTCCTGCTCGCAGCATAAATTCTATAAATTTATACATTTTAACTTATAATGTCACAAACACATGTCATAATTTAAGCACAAGTTCATTCAAGAAAATGAAAAAAAAGGGGGAGCACTCACGATCCCTTTCTTTTCATTTTCTTGAATGAACTTGTGCTTGCATTGTGGACTGCTATCCATAGGGGGTTGGTAGCACCGAGCACGGGCGGTCGGTGCTCCGTACACACTGGAGGACTCTCCTCAGCGCATAGCAATTAGTGTCCACCAGCCATTATACTGGAAGTGCTGATCGCTTTTTCTGCCTCTTTGTACATGTCATAATTTATACATAAGACTTGCTAAATGTACTTTTTACCTGACATTATATTCCTTTTTCTGAGACATTTGAGTTTAAGTCTTTACATGATTGTATGACTCTGCTATGTAACTATGTTGCAGACATCTGTAATTAGGTACCTATAGAAATCTATGTGCCTTTTTTGTCTTTCCCTTTTTTCTCTTCTCATTAATATGCTGTAAATAGGCATCATACATTAATATATATATATATCCAGCACTTTATAAAGATGGGTGGGGTGCAGGAGCCAACATGGAGGCAACTGTCATGTACCGGCAGGACTGGTAGTGGATCCACTGGACCTGAGAGGCGATGACGCGGGTTGTATCAGAGGACCGGTTCTAAGTGGTTACTGGTTTTCATCAGAGCCCGCCGCAAGGTGGGATGGTCTTGCTGTGGTGGTAACCACCAGGTCGTATCCTCCAGTAGCAACTCAACCTCTCAGGCAGCTGATATGGCGTGGTACACAGGGAGCAGGCAGTAGCTTAGTCGGACATAGCAGAGGTCAGGGCAGGCGGCAAGGGTTCATAGGCGAGTAGGCGGTAGCAACGGATTTGGCAAACAGACACACTAAAGGAACGCTTTCTCTGAGGCACTAGGGCACAAAGATCCGGCAAGGGCAGGAAGGGGCAGGAGGCTTTTATTAGTGAAGGCAGGGAGAGTGAGGGACCAGCGCACCAATTACCGGTGTGCTGGCCCTTTAAATTTACTGAAGGCGGCGCACGCGCGCCCTAGAGAGCAGGGCCGCGCGCGCCGAGAGGCAGGGAAGGATGGCGCAGGGAGCGGGGAGACTGGTGAGTGGAGCTGGGACACGGCGCGTGAACGGGGGCTAGCCGTCACGGCAGCTGCGTCCCAGACACAAGGGAACCCGGGCCCCCGGTCAGTGTGACTGACCGGGAGACGCCGGGATCCCGAGGCAAAGGATCGAGGAGGCGGGCGCTCCGGTCCGGGGACGGGGACCGGAGCGCACGCCTTAACAGTAACAACTCATATGTATAACACAAAAAAGAATAAGTTGGCCAGCACATACTGATACCAAACTACTGCATGGAACTGGCGTACAGGTGCACGCTGCTAGGCTAAATATATACATATATATATATATATATATATATATATATATATATATATATATATAAACTTACTGGAGGATTTTATGGTATGTGTATATTGCTAAAGCTTTATGTTCGCCATTTATTATTAGTTGAATGCCTCAATGGTTCTAGGCAGTGTTCGTGTGGTCAAGCCACACCGACTCTGATGTGCAGGAACGCCACCACAACTTTGCCTTCTCTAACCTTTGCTTGGGCCTTCAGATGAAAACACCAGAACTGTCAAAAGAAAACAAGAATACACAACAAAGCATAACATTCAGGGAAGGAGAATGGAAGGTACAGGAGGAGGGGATACAGTATGTGAAGCAGAAAAAAAGTGTCTCGCAAGTGATTTGCCCTGACCCTGGGAAGACCAACCACCCCCCTGAAGCAGCGCACACTGAACAGGACTGTAAGAGGGGGGGAGGGCACAGGGCAAAACCAACAGCTGAGTTAACTAACTAGGCTCTCCAGTCAAGGGGCAATCCAGTTAAGCACAGCTTACCCCTCCATGGCCTGTGAGCTGTACATAAACTGTGAAACCCTACCACGCCCATCCAACTGTTGACTGTATGGTTGCATTAAATCTGTTCACAACACTGACAACACTCAGGGCCCTCGGCTCAAAAAAAGTAAGGGCCCCCTGCCATACTCTGCTGCTAGTCACACTTCTGCCCCTATTCTACCCAAATCCCTCCACCAGCCCTACACACAAAATAAACAAAATTGTATACAGTATATAGGTAGCACTCCTATTAGTTTAGTAGTTTGTCCCCATATTAGTTAGGCAGGGACAGAGTAGATAGTCCCTCACATTAGGTGTAGGCCGCAGAGTTCCCCCATAGTAGATGTAGGCAGCAGAGTTCCCCCATAGTGGGTGTAGGCAGCAGAGTTCCCCCCACAGTGGGTGTAGGCAGCAGAGTTCCCCCACAGTAGGTGTGGGCAGCATGGTTTCCCCACAGTAGGCGTAGGCAGCAGAGTTCCCTGACAGTCGGTGTGGGCAGCAAAGTTCCACCACAGTAGGTGTAGGCAGCAGAGTTCAACCTCAGTAGGTGTAGGCAGCAGGGTCCCCCCACAGTAAGTGTAGGCAGCAGGGTCCCCCCATAGTAGGTGTATTCGTATGGATCCCCCCACAGTAGGTGTAAGATGCAGAGTTTTTTCCCCTCCCCCCAGTAGGTGTAGGCAGTAGAGTTAGAGTCCCCCCCCCCAGTAGATGTAGACAGCAAAGTTAGAGTCCCTTCCAGTAGGTGTGGGCAGCAGAGTAAGAGTCCCCCCCTTCCCAGCAGGTGTAGGCAGCAGAGTTAGAGCCCCCCCCCGGGTGGTGTAGACAGCAGAGTTTTTCCCACTCACCCCCAGTAGGTGTAGGCAGCAGAGTTAGAGTCCCCCCAGTAGGTGTAGACAGCAGAGTTAGAGTTCCAACCCGGTAGGTGTAGGCAGAAGAGTTAGAGTCCCCCCCCAGTAGGTGTAGACATCAGAGTTAGAGTTCCCCCCAGTAGGTGTAGGCAGCAGTCAGAGTCCCCCCCAGTAGATGTAGGCAGCAGAGTTAGAGTCCCCCCCAGTAGGTGTAGGCAGCAGAGTTAGAGTCTCCCCCCAGTAGGTGCAGACAGCAGAGTTGAAGCCCCCCCCCAGTAGGTGTAGGCAGCAGAGTTAGAGTCCCCCCTCCCCAGCAGGTGTAGGCAGCGGAGTTAGAGTACCCCCCAGTAGGTGTAGACAGCAGAGTTAGAGTCCCCCCAGTAGGTGTAGACAGCAGAGTTAGTGTTCTCCCACCAGTAGGTGTAGGCAGCAGAGTCGTCCCCCCCTTCCCAGGTTGAAAAATAAATTATGCTTACCTGATGTCCCACGCAGCAATCTTCTCCTCAGAAGCAGGGGCCAGACTCTTGCTTCCTCTACAGTGTAGGTGCCGATGAGTGATGTCATCAGCACCTGCTCTGTGTGGGGGCGGAGGTCACGTCTCCTCTATGTAGGTTGCAGATGAGACTCACACAGAGGGGATGCCTTCTCCTGTATGAGCGTGTACCGCACATACAGGGGAAGGCAGCGCTGTCCACTGGGGATCCGAGACGAGTGTCCTGAATCCTCAGGAGCAGCGGCAATGGGCCCTATACCCGGCCGGGCCCTTGGACTATGTCCGATCGGAATGGCCGGTCAGTCCGCCCCTGAGCTCATGTGGGTAGTCTCGGGGGTAAAACACTGGTGACGGTTGCGCTTTAAAAAGCTGCTAGTAATTCAGCACAAAAAGTGAAAGCCAACATGAGTGGTATAGATCACTAAAAGATGCGCAAAAGTCTTCTGAGTTTGTGTGCTGCTCAAAATTTTGTGACAATTCAAAGCAAAAAAGCGTATATATATATATATATATATATATATATATATATATATATATAATTAGAGATGAGCGAATCGAAGCTGACAAACCCGAATTCATTACTAATTTCAGGAAATATTTGATTTGCAACAAATGCGTATATCGCTGCAAATCCTTAATTAAACTCCATTTACTGCAGTGCAGGCTCCAGCATCTAAAATGGCGAATCCACATATCAGTACATGGGGCAAGGAACGCTGGGAAGGCAGGAAGGGAAGTAGGCGGGATGACCCTGAATCACATGCAGGATGCAGCCTATCAGCAGCCAGTCACCCATGTGATGTCACAGCCCTATATAATCGGCAGCCATAATTCCGGCTCCTCACTTCATTACAATACACTGCAGAAGGATCATAGGACGCAGAGCTTGTGTGTGTGTTACAACAGAGAAAAGCGCAGTCCAGCAGCGTTTAACATCCTCCTAGTCACATCAGCGTTCTCGTGGACGGAGAACATTGTTTTTTCCCTGAAAACTATTTTTACTGCAACTGCAGGCATTAACCTCCCAGTCACTTTCTTCAGCATAGTATTACAGAGAGGGGCAGATAGCTGTGTGGTCCACAAAAAAACCATCTGCTTGTTATACTAGTCTGTAGACAGTATAATACACAGCAGCCCATTCCTAATAGTCTTTGACAGAGTGCAATTTTGTGTTTAGTACACAGCTTTTTTTGACTACAGCACTGTTGTGTACTGCTGGTGTTTTACAAAAATATGTTTTTTTTAAGGGTACTGTAGTGCATTTTTATGCCCTCATAAGTGCATACCGCATACCTACATCCAAGTAGTGTACTATTTTGTATCTGTTAATCTGTCAAGGGCCTACATACTGTAAAAGGACAGACAAAAGTAATCACCAGCTGGTGTTTTACAAAAATACAGAGTTTTTAGGCGTACTGTAGCTCATTTTTCTGCCCTCATCAGTGCATACCGCATACGTACATCTAAGTAGTGTACTATTTTGTACCTGTTAATCTGTCAAGGGCCTACATACCGTGAAAGGACAGACAAAAGTAATCAACGGCTGTTTCATTCAGCAACTACATGGTTTAGTGATGCTGTTGGACCTAGGACATTTCCTATATATGTTTATGGTAGCACTAGGTACCATATATCTTCAATGGAAATTTCAAAATTCCTCTTTTATTCTTAGAGATTGAGAGGCCCTATTGTCTCCTCATCTGCCGCCAACTCCAGGCTATGCCATTCAGACACTATATAGTCTCCTCCTACTGATGCCACCTCCAGGCTCCGTCATTGTGCTGCCATGTGACATGTGACTCCTTGATAGATTTGGTCCTTTGTACCCACATGCCGGCGTCCGGGACACTAAAACCTGGGAGTTAAAAGTTCAATTTAAATTTAAAAATCTTAAATTTAAAAATCATAAATTTCAATGGTCTCCTCAAGCTTCTGCCAACTCCAGGCTGTGCCATTCAGACACTATATGGTCTCCTCATGCTTCAGCCAACTCCAGGCTGTGTCATTCGGGCAATATTTGGTTTACTGATGCTGCTGGTCCTGGGTCTGTACCTAAAAAAATGTATGGTGGCACTAGCTAGCTACCATAAATCTTCAATTTAAAATTCATCTTTTAATCTTAGGGATTGTGAAGTCCTAGAGTCTACTCATGCTGCTGCCAGCTCAAGGCTGTGTCATTCAGCCACTATATGGTCTCCTCATGCTGCCAACACCGCCACACTGTGTTATTTAGCAACTATATGGTCTCGACATGCTGCCAAAACCTCCATGCTGTGTCATTCAGCCACTATATGGTGTTCTCATGCTTCAGCCTCATCCAAGCTGTGTCATTCAGCCACTATATGGTCTCATCATGTTGCCAACACCTCCACGCTGTGTCATTCAGCCACTATACGTCTCCTCATGCTGCCAACACCTCCACGCTGTGTCATTCAGCCACTATATGGACTCCTCATGCTGCCAACACCTCCATGCTGTGTCATTCAGCCACTATATGGTCTCCTCATGCTTCAGCTACATCCAATCTGTGTCATTCAGCCACTTTATGGTCTCTTCATACTGCCAACACCTCCACGCTGTTTCATTTAGCCACTACATGGTCTCCTCATGCTGCCAACACCTCCACACCGTGTCATTCAGCCACTATATGGTCTCCTCATGCTGCCTACACCTCTACGCTGTGTCATCCATCCACTATATGGTCTCCTCATGCTTCAGCCACATCCAAGCTCTGTCATTCAACCACTATATGGTTTCCTCATGCTGCCAATACCTCCACGCTGTGTCATTTAGCCAATATATGGTCTCCTCATGCTGCCAACGCCTCCATGCTGTGTCATTCAGCCACTAAATGGTCTCCTCATACTGATGCCACCTCCAGGCTCTGTCATTGTGATGCTCTGTGGCAGTGATTCTAAAAGCGATGCCTGTAATCTGCATGTTATTCTGAATAACAGTATTATTTCAGTACCCCAGCACACTCCATATGCGTGTTAGAACACAGCAAAGTGTTCCACACCCCTATTTAGGCTTTCTGTAGGCCATAAATAGCCGTTTTTAATATAGATTTTTAGACAATACATTTTAAAGATCTCTATATTAAGGTGGTACTCTGGTGGAAAACAAATGTTTTTAAATCAACTGGTGCTAGAAAGTTATACATATTTGTAAATTAGTTTTATTTAAAAATCTTGATCCTTCCAGTACTTATCATCTGCTGTATACTATAAAAAAAAATTGTGGGGTTCTTTTCAGTCTGACCACAGTGCTCTCTGCTGAAACCTCTGTCTATGTCAGGGACTGTCCAGAGCAGGAGCAAATCCCCAAAGCAAACCTCTCCTGCTCTGGACAGTTCCTGACATGGACAGAGGTGTCAGCAGTGAACACTGTGGTCAGACTAGAAAGGACTACACAACTTTCTATAGTATACAGCAGCTGACAAGTATTAAGGATTAAGATGTTTAAATAGAATAATTTACAAATCTTTTATGTTTTTTAGCACTAGTTGATTTGAATTTTTTTTTCACCAGAGTACCCCTTTAAAGAGAAGTTATAGTAGTAGTAATATTACATATTACATTGACATACCCTAGTACTACATGTTCCAGCTATGTGTCAGATATAATGGATAATAGAAACTAATGGATTTATATCTTGTGTCATTCTCCAATGTCTGTAGCTTATACTATAGACCTAATTAAAAAGAATGCCAGTAAAAACATATATATTTAGAGTAATATATGTTATATAAAGTAGGCACAAGGTATATATTCATTATTTGACACTAATGTGAATTTGCCTTTAACACTCATTGTCAAGGTCAACTTATTAAGTATATTTCCCTGTCTTTACCCTCATTGTAATAACGCTTTAATAGGTTTTATCTGTGCCATAACACTAAGGGAAATCAAGAAAGAAAATAGTAATACGTATAAGAGGATTGTAATTATCTGTGGACATCTTCTTTTAAAAAAGTAACCTCCACCTACACATTAAAGAACTACTTTCTGAACCTCACACCTACCATTTAGATTTGTGACACTGAAGGAATGAATGTAGGTTTTGCTCAAGAAAATATGATCTTATTTAAGCAGCAACTATAATTGAGCCGCATTTTATAATGATGCCTCGGAGCGCTTTACTGTGAGTTTTCCTTTTCTACCTGTTCTACTTTGGACTGGTGACATTTCAATGCATCAATCCATCAGATATTAGAGTGCAAGTTTAATCTTTGCAGTTTCTCACTTTACCCAACAGCAACACAAGTATTAAAATATTATTTTTTCGTACAGTACTAAAAGATAAAAGTTTCCTACACTCTTTAGATAGTATGGAGCAAGGAAAATGGTTCTTGAAATAATACTGAAGTAGTCAAGGTGGAACAGGGCTCCACTGATTCAGTCTCTGCAAGACACATTTAAAGGTACAGCATATATATATTTATTTATTTATTTATTTTTTTTTTTAAACAGATTTGTAAATTACGTCTTTTAAAAAATCTTAATCCTTCCAGTATTTATCAGCTGCTGTATGCTCCACAGGAAGTCCTTTTCTTTTTAAATTTCCTTTCTGTCTGACCACAGTGCTCTCTGCTGACACCTCTGTCCGTGTCAGGAACTGTCCAGAGAAGGATAGGTTTTCTATGGGGATTTGCTCCTACTCTGGACAGTTCCTAAAATGGACAGAGGTGTCAGCAGAGAGCACTGTGGTCAGACAGAAAATACATTCAAAAAGAAAAGAGCTTCCTTTGGAACAAACAGCAGCTGATAAGAATTGGAAGGTTAATATTTTTAAATAGAAGTAATTTACAATTCTGTTTAACTTTCTGGCACCAGTTGATTTATAAAAAAAAAAAAAATGTTTTCCAGTGGAGTACCCCTTTAAAATGTGTGATGCATTATGTTACCCAACGTGGCATCTGGTGAGGTTACAGCAGATTTTATTTAATGGTATATATCTGTTTCAGGGGCAGATATTCTGTTTCTTGATTCTTTATTAGTTTAATAAGGTATTCACTATAAAGACAGGATCTAGTATTGACAGAAACCCCAATAGTGTAAGGAATCTAACCTCTAGCTGCTCATTTCCAAGAACTGACTTTTATTCCTAAAATCTTATAAAATAGTGCAGAGAAATCCAGAGATGGTCTAAAACGTTAACCCTTTAGTGACGCAACCTGTTTTAAAGAATAACTGTCACCAAATAAAACTTTGGTCCTTGTGTAATTAGCAGACACTTTCCCATTCACTTGCTTTTAAAATTATCAACATAAATATGCTTAAAATGTAATATAAAAAATGACCACTAGGTGGCTCTGTTCAATTCCCTGTCACAATTAATACAGTGAGTTTGGTCTCCTCCCGGCTGGCAGGAGTCCAAACTCAGGAAGTGGGTTTGATTGACAGCTGCACAGAAAGTGCAAGCTCCACAGATTCTCACAGAAAGCTGCACAGACTAAAACCTGCCTCACTGATAGCAACACAGACTGAAACATGCACAGAGCCTGAGGTCTTCTATTCATCACAGCACTGCAACCATGTGAGGGTGGAAGTGGTTCCCCAGCAGGCTTCAGAAATGTCATGCTTGCTGGGAAACGCCCACTTTCTCCTGCTGGGAAATTGCACTATGTGAGCAAGAAGAAAGGTAAGATACAGAGCTTTTTAAAGCTCTGAATTTTTTTTAAGGGCTGGAGGGGTGTTAGTAGTTAGTGAAGATAGCCTGAAATAGTTTAGAACAGTTTTATTTGGTGACAGGTACTCTTTAACTTTAATGAGCAATCCCCATTTTTCAAATCTGGCATGTGACTCTTTAAGTTATAATAACCTTGAAAAGCTTATACTAAGAAAAGTGAAAATGAGATTGTTTTTTTCCGGACAATTTTTCATGATAATTTTTTATTTCACTGTTTTGGAGGCAAGATGACCAAAATTAGCAATTATTGCGCTTTTCTGTTTTTCCTTTTCTTTTAAACAAATTGTTTAACAGCACAAGTCATTATGAATATGAAAAAGGAATTTGGAGCTCAAGGTCTAAAAAATATATGGTAAAGATGAGTTGAAAATCAATTAATTTATTGTACTAAATAAAAGAAGTAGTCAAATGCATATACTCAGTCCACCCACAGGGCCTTTGTGGGTGATCATGGCAAGATAAATGTACAAATTATGCAAAGAAAGAAAACAAAATATAATATATTATATATGGATAGCAGCATAATATATATATATATATATATATATATATATATATAAACCTTAAAAAGCTGAAAAAATTGTGAAAAAAGGGGGCCACCACTCAACTGCAGTAAAAACAATGCTGATAATAATGTTGCAATGTTCCAAAAATATTAGTCCTGCGCGTAATGCAGAATGATGTAAATCATGGAATAAACATACGGTATGTATGTGAAGATTGTGGCGATTGTTAACAATGTTCATCAATAATGCGCAAATGAAATGAGAGATGATCCTGTAATAGATACTAGTACTCTGTACCGCTCACCCTTAGCCGTTCAAGCGAGTCCTCCCTGGTTCTTGCAGTGAGAGTGACTGCGAACCCTCTCAGTATGCAGACCTTAATGTGGCAAAGCGGGGGTATCTTGCTTGGTACGCGGTGCTGGCTTCAGTGTGTAGTTCTTCTAGCGCTGCGGTATGTTGTTCTTGTTGCGCTGGCCGGCACATATGGCAGTGTGCAAGTATGGCAGATAAAGTCGCCGAGCTGGCATTTGCATCGTGTAAAGTCTGCTGGCCGGGTCTGAGGTTTTCCAAAAGGTACAGGCAAGGATTCCCAAAAATATATATATAAAATTGCAGAGAGCGATTCAAGATAAAATATAATATAGTAGTTACTACAGTGATGGCGGTGCTAAATCTATATGAGACGTGTTTCGGAACCTCCATAGGTTCCTTCTTCAGTAAAATAGATATTTACAGTAAGGTGAATATGAATATGGTGATACCTATTATGGATGAGTATTTTTTTTTATAATTATATATGGCTTTATTGGGAAAAGGGTATTTATTTTTTTACATTTTATTTATTAAAACAAAACAGGTGTCTGATTTTTGTCTCATATGGCAGATGGCAACCAATACCAGCTCATCTTTCTCAAATTGCTTTACTAAAATGAAAGATAAGCCGCGAATGGTTTGTTGCTATCTGTATAAAGCAAAATTCAGACACATTTTTGTCTCAGACAAATTGATAAATTATGTTCTTAATTTACAGGTATATAGTGCCGGTGATCTCTTTTAAAATGCTCTTTTCCTTGTTCAGGTAGTCCTGAGAAATCTTTCCTGTTGCTTGTATGCTAATTCCTATAGTTCTGCGCAATGGAAGCGGCTCCTACACTTCAGCAAGCTGTTTCCAGTCCCCTGGATCCCGCTCTCTCCCCACCTTTGTGGGTTGATGTGAGAGTGACAATCTCATGCATATTCATGATAGGGGAGGAGAGAGCAGTACCCAGAGAATGAGAAACAGCTTTCTGAAAGTGCAGAAACTGCCTCCAGTGCACGTTATACCTTTAAGATCAGGTTAGTGTGGGTGGTCCTGCTGTCAGTTTCCCTTTAACATACATGGTTTTGTATCTCCTGCAATGCTTACAATGCCATAACTTTTATTGTACATAAATATGAAGGACCAAGCTATAGAGATGGCAGAAGGGGCAATTGCATTGGAACCTCCACAACCGGATTGTATCCACTACTAAGGATGCCATCACATATATCCGGCAGTCTGGCTCAATACTGAACCGGATAACTGATGCCACAACTGATGGCAAAGTGCATCAGTTGTGGCATGATCCTGAGTCCAGTTACTTATGCAGGCCAGACGGGGGGGGGGGGGGGGGAGGGGATGCTGCAAGATGCATTACCCCTGTCTGGCATGTCCGACGATGCGGCGTCCCAATTAAGAAACTGGATTAATCCAAACGGTTTTATTCAAATAAATGGGATCAATGATCAGTTTCTCTCCGATTCTTTCCTACAGAGCCCGATCACTGGACATATGTGAGCACACCCTTATTTTATGCTGGACTTTCCTAGATACTCCTAAGCACTGAAAACACAGATGCTTCTTTTATATTTTTATTGTGTTCCTTTTTCCAAACATAGACTTGAAAATTCCATTTGCTCTATAAAACAATAGAGCTTACTCTATTGAGCAGTCAGTCAACGCTGAAAACTAGGCATAAAGTTTCCCCAGGAGAAATCTCGATAAACTGGGATTGTCCCTTGAAATAAAGAACTGCTGACATTAATATTATTCTGTTTTTGAAAAGGTCAAATATATAATTTCCTAGCAAAGCTGGTTTTATAACTGGAATATTGCATAAAACCCTGTATACACGCTTAGTTTTATCTGGGGCTTAATATAGAATTATTTAAATGGTTGTGCGGCATGTAGTTATTAGGTTCATTTACAAATAAGCATGAATGGTCCTGGATCAATACATGAAACAGAACATGTGACCAGAGAGGTCTCATTTGTTATCAGCTGCATAATTACAGGGGGAAAGGGAAAGTGCTACATTTACAATGCAAAGCATTCTTTCCAATAGATGCGCTAATCTGTAAATGAGTTGATCAGCTGCTCGGGACATGTAAACTGTTATGTGTCACATTCGAGTTAGCTAGCCCCAAATTTGCCGGCCAATTCCATTTAACTAGTTCTATCCCAAGGTTACTGAACAGGACAGGCTGCGGTCTACTTCATTTCAAAGAATATAGAAGAATAGATTTGATCAGAGCTCTTAATTGACACCTGTGAATGTTACCCATGACTTTGCCTCTGCATGAATATTGCTTTTTAATGTTATCTGTGTTTATAAACAAAAGCTGTAAAAGTAAGAAATGAGGTTAATAGAAGCATATGATTCTAGTCCAGCAAGCGTATTTGTATATGGGCCTTGGAACAACATAGTCTTAGAATAATTACAATATATTCTCTAAAGGGATTCTGCCACAAAGGACAACCATTTCATTAAAATGTCTTAAAGCATATGAATTAGAGTCTTTCCTGCTGAAACGCATTAGTAGTTTTTTCCCCCTGTGTTTTATAAGAGACAATAAAAGATTGGCTTTTCATCTTAGTCCACAAATGCAAAGAAAGCAGAAAGGCAACTCACCGCTGTGCGTGAAGACTTTATTATTTTCTTGGTGCAGGTAAAATATCAGACAACAGGCCGCTGACCGTGCGGACGCCAGTGTGTTATGCCAGGTGACAATTGTTTTGCGCAATTGCGCTTCCACAGACCCTCCCTTTCCTGCTCAGGTACAGCACCAAAATACACCTTCTCAAGTGATGTCAAGAGCAGGGCGGGGATAACAGGCAACATTTAAAATATTTAAACATATGTAATTTAAAATATACATAGAATTGCTGAAGACACGCTGGTCTTCCCTGGTTATAGTACGCTATCCTACAGGCTCCCATACACACAGGGAGTGCCGGGCAGATTTCTTCTTAAATAGCTTTTTATCTTAGTGTTGGACAAAAAGTGTTGTTGTTTTTCTTCTTCTAGATTTCTGACTGTGGTACTTCAGAAATCTTACCATTTTGGCCAGACCTTGGCCTTAGTCTAGGACAGTCATATTTGAAAAGCAGCACTTTGCACATTAGTTTGTGAATGGATTATTTATGCAACATAAACATTAGTCATGTGCCCATTTGGAGATTAATCATTTCTATGCATTCATTTTATATGAATATAGCCTTGATAGCAGCTAATGGCTGGTGGCAGAATTTCAAAAATCGTAATTCTCGGTGTCTAGAAATGCCAGTCTAGAACAGTTTTAATGCTAAATCTCTGCTTGACTATAGTAGTGTCGCTGTATACAGGGTGGGCCATTTATATGGATACACCTTAATAATATGGGAATGGTTGGTGATATTAACTTCCTGTTTGTGGCACATTAGTATATGTGAGGGGGGAAACTTTTCAAGATGGGTGGTGACCATGGTGGGCATTTTGAATCCAACTTTTGTTTTTCAATAGGAATAGGGTCATGTGACACATCAAACTTATTGTGAATTTCACAAGAAAAACAATGATGTACTTGGTTTTAACATAACTTTATTCTTTCATGAGTTATTTGCAAGTTTCTGACCACTTATAAAATGTGTTTAATGTGCTGCCCATTGTGTTAGATTGTCAGTGCAACCCTCTACTCCCACTCTTCACACACTGATAGCAACACAGCAGGAGAAATGCTAGCATAGGCTTCCAGTATCCGTAGTTTCAGGTGCTGCACATCTCGTATCTTCACAGCATAGACAATTGCCTTCAGATGACCCAAAGATAAAAGTCTAAGGGGGTCAGATCGGGAGACCTTGGGGGCCATTAAACTGGCCCACGACGACCAATCCACTTGATGTGTTTCCCTCTTTATGCACTGAAACTTGAACGTTCCCTGAGTTTTTCCAGCAAGATGGTGCACCACCACATTATGGGTGTCAGGTCCGAGCATTCCTAGATGAAAAGTTTCCTGGAAAGTGGATTGGTCGTTGTGGGCCAGTTGAATGGATAGGGGATAAGATAGGGGTTAAGATGTCTCACCATGGGGATCCCGCCGCTGGGGACCCCCGCAATCTTGTATTCCCCCCCCCCCCCCCCCCCCGGAATCTTGTATTTGCCACCCACCTGTTTGAGTTGCACGTCATGGTGCCAGCTCACAAACAGCCGGGTGGCGACCACGGGGCCGGAGAATCATGATGTCACGACTCCGCCCCCGTCTAACGTCACCCCCTGCTATGCAAGTCTATGGGAGGGAGTGTGCAGCTCAAACAGGTGGGTGGCAAATACAAAATTGCGGGGGTCCCCAGTGGCGGGACTCCGGTAGTGGGACATCATATCCACTATCCTTTGGATAGGGGATAAGATGTGTCAGAGCCAGAGTAACCCTTTAATTCATCTGGATGTGTGTATTGTCCTATACAGTAATGTAGAAATCGTATTAAATATTACCAGTTATTTATTTAATGGTTGATTGATTATCAATAATTGTTTATATAAAATAAAATAGACTGTATACATAATAATGATCACCTTGCTCCAAATATGCACTAGCTAAATGACTGTTCCACAACAATTGCTAGGGGATAGGTATCACGTCATTGTTAGTACTCCACTGCATTCCTGATGTTGTATCACCCAATATATATATATATATATATATATATATATATATATATATATATATATATATATATATATATATATAGCTGCTCTCAGGCCTCTTACCCCAGCCAAGCCAGATCACCCTGCTCTGTACTGACGAGTGGCAAAAACCACGAAACAGCTGTCTGCAGATGGGTATAAACTTCCCTTTTGGGGAGTAGTCTGGCTTGGCATAAAATCCCGATCAGCTTTTTATATTCCTTAACAGGAGCCAAGCTGATACCAGGGAACATTACCTGAAAAGGTGATGTAATGAGCTGCTTTGCATATTCCTATATATATATATATATATATATATATACATATATATATATATATATATATATATATATATATATATATATATATATATATATAGCAAGAACCCAGATTATTGTTAAGGATTTACCTACCATAACATAGCAATATACCACCAGTGAGATTCAAAGGAGTATATTTAAAAAATGTACATCTTGTTAGCAGTGGAAATGTCTGTCAATCGCTTTAATGGCTTGAATTTACAGAAGTACATGCAAAATACATTGGATTTAATGAATTTTTTTTTATAAACAGATTACTTATTTAGCTTGAAAAAATCAGCGTAATGTTTATAACTTTGTTTAAATAAGTGTTGGAATCCATCATAAATTGTTGTTATTGGCCAGATATAAGAGCTGCTTACAAAAATTGGCTTCCACATCAGCAAACCTGCATTACATCGCCAAATATGGGCACCATCAATCCCCTGAGCTTTCAATAGGATATCAACTGTTCGCCTGTGGTTTCCTGAAGCCAGACCTGCAGTAAACAGAGAGTGGACACGTGGGCTTCATTTGAAAAGGGGTTGTCATGATGAGACAACCCTGCTAAAATATGAAGGGGATCACTTTTCTTGGTCATATATCAGGTTTCAAGAGAAGTTAATGGCTGATGGGGGTGACACGGGTTGAGATCTCCAGAACAGGGCCCCAGGTCTTTTTATGAATAAAGCAGATAATCACACATGCACAACGTCGCTCCATTGTTTACCTTTGACAGCTCTAATAGAAAACAAATGGAGCACGTGCTCTACTCGCACTCTTTTCACAACAGAGACCCAAAGACCAGTTCTAGAGATCATGGGGCAGTGGTTGGACTTCCCCAAATCTAACACTTATCCCTATTCTGTGTATAGTGGATAGAAGTTAAAGGGGTATTCCAGGAAAAAAACTTTTATATATATATATATATATATATATATATATATATATATATATATATATATATATATATCAACTGGCTCCAGAAAGTTAAATAGATTTGTAAATTTCTTCCATTAAAAAAATCTTAATCCTTTCAGTACTTATGAGCTTCTGAAGTTAAGGTTGCTATTTTCTGTCTAAGTGCTCTCTGATGTCTCAGGAAACGCCCAGTTTAGAAGAGGTTTGCTATGGGGATTTGCTTCTAAACTGGGTGTTTCCCGAGACAGGTGTCATCAGAGAGGACTTAAACAGAAAAGAACAACCTTAACTTCAGAAGCTCATAAGTACTGAAAGGATTAAGATTTTTTTTTTATAGAAGTAATTTACAAATCTGTTTAGCTTTCTGGAGCCAGTTAATATATATAAAAAATTTTTTTTTCCTGGAATACCCCTTTAACTCAGAATATTCCATTAAAGGGAATCTGTCATCAGTGTCACCTGCACTAACCTGTCAGTACAGACAGGTAGTGTAGGTGGCACTGATGACAACGGTACTCACCTTGCCCCGTTACATGCAGTAATTCTTCGGTAATCTTCTCTGGTATCTTCAGCTCTGGGCCCGACTGATGGGTCTTGCTGCTAGAGAACAGCAGCGGTGACGTCACTAAGCTCTGCCCATGTCCCAAGCCGGGCCCGGAGCTCAAGATACCGGAGAAGATTACCGAAGAAAGACTGCCTGGAACGGGTACCATTGTCATCAGTGTCACCTGCACTACCTATCTGTACCGACAGATTAGTGCAGGTGACACTGATGATATAAACATTTCCTTTAATGCAACTTCCAAATTTGAATTTTTGCAATTCCAAAATTTGAGGAAATGAGAAGAATGGATATTTTCCACAAAGTGAGATTTTACCCCTGGGAAATCCTTTCTATAGTGAAAACTGTTATTCTATGGTATTGCTTTGCCCCACATATAACTTTTCAGACAATAATACATTTTTACATGATCATAGTATCAGCTGTTGGTGCTGTAGGCTGCATTGGATTGATTCCATTATTTTCATGGGTGTTCTGCTTTGTACAGCGTGCAGATTCTATCTTGTTCACCTACATTTATAGATATAATGTTTTCCGACCTCTAGGGCAGTGTTTCCCAACCAGTGTGCCTCTAGCTGTTGCAAAACTACAACTCCCAACATGGCCAGACAGACGCATGCACTGCTCTAGAGGCTTTGTGACATAAGTAACACTCTGGCACTGTTTGACTATACTGTGTGTGTATGCATAACTTTGGTACCGTATATACTCAAGTATAAGCCGAGTTTTTCAGCAATTTTTCGTGCTGAAAACGCCCCCCTTTGCTTATACTTGAGTGAACTCTCCGCCTGTCAATCCCTTCTTCAGTGGTCTTCAATCTCCGGACCTCCAGATGTTGTAAAACTACAACTCCCAGCATGCCCGGACAGCCATCGGCTGTCCAGGCATGCTTGGGGTTGTAGTTTTGAAACATCAGGAGGTCCGCAGGTTGAAGACCACTGCAGCCTTCCTCATCATCCAGACCCCCCTTTAGTTTTCTACTCACCTCCCCTCGGTGGGAAGGAAGGGTGAGCTGGTCCGGGCCATCTATGCTGCAGGGACCGTCCGATGGGGAAGGTTAGTCGTTCCAGGCTGTCCATTTTCACCGGGAGGCCCTCTTCTCTAGGCCGGCCCCCGGACTAGTGACGTTGCCTTGACGACGCACAGTGACGTCCGTGCGCAGCAGATGTACCTGCGCATGAACGTCCCTGTGCGTCGTCGTCAAGGCAGGGGAGGTGTGTAGAAAACTTAAAGGGGGCTCTGGATGATGACAAAGGCTGCAGTGGTCTTCAACCTGCGGATCTCCAGATGTTTCAAAACTACAACCCCCAGCATGCCTGGACAGCCGATGGCTGTCCAGGCATGCTGGGAGTTGTAGTTTTGCAACATCTGGAGGTCTGCAGGTTGAAGACCACTGATGAATTGACAGGCGGTGATGATGAAGGGGGGGAATGATGACGGGGGTCTGGATGATGACAGGGGGGATGATGATAGGGTGATGATGACAGGGGTTTGGATGATGACAGGGGGGATGCTGACAGGCGGTGATGATGACGGGGGTTCAATTGACAGAGTGATGATGACGGGGGTGTTAATGATGGGGTCTGGATGATGACATGGGGGATGATATATTTCCTACCCTAGGCTTATAGTCGAGTCAATAACTTTTCCTGGGTTTTTGGGGTGAAATTAGGGGCCTCGGCTTATATTCGGGTCGGCATATGCTCTAGTATATACGGTAGTTACAGAAACACTTTCTCAGACACCACCACAAGCTTTTGATTTCAGTGCTCAGCTTCCAAAGAATTGCAATAACATTTGACTTAGCATGTCTCCAAGTGGCACATTTAGGGAGACATTTTTCCGGGTGTCCTAAATCTGCAGTAATTTCCTTGCTGTAAACATCATTACAAAGTATCATTAGATATGATTTTAACAACCGCTGCAGTCCAGAGCAGCGCTGGCACCGGCAACTAACTATAATTAAAACTCATCTAATTAAAATATGTTTTTCTAGCAAGCTGTTCGTTTCATACAGGTCAGAATACTTGTGAACTCTCTCAGCGAGGGAAAATAGGGCACCTTAAAAGAACAGCTTGCCTCTTTTAGCACACTTACCAGTTAAATGTCTTTTTTCCTAGCTATTTATTACACACAAAGTCACAGCCAAAGCCTGTAGCTTTCCTCACTTCTGCAGCATGTAACATTATGTTCTTCTTAAAGGCTCAGAATTAAATTCAGTCAAACTGCTCTGCATATAGAGGATAACTGAATGTATGCAAAGGAAACACTTTGTTCCTTGTGTATGTGCTACATTATGTACTTATCCAGACATGTACTTCTTAAGTGCAGCTCCTAGTCTCTAGCTCTATGGGTTGTGCGTCTAAATCAAGATATGACCACTGTCAGCCCGAGTGAGAGACAAGCTGTTTGACTAGTGTATCCCACTTTACATCATTTTCCCCATCTTTCTTCATATATCATGCCTGCTTATAGTTTGGTAAAGTGTAGCAGAGCAGAATTTGTCATATGACACTGTTATTATACATTCATCAACCACATTTTGTCAAAGACATTAAAGCTGTAGTACTGAATCAGTAATAACAAGGCACGTGACCAGAATTTGCAACAATAGAACCGATTATCTGTAGGGAACATCATTCTGTTCACTACCGATCTCTCTTTACCAATAGCATTTGGAGAAAACCAACCCGCGTCCAGATTTAGGATATTAGACTATCCGTGTATTCTCACCTTTAGATACCATTTTATAGAAATAATTGTTCTATGTTATGAGCAGAGCTGTCATTACATTTATAACAGGTTAAAGGGGTACTCCACCCCTAGACATCTTATCCCCTATCCAAAGGATAGGGGATAAGATGTCTGATCGCGGGGGTCCTGCCGCTGGGGACCCTCGCAATATAGCATGCGGCACCCACCTGTTTCTGCTCTGGAAGCGCTGGAGGGGCTGGGTCCCGACCACGGGAACGGAAGTTCGTGACATCACGACTCCGCCCCATGTGACATCATGTCCCGCCCCCTAAATGCAAATCTATGGGAGGGGCCGTGACGGCCGTCATGCCCCCTCCCATAGAGTTGCATTGAGGCATGACGCCATCACGCCCCCTCCCATAGACTTGCATTGAGGGGACGGGGCACGATGTCACACGGGGGCGGAGTCGTGATGTCACAAACTTCCGTTCCCATGGTCGGGACCCAGACCCTCCAGCGCTTCCGGAGCAGAAACAGGTGGGTGCCGCATGCTATATTGCGGGGCTCCCCAGAGGCGGGACCTTCGTGATCAGACATGTTATCCCCTATCCTTTGGATAGGGGATAAGATGTCTAGGGGTGGAGTACCCCTTCAACCCTCCTGTGTATGGATAAATGTCATATTTGGACCGCCACCTTTATAAATGCAGTATACTTATAAGACTTGTTCATGCTGCCATGTCAACCCCAGAGCAAGTATACTGTGTACATAGGTACTTGGAGATCAAGAGAAAGAGAAAAAACAGATAAGGTTTATATTATAAAATCTTATTGTCTTATTTCTAATTTCTAATAGTAAATTAGAATTCTATTTGGTCTTTTTATATAGTATAAAACTCTATTAGGTTGCATTCACACCACGTTTGCGAGATCTGTCCGCTGAATCTCCATCATTTAAATGCATCGTCCGGAGTCAGAAAGTGACTCTGGTCGGCTCATTTTTGTCCCATATCCGGTTTTGTTGTCAGACTGAAAACTGAAGCATACCACAGTTTTCAGTCCGGCCACAAAACTGGATACAGGGCAAAAATGAGTCACTATCTGACTACGGTCGGCACATTTCAATGAATGAGATTCAGCGCTGGTCCGGCTGGGATACCGGAGCGCCTGGTTTTGAAATTTTGCAGCCATATCTCGCAAACGTGGTGTGAATGCACCCAAAAAAGTGGTTGTCTCATTAGGTAGGACCGCCCCTGCTTAGATCTTTGTGAAGTGATGTGGTCATCATGGCCTCTTTTATTGCCAAAGGGCTGACCCTCTGTAAACAGCAGCTCTTGCTCTGTAAAACTTATAGAAGTATATACAGTATATTCAGGTGTGCTCACCAATACCTTTCCATGAATATAATTAAAAGGGAATCTCCATGACTATGTATAAAGGTTAGCATATATTGATTATTGCACCTTGCATGCCTTTGCAATACACTTACATTTTCTTTTCCTCTTTTTGCTTTCTGATATCTCAGCAGTGGTCACATGACTTCACTTGTCTTCACATATCACGCAATGGGCAAGAGTCTCTTTAATGGGTCATCCTAAGCATGTGTGGGCATGTAGATAAACATGCCAACACTGCACATCACAGAAATAGCATCAGAAGAAATAAATAAATAACTTGTGTATATAGAGTGACTTCAGCATACATTTTTAAAACTGACTATTGGGTAGTTAGCAGTATTGTGACATTCTGTAAAAGGTAACCCCCCATCACAACCACTGTGTGGTAATCCATAGACATGTAAAGCGTATACAGTGATCCCTCAACTTACAATGGCCTCAACATACAATTGTTTCAACATACAATGGTCTTTTCTGGACCATTGTAACTTGAAACCAGACTCAACATACAATGTTACGGACAGTCCAGATCTGTGAAACGTGTCAATGGCTGGAAGAACCGACCAATCAGAACGGGCAATTTACTGGTAAAACCCCTGTATTACTGAAGTGCATGTACTGACTGGTGTCTGGTAGCATTCCCTACAGTACAGGGATGTATTACATGTTCTGTACTCTTTACCTGTACCAGGGTTACCTGCTCCTTTGGACACCAGGTGAGGACGACTCCATGTTACTTTTTTAGGACACTGTGTACTGTACAGGACCCCGAAGAAGCTCCTGTCCTCTACATAGACCAGCGTTTCCCAAGCAGGGTGTACCCAGCTGTTGCAAAACTACAACTCCCAGCATGCTCGGACAGCCTTTGGCTGTCCGGGCATGCTGGGAGTTGTAGTTTTGCAATGGCTGGAGGCACCCTTGTTGGGAAACACTGACATAGACAGTGATTACAGCTCCCAGCAGCTCTTTCTTACTTTTATATGTAAGGATTTGCTTTATCTGTATTAGTTATCTACTTATTTTTCTTTAATCATCACTTTCCTATTTCTGGATGACATTTTGGTGGCTTCAGAACCAATTACCAGGTTTCCATAGAGTTCTGGTCTCAACATACGATGGTTTCAACATACAATGGTCGTCCTGGAACCAATTAATATTGTAACTTGAGGGATCACTGTACATCTTCTGAGAAAATATTGTGAAATCATAAAGTATGTTTTTTCTAAGCTAATCATCTTGTGGTGCACTTATATATATATATATATATATATATATATATATATATATATATATATATATATATATATATTGGGCCATAAAAAAGTTAAACAGGACTGACTCATATCTACTCCCTAGTTGCCTCAATTTACTTTATATCACCATGTAATACTATAAAAATTCTTACTGCTTGTGACACTACTGGAGCTAATCGCAGTTTCTCATAGCTACAGTATATCAGCTACACTAAATGGGGGGTTCAGATGCAGGTTTAGCTCATTTCCAAGGAATCCATACATGTCCACCATCAGGAATTTTGGGGAGCCATATAGTTGAAACATCTGCCCAATACCTAAAGCTGTTAAAAGGGTATTCCAGGAAAAAAAAAAAAGTGTTTTAATATATCAACTGGCTCCAGAAAGTTAAACAGATTTGTAAATCACTTCTGTTAAAAAATCTTAATCCTTCCAATAATTATCAGCTGCTGAAGTTGACTTGTCCTTTTTGTCTGGCCATAGTGCTCTCTGCTGACATCTCTGCTTGTCTCGGGAACTGCACAGAGTAGAATAGGTTTGCTATGGAGATTTGCTTCTACTCTGGATAGTTCCTGAGACATTTGTCATCAGAGAGCACTTAGACAGAAAAGAACAACTCAACTTCAGCAGCTAAAAAGTACTGAAAGGATTAAGATTTTTTAATAGAAGTAATTTACAAATCTGTTTAACTTTCTGGAGCCAGTTGATATATATAAAAAGGTTTTTTCCTGGATAACCCCTTTAAATGCATCTGGTAGTGAGCCCCTTTCTATATTTCATTTGGTACAGGTACCTCCACTACTATCCTGATGGCAGTCCTGGGTCCATAGTTAGAGCAGGGTTTTTGCCAAATAGGACAACCCCCTGATAATTTTAGGTACACCAAGAGATTATTTATGTACAATATGTAAGACATTGCTTCTAGGTCTGTATTTTTTATTATAAATAATGCTCATACATATGTTAGTAAGCAGTCACACCAATCCATCTTGTATTTACCTACTGAGTTCTTTTCAGTCGCAGACAGAATGCATGGCTTTAGCCACTAAAATCCCAGTATAATAGAATTAATCTTTTTTGCATCACAAGTCTTTTTCTTTTCTTGGCAGTGTCCTGCTCTGTAATTCCAGGCTGCTCTAGTCTCTGGCCATATGCGTTCATTGATTTTGCTTTTTGCATTGTATGTGGTTAATCCTCACCTTGTATCGATGCAAATCGTGGCACTATCTGTCTTAGAATGTAATTTCCTGCAGGAGTGCCCTGATCAGCACTACTGGAGTCTAGAAATAATAACATGCTCTATCACACTGTCACTTCTGTGCCTAATACCCGGGCTCCTTTATCCACTTGTATCAGAATAGTAAAATAATTGTAGTGCAGATATCTCTGGGAGATCAAGGAAACTATGCTGTACTATGTCAAAATGCTGTAATATTTCTCTCTGCACCTTCTTTGGAAAACATTTTAATATCCTACATACATCTAGATGGGAATGTTCTTTTGTTATCGACTTTCATCAGTATAAACTGTATATAAGCACTATTATCTTTTTACCTTTGTGTCATTTCTTTATTTGTTATATTCTCTTCAAAGTCATTTGAAAAAATTGTGCTATATTCAGAATTAGAGATGAGCGAATCTTTGAAAAATTTGATTCGGGCGATTTGCCAAAATTAAAAATAGATTCGGTCCGAATTTATTCGCGGCAAATCGCTAATAAAAATGGCTATTTTTGGCCTACAGAGAGCCTTAATAGGGGTGTAGAACACTTTCTTTCTATAACACATAGGGTATGTGTTGGGTTAGTGAAATAATACTGTTGTTCAGTACAACATGCAGATTCTTTTGGAAATGTCCTTCATGCCATGAGAATGTGGTGACAAGAGTTACCTTCCATTCTGGACTTCTTACCTGGATTTTATGTAAAGCAATTATTTATTTAAATTCCATTAAATATTATTCAAAAATGTACAAGTCACTTTTCATAAATTATAAAACGTCTTTAAAGAAAGTCTGCAAACTACAAGGCTCTTATAACAGCAATCAGCTAAGTGCTAAACATTGTTACATGATGTGCATTACAGACAGAGCTGTAGCTAGCTTTTTTTGCTCCTGAGGCAAGAACAGAAAATAACAGCGATCAGCTGAGTGCTAAACATTGTTACATGATGTGCATTACAGACAGAGCTGTAGCTAGCTCTTTTTGCTCCTGAGACGAGAACAGAACATTTTGAACCCCCCCCCCCATTTTGGCTTGGGGCCCCCCTTGAAAAAATAAATAGCGGGACACCTTTACTGAATAATCAGAGTCATTCTGTTTTTTTTTTTCTTCCCCATCTGGCACAGGAACCTGCAACACAAACATATTAGTATTGGCCTGAGCACTTTTCCAGCATTATCCTCCCCTTTTCCCTACAAATGACTCCAGCCTCCTCCAAACACAATGCCACCAGCCTTCCCACAACGCACAAAGGGGGAGATTGATCAAAGCCTGTTCAGAGGAAAAGTTGCCCACTTGCCCATAGCAACCAATCAGCTTGTTTCTTTCATTTTTAAAAAAAAGTACGGTATGAAGAAACAGGAACAAACCCTTTTCGTCGGCGCTGCTCGGATGGTGCAAGAAAGTGGATGGTACCCAGAGTATTATGTAACAATTTTTTATTGAAACACATACAAAAAGGGGTACAGACAGGACAAGACGCGTTTCGGGAGTGAGCCCTCCCTTTCTCAATTGTGGACATATGCAGTCTGATGTGACAGGGGATGTGGTACATATAAATACATTTACAATCCGGCGCCAAAAAAACATTCCGGCACAGGTCAAAGGTTGAACATAAGAAAAAAGTGATGCTGCATATTCATTTCAAATAAAAAATGGTTATATTAAGAAACAATATAGAAAATATTGTGTTTGGTACTTGTACATTATTGAAATTTACTTAAAACATTGCAAATCCACTTTACATAGTCTAACAGTTATGTACTAGTCATGGTAGCCACGGACTCAGAACGAGGCTTGGGCTAGCTAGTGTTGATAGTGAGGCATGGTCACAATGGCCGTGGTTAAGGCTTGCCGCTGTTTGTCTATGTGCAAAGGGCGGCCAATTAGAGTATAGATACGCGATGACGTACTATACCGTCCTTACGGGTAAGTCGGGATTTGTACGTGCCGCTTTTTTCGATGTAGAGTCGGCAACCAATCAGATTGTGAGATTGGGGTGACGTACTGTGTTGATGTTGAGAGCACTTCTCTTTGTTTATATAGTCACGTGGTGTGCATTTGCAACCTATGGGAGATCAGGTTAGCCGGCTGTTAAGCCAATCAATGAGCTGAAGGGTAGTTGTATGGCGGTAAACATAGGTATTATGAATGTAAGAGACCATATGATTCAAATCAATCATAGGTTTCTTAGGTGACGAGGGTGGGTGGTTAGACCAATCAGATCACTGCCTATCTGATAGTGTAAGGTCTATGAAGAAAGATGCTGCGGGATGAGAGGTTTCTGATAGGTGGATGTTTGGACCAATGAGGGCGTCGCCTAATCCGTCTTAGATTAGCAGTAGAGGGCGGGTGTATTTAGGATTCCTGATAGACGCTTTAGCCAATCCGAGAATCGCCTACTTCATCGTGTATTTCCACTTGGGGGATACAGGGCATGATCAAGAATCCCTGGTAGGTGGGTTGTAGATGCTCGCCCAGCCACTCACTCCGGCATCCAGAGAAGAGCGGATGGACACAATGACATAGGCAAGGTGAGTGAATGTATCCTCATAATTTATGTTGGATTTTCAATACATTCATTAAGTCCCTGAGGGATAAGGGTTTTTAGCTTAAAAATCCAGTAGTTCTCCCTCCTGCATAGTTGAGTATAACGTCGGTGGCAAGTGATTGGTATCTGCTCGATCGGGGTGACAGAAAAATGTGAAAAATCGCAATTGTGCATTAGTGAGGCATGGCGTGATACGCTGTGCAGTTGGTACCCAGTTTTTACATTAAACCGGTGTTTGTTCAATCTGGCATTAAGACACTGGATTGTCCGGCCTATATATTGACTTTTGCAAGTGCATTCCAGTAGATAGACAACAAAGGATGATTTACATGTTAATATAGTCTTAATTGGGAAAGTTTCGCATGTGATGTTCGAAGTAAAGGATTTCTTGCGATGCGTAATGCTTGTGCAGCATTTGCATGCTGACGTTCCACATTTGTAGGAACCCTCTAGTCCTTCTTTCAGAAAGGTGGTTTTTGTAGGTTCCTTTAGTTTGCTTGGTGCCAGTATGTTTTTAAGTGACTTATTCTTTCTGAAGGTCACCTGTGGTTTTGAAGGAATAATGTCCTTCAGAAAAGGGTCCAGTAACAGACCACAAAAATATAAAGAAGATTTTGGAGAAACACTGGGCCACTCTTTTACTGGACCCTTTTCTGAAAGACATTATTCCTTCAAAACCACAGGTGACCTTCAGAAAGAATAAGTCACTTAAAAACATACTTGCACCAAGCAAACTAAAGGAACCTACAAAAACCACCTTTCTGAAAGAAGGACTAGAGGGTTCCTACAAATGTGGAACGTCAGCATGCAAATGCTGCACAAGCATTACGCATCGCAAGAAATCCTTTACTTCGAACATCACAGGCGAAACTTTCCCAATTAAGACTATATTAACATGTAAATCATCCTTTGTTGTCTATCTACTGGAATGCACTTGCAAAAGTCAATATATAGGCCGGACAATCCAGTGTCTTAATGCCAGATTGAACAAACACCGGTTTAATGTAAAAACTGGGTACCAACTGCACAGCGTATCACGCCATGCCTCACTAATGCACAATTGCGATTTTTCACATTTTTCTGTCACCCCGATCGAGCATATACCAATCACTTGCCACCGACGTTATACTCAACTATGCAGGAGGGAGAACTACTGGATTTTTAAGCTAAAAACCCTTATCCCTCAGGGACTTAATGAATATATTGAAAATCCAACATAAATTATGAGGATACATTCACTCACCTTGCCTATGTCATTGTGTCCATCCGCTCTTCTCTGGATGCCGGAGTGAGTGGCTGGGCGAGCATCTACAACCCACCTACCAGGGATTCTTGATCATGCCCTGTATCCCCCAAGTGGAAATACACGATGAAGTAGGCGATTCTCGGATTGGCTAAAGCGTCTATCAGGAATCCTAAATACACCCGCCCTCTACTGCTAATCTAAGACGGATTAGGCGACGCCCTCATTGGTCCAAACATCCACCTATCAGAAACCTCTCATCCTGCAGCATCTTTCTTCATAGACCTTACACTATCAGATAGGCAGTGATCTGATTGGTCTAACCACCCACCCTCATCACCTAAGAAACCTATGATTGATTTGAATCATATGGTCTCTTACATTCATAATACCTATGTTTACCGCCATACAACTACCCTTCAGCTCATTGATTGGCTTAACAGCCGGCTAACCTGATCTCCCATAGGTTGCAAATGCACACCACGTGACTATATAAACAAAGAGAAGCGCTCTCAACATCAACACAGTACGTCACCCCAATCTCACAATCTGATTGGTTGCCGACTCTACATCGAAAAAAGCGGCACGTACAAATCGCGACTTACCCGTAAGGACGGTATAGTACGTCATCGCGTATCTATACTCTAATTGGCTGCCCTTTGCACATAGACAAACAGCGGCAAGCCTTAACCACGGCCATTGTGACCATGCCTCACTATCAACACTAGCTAGCCCAAGCCTCGTTCTGAGTCCGTGGCTACCATGACTAGTACGTAACTGTTAGACTATGTAAAGTGGATTTGCAATGTTTTAAGTAAATTTCAATAATGTACAAGTACCAAACACAATATTTTCTATATTGTTTCTTAATATAACCATTTTTTATTTGAAATGAATATGCAGCATCACTTTTTTCTTATGTTCAACCTTTGACCTGTGCCGGAATGTTTTTTTGGCGCCGGATTGTAAATGTATTTATATGTACCACATCCCCTGTCACATCAGACTGCATATGTCCACAATTGAGAAAGGGAGGGCTCACTCCCGAAACGCGTCTTGTCCTGTCTGTACCCCTTTTTGTATGTGTTTCAATAAAAAATTGTTACATAATACTCTGGGTACCATCCACTTTCTTGCACCATCCGAGCAGCGCCGACGAAAAGGGTTTGTTCCTGTTTCTTCATACCGTACTTTGTTCCAAGACCTCTGCCGATCCCTGCGAGGACATCGGCCACAACCCGCAGGCTGCAGCTCCGGACAACCGCTCACTACCCCAACACGGAGGGGTTACATGCATGAACTCAAGGTTCACTCAAGGTGAGCATACTACTTAATCCTTCGCTTTAATATATCATCGGAATTACACGAGGCGCTGTCCTCCTTCTTTTGCTTTTCTATTTTACTCATTTTTAAAAAGGCCTTTGCAAAATGAAATGAGAAATTTGATTGGTTGCTATGTGCAACTTTTCCTTTGAACAGGTTGTGATAAATCTCCCCCAATGTTTCCACCCCCACTCAAATGCCTCCACCCCAACCCCCCCCCCCCCAAAGAATGCCTCCTGCATTACCCCACACAGTGACAGAGGGGTGTACATGGGAGACAGGGTTGTAGAGGGATGTACACGGATGACAAAGGGGCATACAGGGGTGACAGAGGGGTGTAGAGGGGTGACAAAGGGGTGTAGAGGGGTGACCGAAGGGTGTACGGGATAACAGAGGAGTGTCCAAGGGTTACAGAGAGGTTACAAGGAGTGTCAGAGGAGTAGTGGTGTGAAAGAAGGGTGGGGGTGCACTACCTGAAACTGAGTAGGCCTCTGTCAGGGCTGCCTCTGCTCCTTCCCTCCATCCACATCATTCTGCTGAGGAACCAGGGAGAATCCAGAGTCCAGAGCTGCTCCACAGGAGAGGGAGGATACATGAGGATTGGAGCTGCAGCATCACCCATCCCGGCATCACCCTTCCCTCCCGCCTGGCCTGCACGCCTGTGACTAACAAGTGTGCAGGTCTGGGCAGAAAAATCTAAAAATGTTAGCGCCATATTTCCCACAAGAGTGTTCAGGCACCTTGGTAGGGAATCAATGCCTAAGTGAAATGTGTGCTGGAACCCCCTTGCGCCCCTTTCAACAGCACACCTGAGGCGATCGCTTCCCTTGCCTCATCGGAGCTACAGCCCTGATTACAGAATATGCAAGTGCAAAAAACACAAAAATTTGACATAAAATTGCTATAAAAAAGAGGTAGTATTGTGACAAGATAATCAAGGGTGTATTTAAAAGGGGGGCAGTTTAAGTTGTAGAAATTGTGCTCCAGTACGCTTAAAACAGTATTTGTCTACTACACCAGCAGGTGTGTACTTTTGCCTGGCCTTTCAAAGTATCTTGGCCCTTAAGACTTTAACAGGAACAAAATAGTACACCACTTAGATGTATGTATGTGGCATGCAATTATGAGGGGAGGACAATGCGCTCCTGTATGCTTAAAACAGTATTTGTGTACAACACCAGTAGTATACAGTCACTGTGTACTACACCCAAAATTGCACTTTCTCTCTCAGTCTCACTAACTTCCCTATCAGTGCTTCTAGGCAGGATTTGGGCTTGAGGTGAATCACTGCTGTTCTGTGCAACACACTGCTCTTTGTACCTCTCTGAAATAGAACGCTGTAGTGACTGGGAGGTGACTTGCTGCTGGAAAAATGCTTTTCTGTGCAACACACAGCGCTGTCGGTCCCTCTCTATCTCTCTGCAATAAAAGGTTGAAGTGACTGGCCGCAAGATGGCTGCCAATTACATAGGGCTGTGACATCACAGGGTGGCTGGCTGCTGATAGGCTGCATCCTGCATGTGATTCAGGGTCATCCCGCCTACCAGCCTTCCCAGAGTTCCTTTCCCCATGTCCTCATGTGGATCCGCCATTTTATGCAGACTGGACCGCACTAAATGGAGTTTTATAAAGCGATTAAATCAAATTGTGGCGATATTCGCATTAGTTGTGAATCTAATTTTTCCTGAAATTTGTAACAAATTCGGATTCGTCAGATTCGCTCATTCCTACTCAGAATGGCACAATACACAAGGCACAGTGCTGCCAATATATTCAACCCTGTAAAAGTCAGCAGATTTGTCTGGCTCACAAACAAACAGTTATACGTTTTTTTATTTATTTTTTTTATTGAAAAGCAGTATTTTGTTGAACTCCTGTGCTGCGGTTTACACAATTTTAAAGGGAAACCGTAATGTTGAACATGAAGTCTTATCTGCTATCTCATTACAGTCTTAGGGTATATTCACAAGTACAGTATCTTGTGCATATTTGATGCGCATGATTTGAAGCTACAGATCTGATGCTGTGTTCAGTCATTTAGTTTACATTGAGCTCTGCAGCATTAGATCGTGTGCATGTAATATGTACAGGATACTATCCATGTGAATACACCCTAAGGGTAGTATCACACACAGTGCATCTACAGCGTAAATGATGCTGTGGATGCACTGTCGGCAATCACAGAGCAAGCTCCCTGTAGCTCTGTGTCCACTTGTAGCAGTGGATTTCCTGCTGACAGTCATGAGCTGACACCCAGAGCTACCCATCTGCAGCAGGGAGCTCACTCTGCAATCGGTTTGTGACTGCGTTAGCACATCGGCAGCGTCAAATAAGCTGTGGATGCGCTGTGTGTGACACTACCCTAAAGAGTCCAGTGGGCAGTCCTATAATGACAGTGGTCACTGTATGCAGGCAAGGCTCACAAGGCCTCCTAAGCATACAAAAGATAAGTGGTGACAGGTTCCCTTTAACCTCTTCAGGACACAGGGCATATGGATACACCCTTCATTCCGAGTCCTTAAGGACCGAGGGCATATCCATACGCCCATGGGAAATCCGGTCCCCACCGGTCATTCAGCAGGCACCCCGTCACATCGCCCAGGGGGGTCCTGAGACCCCCCCATGTCGGCGATCGGAGAAAATCGCATGTCAATTCAGACATGCGATTTTCTCCAATTCCGGGCTGATCGAGTCTATGGTGACCCGATCACCCGGAAAAATAGGGCTGATCGGAGTTGTCAGCAACAGCCCCGATCAGCCTAAGGCATAGGATTGAGGTCGCAGAGCTGCGATCTCGTCCTATCCCCTGCCATTAGTCAGCCATGGCAACCCCCTGTTCTGCCCGCCCCTGGATGTCGAGGGGATCTGGGAAGAAGATGGAGGCCGTACCTGCAGGAGAAGATGCCTGGGGACCTGGGATCTTCGCTGGAGCCTGCTGGATCCTTGCTCAGGTAGGGAATTGACGGGGGGGGGGGGAATTGAAAGTGAAAGTAAAACGATCTTTACTGTGGCAACCACTAGGAAGGCCAAACTGCAACTCCCAGCATGCCCAGACAGCCAAAGGCTGTCTGGGCATGCTGGGAGTTATAGTTTTGCAAAATCTGGAGGGTCACAGTTTGGAGACCACTGTCTGTTACAGTGGTGCCCAAACGGTAGCCCTCCAGATGTTGCCAATTTACAACTCTCAGCATGCCTCGACTGCCCAGGCATGCTGGGAGTTGTAGTTCTGTAACATCTGTCCCTTCAGATTTAGCAATTTTCATGACATTTTTGAAAAACTGCTGCTCTACTTTGAAGCCCTCTAATTTTTTCAAAAAGCAAAAATATGCCCATTTTATGATGCCAACATAAAGTGGACATATTGAATTTGTGAAGAAAAATAACATTGATTGTGAATATCCATTTTCCTTACAAGTAGAGAGCTTCAAAGTTAGAAAAATGCAAAATTTTCAAAATTTTCATGACATTTTGGGATTTTTCACCAAAAAAGGATGCAAGTAACTCCGAAAATTTACCACCAAAATAAAGTAGAATATGTCACGAAAAAACAATCTCAGAATCAGAATATTCTGTAAAAGCGTTTTCGCGTTATTAATTTGTAAAGTGACAGTGGTCAGAATTGCGAAAAAGGGCTCGGTCCTTAAGGTGAAAAAGGGCTGCGTCCTTAAGGGGTTAAATATATTATTCCTGTCTGATAACTGCCTTTGCTATTGACCTCTATTTATGAATCAGTAAAATAACACAACTAATTTACCTATCATTGATTATACTGTGAATCGGGAAGTAAGCAGTGAAAATGAACTCGAAGTAGTAGTGATAAAGCTCTAGATATACACAAGATAGGGGAATATGACAAAACAATACCGAGGTGTTTGGATATCTTACCCAGACAATGGCTTGATGGTCTTTCCTAAAAAATTTTACTTGTGAGAAAAGCCACAGGGAGGCCAGTATTCACACTACAGAATGTCCGCTCAGAGGAATTCAGGCAGACATTCCAAGCACAGCCGGTGCCAGCTGATTCGGTAGGCACCAAGATCGCTCAGACATGCACGGTCACCATTGACGGCAATACATATTCGAGCAGAAAGAATAAACATGCTCATTTTTTTAATGGAATTTAATTTCTTTATTTATTTTTGCTGAAAATTCACAGAATTTCTTCTATAGTGTGAAAGCGCCCTAAGAGCTGCAAGACTCATTGGCTCAGAGACTGAAGAAATGGTATACTCGTTATTATAGGAAAAGCTAGAGTGACGGGTGGCTATTGATGAAGAAATATTAGATAAGGTTATGTGGTTGTTGTGAAATACCGATTTCTCCATTCTTTCTCTGCTTAAAGGGGTATTGCAGGGATTTTTTTTAAATTTGATTATGCTAAAGTAGCTGTAAAGTTAGTGTAGTTCATAATATAGTGTCTTTACCTGTGTGACGGCGGTCTCGCAATTCTTCTGTGATTTTTGCCCCAATATTTATTTTTACCAGCATACAAAATTACTCAGGTCTCGGGTTTTCCCAGGTTGCAGTGCATCAAGACATGACAACACTAATCATGACAACACTAACAAGGAGCCTGCCTGCTCCAGTGGGTAAAGCGACCACTGAGTAGGAAAGAGATAATTTTGCAACAGCTGTAGGCACCCTGGTTGAAAACATTGATATTTTGAATGGAATGCAACTCTCTGTGTTTCAATGGGTGGGGTGGCTGATGTGTGGGATGGAGGAAAGTGACTTCATGTTTACATGCATGGAACTATGGGATGTGTAGTTTGAGAACTAAATCAAACAGGAAATTCAGCAGGTAAGTACTGAAATCACCTTATGGTGGATAGGATAACCCCTTTTAAGGTTCTGTTTTCCAATCAGTGTGCCTCCAGCTGTTGCAAAACTACAAAACTACTGTCCAGGCATGTTGGGAGTTGTAGTATTGCAACAGCTGGAGGCACCCTGTTTAGGGAACACTGGCCTAAGGTTTGATTGCTTGCAGCTCAGTTTCATTGAAGTGAATAAAGCCACGTTTCAATACCACAAACAATCTGCAGACAATGGTGGTGCGGTTTTTGAAAGAAAATAGCTCTGTTTTTCTTTCACATTATCACCATTCCTTCCATAGTAAAGAAATAAACATATTGGGGGAGATTTATCAAAACCTGTGCAGAGGAAGAGTGGTGCAGTTGCCTATAGCAACCAATCAGATTGCTTCTTTCATTTTCCACAGGCCTCTTTAGAGGCCTGTGAAAAATGAAAGAAGCAATCTGATTGGTTGCTATGGGCAACTGCACCACTCTTCCTCTGCACAGGTTTTGATAAATCTCCCCCATTGTCTCCTTATAGACAGAACAGAGGTTTTGTGAGGGGTTTTTGACTGCTGCATTGTTAAGAGGTCCATGTATACCTATATACCTATTTGCAGAGAGTGCTGCGTGTCTTATAGCTGCGTTCAGAATTTAGCAGTTTTATCAGGTGGCTGTGGTTATAGACTAGCATGTTAATGAGATTTAAGATTATTTCCTTGCAGTGTTGAAATTTACGCAAGTCTCTTATCGCAATTCTTATGGAATATTTGTGCAGCCGTCTATGGTTATGGTTGACACATTATGCAAAATGAATTGCCGCTGTTTGGTATATGCAGGGATGCAGAGAATCGTCTTAGTAGCTATCACCATATTCTGCATTACCTGTGCAAAAAATGCAATACGAAAGCACTTGGTTTTTCATTGCCTTACTGGATTATAGAGCTAGATGGCTTTCTGTTAGAAACCTGATAAATCTCTGCTTTTATCCAGCTGCAAACTTGAGCTTTTGCACCACTAGATGGCAGTGTTAAATCAAATTTATTTAGCTTTTGTTTGACAAAAAAAGAAGACTTGTTTTTAAAGGCACTTAAAGCGTTTGATCTGACGCATATACTCTTTTGTGTCTATTTCAGGTAATAGATAACTGTTTAATTGATTTATTAAATAAATATATATATAGGATTTCTTCATCCATCTTCTTATGCCTCTTATTGTAAAGCAAATAGATCTATAAATTATTCCCCAGAAGGTATAAAAGGAAATATCTATCTATCTTGGGTAGGAAGGAGTTGGTAGGTCACAGGGGCTGAAAGGTGGCTGTCTCCCGCACACATGGGTTTATCTCACCGCTTGCTCCTCTGTCACATAGGCCTCAGGTACCAGACCTCTTGTTTCAATAAGATACATGTTACAGCACACACAGTTTTACTAGCCTTGGCTGGCGGTGTTCTATGAGTGTACCCCAGGCTCCTTCTGTATTATGCTGGTGAGAGGCTGGTTCTGATGCAAGGGGCGTAGAGTATGCTGAGCAATCCTGTTCTTCAAGCCAGTATATGAGGTGTAACATGATGCAGAGACTGTTTTCTTAGCAATCCTTACATCCTCTTAGAGCCAGTATTATCATTAGGCCTGAGAGGCCCATGCCTATGGCAAGCATATAAAAAAAAAAGCCTGCCCCCTGATAGTCATTATTTGAGTAAGTTTAGTTGGGGTCTGTTAAAAAAATAAATAAATGCATACCCAGGAGCACCCCTACCCCCACCCTCCCACCAGCAAATCTTCCATGATGATCAGGACTTGGTTCTGCCAAACAAGCAAAAAGCTATCAATTGTCAAGTATGCTTCTTATAACAGGGCAGGAAATGCTGCAGTGTCTGCTGAGCTCCGGAAAAGGGACCACTTCCAGAAGAGTCCCTTAACTAGAACGATCACCTAAATACTGCCCTCCCTACAACACTACTCCCTACAACTGCTAAACCTGTGTTACGCCGGCGCTCCGGGTCCCCGCTCCTCCCCGAAGCGCTCGCAGTGTTCTCTTATTCACAGCGCCCCGGTCAGACCTGCTGACCGGGTGTGCTGCGATATTGCTCCCAGCTGGGATACGATTCGCGATGCGGGACGCGCCCACTCGCGATGCGCATCTCGGCTCCCGTACCTGACCCGTTCCCCGTCTGTGTTGTCCCAGCGCGCGCGGCCCCGCTCCTTAGGGCGCGCGCGTGCCGGGTCTCTGCGATTTAAAGGGCCACTGTGCCACTGATTGGCGCAGCAGGCCTTAATAGTTTCCACCTGCTCCCTGGCTATATGACCTCACTTCCCCTGCACTTCCTTGCCGGATCTTGTTGCCCTTGTGCCAGTGAAAGCCTTTCCTTGAGTGTTCCTAGCCTGTGTTACAGACCTCCTGCCGTTGCCCCTGACTATGATCCTTGCTGCCTGCCCTGACCTTCTGCTACGTCCGACCTTGCTCTTGCCTTATCCCTTGTACCATGCCGATCTCAGCAGTCAGAGAGGTTGAGCCGTTGCCGGTGGATACGACCTGGTTGCTACCGCCGCTGCAAGACCATCCTGCTTTGCGGCAGGCTCTGGTGAAAACCAGTAGCAACTTAGAACCGGTCCACCGACACGGTCCACGCCAATCCCTCTCTGACACAGAGGATCCACCTCCAGCCTGCCGAATCGTGACAGTAGATCCGGCCATGGATTCCGCTGAGGTGCCGCTGTCAAGTCTTGCCGACATTTCCACGGTGATTGCCCAGCAATCCCTAATGATCGCCCAATGAAATCACCAGCTGTCGTACTTGACCACCGTGACACAGCAACTTCAGTCACAGATACAGCAGCTGCTACCGCAGATACAGCAACTTCAGTCACAGACACAGCAGCTGCAACAGCAACTACCATCTCCTCCGCCGGCTCCTGCACCTCCTCCGCAGCGAGCGGCCGCTCCCAACCCCCGCTTGTCCCTGCCGGACAAATTTGATGGGGACTCTAGACTCTGCCGTGGTCACCTGTCTGGGAAGGCCCTGCCATGGGCCACACTGCTCGGAGCCCCTCTCTCACAGTATCCTTTGCAAAATACCCCTGTGCCTCCCGCCGAGGAGGCTATGCAAGTGGATCGGTCTCGCCTGACCCCTGAAGAGAGGACTCGCCGCAGAAATAAAGATTTACGTCTATACTGCACTGTGCGTTACCGCACAGAACCCGTGCTCATGAGCATGGAACTGCATCTCGAAAAAATTGAACTTTTTGTTTTGCCCAAATGCTCCTCTGAAGTCCTCCTCGGTCTGCCATGGCTCCAACGCCACTCTTCTACCCTTGTCTGGACCACCGGGGAGATCAAGAGCTGGGGTGCTTCTTGCCACAGAAAATGCCTCACGTCTGCTCCCAGTCCCGTCAGTCTAACCTCAGTGTCTCCTCCTTTACCTGGTCTCCCCAAGGCCTATCTGGACTATGCTGTGTCACCTCCTCATAGCCCCCGTCCTGTTAACACTCTGCCCCGTGCCAAGCTTCACCCTCTTCCCTCCCTCCCCACTCCCACGCCTTCTTGTTTGCCCGCTGTTGATGAGGTTTCCCGGGGCTTCGCCACCGTCTGGAAAAAAAGAAGAACTCCTCCTGTTTTTGTGTGGCTCTCCGCCAAGTATATCCGCTTCCGTGTCCCCAGTTTTAATCTGGGACCACGTTATCTTGGACCCTTTGAAGTTAAGTGCCCAGAGGAGAGATCTTGGGAACCTGAGGACAACATCCTGGACAAAAGTCTTATCCTCAGGTTCTCAGGCTCCAAGAAGAGGGGGAGACCCAAGGGGGGGGGGGGGTACTGTTACGCCGAGCGCTCCGGGTCCCTGCTCCACCCCGAAGCACTCGCAGCGTTCTCTTATTCACAGTGCCCCGGTCAGACCTGCTGACCGGGTGCGCTGTGATATTGCTCCCAGCCGGGATGCGATTTGCGATGCGGGACACGCCCGCTCGCGATGCGCATCTCGGCTCCCGTACCTGACCCGTTCCCCATCTGTGTTGTCCCGGCGCGCGCGGCCCCGCTCCTTAGGGCGCGCGCGCGCCGGGTCTCTGCGATTTAAAGGGCCACTGCGCCACTGATTGGCGCAGCAGGTCTAATTAGTTTCCACCTGCTCCCTGGCTATATGACCTCACTTCCCCTGCACTTCCTTGCCGGATCTTGTTGCCCTTGTGCCAGTGAAAGCCTTTCCTTGAGTGTTCCTAGCCTGTGTTCCAGACCTCCTGCCGTTGCCCCTGACTACGATCCTTGCTGCCTGCCCTGACCTTCTGCTACGTCCGACCTTGCTCTTGCCTTATCCCTTGTACCATGCCGATCTCAGCAGTCAGAGAGGTTGAGCCGTTGCCGGTGGATACGACCTGGTTGCTACCGCCGCTGCAAGACCATCCTGCTTTGCGGCGGGCTCTGGTGAAAACCAGTAGCAACTTAGAACCGGTCCACCGACACGGTCCACGCCAATCCCTCTCTGACACAGAGGATCCACCTCCAGCCTGCCGAATCGTGACAACCTGTCCCATGCAGACCCTCCTCGGACCTCCTGCCCTCTCTACCTGTGCTGTCCTACGTAACCTACAGTTCACACAGTGTTAGTTGGTGCGTTAGTCTCCATTGCATATTTGAATGCTGTAAAGGTAAAGTCTATGGGTAGTAAACCTTCTTTAAGGAGCTAGCACGGGGTTGAATAAATTCACTTAACAACGCTGTCAACAGTGCCTTAACTTTACTTTGTCATTTTGTCAGCAAATATTTAGCTACAGTGAGCTACATTGGTTTGGAAGGCAAGGGGGGTGGTCTTATGATTTTAGGAATAGATATATGGTATGTAGAACCTGAGCAGTTGTTTAGAAGCCATGTAGGTAAGGACTAGTTATAGGAGTAATCTATTTAGGGCATCTAGACATCATAGGGTGGTGGCCACCATTCTGAACCCCACTGTATTTTGAAAGATTCATTATTATGTCAGGCACAAGGCATTCTTGTGGTATATGGCCAGTCATTCTCCAGAATATCCATCATGTAATACTATATGGTGAGCACTGCAGGGAAATTGCCTGGCTAGGCACAGCTTCCCCCAACAGGATTGGCTGTTTACCTGCCAAAACCTACTTATTGCCCCATGGAAATGTATTAAAATCTGTTGTCTCTAAGACAATCCCTTTGATACATTTCAGAACAACTGATATACTACGTAAGGGATTTTCTAGACTGACATAAAGCAGGATCTGTAAGCTTGTGGAGCTCAAGGAGCACATATTTTGGCCCTCATTTACTATTCTAAAACCGACTTCTTTTGTCGGGTTTTTTTGGCGCATCTTTGTCTGCGACACGTCGCAGACATCGTGCGCCAGTCTGCGACACGATGCAACATTTTTTCCCGACGGACCCGATGTGGATTCTCCCAAACCCGAAAAAGGGGCGTAACCCGACATTTCTGAGCTTTCCCACATATTTATAAAGGTTTCCAACCCGAATTTGTTGAATTGTTGTGGATTTTTTCCCGACAACTCAGAGGAGTTGGAAACCAAAACCGACAAAACCCAGTGCGACAAACAGGAGGCGACATAATAATAAAAACCAGGGGAAAAAAGCAGTCGGGTAAGAAAGCAAGATAGATTTACAACCCGATTTTCTAAGTAAATTAGGGCCATTATGTATGCACATAAACCCAAAGTTGCTTTTTTCCCCTCTCGATCTTTTCTAGAAAAAGGTAATATCCTTCAGCCTTATATGTTGTTTGTAAATTGTCAGTAATTTATTTTTACCTCTTATATATTGTTTAGAGAAAGTCAGTGAATTTCTTCAGCATGGATATCGTATACATTAAGACACACAAAAGACAAAAGTGGCAAGATTGTCTATCTAATGTGTATGGAGGCTTCTGGCTTTCTCCACTGACAACACAGTACATTGTTTGGCCAAAAGCTATTAAAAGAATTGTTCAATAAAATATAATATCTTGTTTTTTGCCTTTCTGTGCATAAAAAAAACAAAATCCACAATACTTACATCACTGCAGCTGTATTCCAATCCCCACTGTGCTCCTGTTTTTTCTCCTTCTGATGCTGAGGTAAGATTTTTTTTTTACCCCTTAAGGACAGACCCATTTTTTACCTCTATGACCAGGCTCTTTTTTATTTTTATTTGACATGTATCTCTTTAAATGGTAATAACTTTAGAACACTTTTTCTGAGCAGAGCGATTCTGAGATAGTTTTTTTGTTACATACTGTACTTTACATAAGTGGTGCATTTTTGTCGACACATGCAGCATTTTCAGTTAAAAACTAAAAAATATTGTGAAAAACTGGAAAATTTCTGCCGTTTTTGAAATTTTTTAATGGTGTACACTGTGTGGTAAAAGTGATGTTATATTTATGCTGTCGGTCAGTACGATTATGGCAATACCCATTTTATATGGCTTTCTATGTTCTTTTTCCTTTTCTGAGCAAAATAATTTTTCTGCCATTCATTTTCCAACAGCCGTAACTTTTTTATTTTTCGTCTGACGCCATTGAGTAAGGACTTATTCTTTGCAGAATGAGCTGTACTTTTTATTGGTATCATATTTGCAATATATGCTACCTTTTGATCTTTTTTATTCCGCTATTTGTACGGTGTTAACCGTGCGGGATAATTTACATTATAGTTTTATAGTACACGTCATTACGGACGAGGCAATGCCTATTATGTATATGATTTGTGTTTTTGATCTTTTTTGGTGATAATACAGGGCTTTTATTGGGAAAGGTTTTTTTTTCACACTTCACACTTTTATTGAAGAACTTTTTATTAAATTTTTTACACTTTTTACATGTTATACTATGCTACAATACATTTGTACTGCAGCACTGCAGCCTGTGGCTGGATCTCACAGGCTTCCATAGCAGGCAGACAGGAGGTCATGATCTGAACTCCTGCCGCCATAGCAACCGACAACGACCCACGATCATATCACGGCGCCGCCGTCAGTCAACAGGGGGAAAGCGCTCCCCTTGTCAACACCATAGATGCGGGACTCTGACTGTGATTAACAGCCGACTCCCGTCGCTGATCTCCTGTGCTGTCCGCGGCAGTGCCGGAGATCTCTAGGACGTATGCATATGTCCAAATGCGTGAACATGTCGGATGTTTGTATGCATACATCATATAGCGGGAAGGGGTTAAAGCAAGGGGAGGTAGTAAACAATATATTATATTTTCTTGAAAAAAATCCTTAAAGGGGCAGTCCCACCAATTAAAATGGAAATATGTAGTGCTCCCTAAAATAAAACAATTTCCCAATACAATCAATTTTCAGTTTTTCTTTGAAGTGACGTTGTTCCTTCATATTTCGCCCATGTACCTGTTTTAATGTTGCTGTATATATTTAAGATGCTAAAAAGTGGTTCTGCAGCACTCCAAATCGATAAAATATGTGAATGTTTATTTACCCATATTCCCCCATGTTCAAGTATCTTAAACATGAGTGAATAAAAGTTCACTTATTTCACTTATTGGAGTGCTGCAGAACCTCTTTATTTATTATGTATTAACTTTTGTGGACTGTGACAGGACTGCGCCCTTTCTGCTGGCACCCACCTAAGCCTCCCTACTATTTTATAGACTCATAAAAAATAATTATACTAGTGCAGACACACTGTCTAAACACTAGCCAGTCAAGCGAACTATCACTGACCTAAGTGTAATAAAGTAGCTCCTCCCCTTCTTTGTGTTAGAGAGGCTTTCCTCTGACATGCACAGAACAGGGGTGCTGCATGAGATGAGAAACAGGAAGTGTCTACAGGGAAAGCTGACCCAAGATGAACGGGAACACAGTGGGGCATAACCAAGGGCAATGGCAACAGTAGCAAAGCATATGGGTGACAGGTAGACTAATAACCTCACTACAAATAAAAACTAAAATTGCTTGTATTGGGAAATAGTTTTAGTATAGGTAGCACTTCATATTTGGATACATTTTAATTGGTGAGACTGCCTTTTAAGTATATCTGTGATTTCTGTGAACCTTGAATATTGTTTACAGGGAGTCAGTAACTTTTTTCAACCTTGGAAGTTGTCTACAGGTAGTCAGTGAATTTCTTCATTCTGGGATTGGGAGTCAACAGGGAAGTCTATATCAGTAATTCACAGCTGTGTCTGGATTTATGCCCATACACAAAAGGTGGTCAATCATTGAGCGACACCAACCGCAGGACTCCTAAGCCCAAAATGTCTTAAGCTTTGGAAGATATAAGCCGGTAGATTGGGATTTCTTTCAGTCTTGGATATTTTATGTAGGGGATATTGATTTCCTTCAAAATTGGACATTGTATACAGGTGTTGATTTCTTTCACTTTGGACATACTCTGTAGGTAGGTATTGATTTTCTTGCATGTTGTATGCAGGTAGCCAGTGACTTCCTTTATCCTTGGATGATGTAAGCAGGTAGGCAGTGATTTCTTTCAGGCTTTGGATGTTTTATGTAGGTGGAGTATTGATTTCCTTCAGCCTTGGACATTGTATATAGGTAGTCAGTGACTTTCTTCAGCCTTGATGTTATAAGAAGGAGGATGATTTAAATATCCATCATACGTCTCCATGGTACAGGATGATCACGTAAACTGTAAAACTAAGTCTTGCTGGTTAATAAATGCGTTTAGAAGGTTATTGTCTTTGCTTTTATTTTCCTTTGTGTTGTTCCCTAAGCCTTTCCACTTCCAATATATGTTTCAATTTAAGCTGTAACACATTTTAAGAAGCTGTTGTGATCAATATCACATTAGATTACTGTATTTTATGACACTAAAACTTCCTGAAAAATGTTATTATCCTCTGGAACATGTTTGCGATGCAGCTGTTGTTGAGGGTTTATTTTTCAATAAATTTCAAGTACTTAAGTACAGTTTACCATCTCCTCCAAAGTAATAAAGCATGTTCTTAGGAAAACAGTATCTATAGTGCATTATAGTTTTCCTCTGAAGCAATGAATGAAAAATGCTCTTTACTGCAGTGTCGAGTTCACTTAAGTTGATACTCTTAAGGTCTTGAGGACAATACATTCACTCTATTGCAGTGTGCTGGCCTTCCTATCGTCCTTTACAAACTAATTGAACCAAACAGAACTGTGATAAATGTGTGTTCTAATTGATTCAGTGCACTGTCTTACTTTCCATAGACAAGTGTAACCTAGATTCATTAGTATAGTCTACTGCATTGCCTAAAGATCATTTGATGGCTTCATTTACATCACTCTCAGCCATAGGACCTGGGACATTAGCACTATAATAGTCATAAGGTTTTGTGTGTGAATGCACCTCATCCACGATGTTAAATGGGTACTCCACTGGAAAACAATTATAATTTTTTTTAAATCAAATGGTGACAGGATGCGGTACCGGGACACCACATTTCTATCAGGTACCTGTGTGTATAGGTCCCCATAGCCAGAGTCCCTAGGATGGGGGGGACCGTATTGTCTAGTCCACCCCTAGTCACCTCTCATCTAGGTATTAGTTATCTAGTAATTATTTAGGATTTATATATATATAGGATTATACAAATATATATAATTGGTTAATTACCTCTGCATAGTGTAGCAGGACCTGCGAGTCACGTGGTCAGGTGAGCTCTATGGTTTATTGCCTTAAGGACCTTTGGAGGTCCCTATGAGGTATTTCTCCCATCACTCCCTGTAACGGTGAGTGACAGCTACTCGGACCAATCCAAAACGGCCCTGCCCATATAAGGGAGCGGCGGCCATTGCTCTCTCTCTTGTTCCTGTGCAGCCAAGCAGTAAGCATCTCTCTTGTTCCTGGGCTGTCAAACGAGCAGGATCTGCGCAGCTATCTTCCGCAGTGTGTTAGGCCCGAGCCTTGCGGCAACGGCTGATCTATTCAGAATCGTGAGTGTATCAATCCCTAAGCACTCTGCAAGATCACCGGACCTTATCTATCCCCTAAATCCGGACGGATCTTTGCAAATTACCCTAAATTCAGAGACTTGCATTAGAAATCAAGGTCCGCAACAACTGTCAGTCATTGAACTGTATAGAGACTGTATTTAAGAGACTGTCACTGTTCGTTGGATGTACCACAAGCCTTTAAGTAAAGTTATCCAAGTTCAAATTCAACTACCTTGTGGACCTCAGTCATTTTATGCATGCACCTATCGTTACTGGGAAGGGCGGCGATAGGCTGGAGAATTACCTCAGCATACTAGCCCTCAGCCTGGCGTCACGAACTATAGGGTTAACATTAGCCCCTCATCTACCGCAACAATACCCCCACTACTATTACCCCCCAAGGGCTACCACAGAAAGTTAAATATATTTGTAAATTATTTCTATTACAGTACTTATCAGCTGCTAAATGCTCAACAGGAAGTTCTTTTCTTTTTTCATTTCTTTTCGGTCTGACCACAGTGCTCTCTGCTGACACTTTTGTCCATTTTAGGAACTGTCCAGAGCAGGAACCAATCTCCATATAAAACCTATCCTGCTCTGGACAGTCCCTGACTTGGACAGAGGTGTCAGCAGAAAGTACTGTGCTCTGAACAGTTCCTGACATGGACAGAAGTGTTGGCAGAGAGCACTGTGCTCTGGACAGTTCCTGACATGGACAGAGGTGTCAGCAGAGAGCACTGTTTTTAGACAGCAGCTGATAAGTACTGAAAGGATTAATTTTTTTTAATAGAAGTAATTTACAAATTTGTTTAACTTTCTGGCACCAGTTGATTTAAAAAAAAAATGTTTTCCAGTGGAGCATCCCTTTAAGAATTCATTAAAGTGGTACTCCAGGGGAAAACATTTTTTTAATCAACTGGTGGCAAAAAAGTTAAAAAGATTTGTAAATTACTTCCATTTAAAAATCCTAATCCTTCCAGTACTTATCAGCTGTATGCTGCAGAGGAAATTTTGAAGCTCTTTTCTGTCTTTGTTTAACTTTCTGTCCAGAAAGTTAAACAGATTTGTTAATTACTTCTACGTAACAGTTGTTGAATGCTCCAGAGGAAGTTGTGTAGTTATTTTCTGTTTTGCCACAGTGCTCTCTGCTGACACCTCTGTCCATGTCAGGAACTGTCAAGAGCTGGAACAGTTTCCCATAGCAAACATCTCCTACTCTGCACAGTTCCTGACATGGACAGAGGTGTCAGCAGAGAGCGCTTCCTGTGGAACACAGTAGCCAGGAGCAGTTGTGTGTGAAGCAGCTTTGGGTGTGTCCCTTTTTGTGTTTCTCCAGAGTTCCAGAGGCAGAGCAGGTGATTCACCAACCTTTCCCAGGGGTGTGGCAGGCTCCTTGGGAGAGTTTTCCCTGCATGGAGCCCCTGGCCTCCACTCCCCGTTCTTCCAGGCTGGCGGGGGGTGGAAAGAAAACAGCGACAGCCATTTTTCCGGCCGGAGGAAGAAGATCTGGCAGAGTCTGCAGCAATGCAGGCTCGGCTCCTCCGGCAATGGGTGCCAGCCAGAGATCCAGTGGAAGGAAGGCGAGGAGGCAAAGTATTGAGTTGTGGGCTGAGAGAGGGCCCGAAGAGTCCAGCGAGACCTACTGCTCCCGCATGACCGCACGGTTTGCGGAATACGACCGCTGCGGTAGGGAGCTTAGGTTGATGAGAGAGGACCTGCGTGGAGCCCAGAATCTGGCATGCTCTGGGTCCAAAAAGAATAAACTGGAACTGAAAAAGAGGATTGCAGCCCTGAAGAAAGACATTGCAAAGATGGAGGAGAGGAGAGCAGAGATCCTGGAGGGAAGCGGTCTCTTCAGGGAGAAGATGGAGAACCGGGATCGGTTTGCCGCCATGAAATCCCCAGGTAAGGTGGAGGTGGATGATGGGGAGAGTAGTGGTGGTGAAGAAAGAGAGGATGGTGGTGTTGGTGTAAAGGAGGAGGAGGTGGAGGAGAAGAAGTTGGAGGAAAGTGTACAGGTTGTGGAGGATGATGTATTGCCTGACCCTACTCCCTGTGACACCCAGACCACTAAGACTCAGGACAGCTACATAGAGCCGGCTCAGGTGGCACTACCGCTAAGCGATAGTGAGGATGATGATGTGGAGAGTGAGGCTGGGGGATTGCTGAGGGCTATAGTGATGCAGGAGTCCCCAGCCCACCTCCAGAATTTTACATTTGGTGATGACCAGTGTGATGACACATTAGTAAAAAGAAAGGCAAAAAAACAGAAGACCCAGGAAACTGTGCATTATGTGTTCCGTCCTTTCCAGCAGTCTGGGCCAGCTGCAAAGCTGGTTCAGGCTGCTGGGTCCTCTAAACTGCCAGACTCCGTTTCTGTGGTGGAACGGAGCCAGCATGGGGGATACAGCATGGCGTCAGTAAAAGCTGCAGACGCAATAGATGTGAAGCCCACCCATCCTGCCGGTAGGGAGGGGCAGGATGGGCTCATGGTGGGCAGCGCGAGTTATGCCCCTGGGTGCTCGGGGGGCGGTTCCCCGAGTACTGTGGGCATTACCGGCACTGCAAGGCACTCCCCTGTGAGGGGGGGGAGTGTCCGGGCGCCGGGATTATCCACAGAGCCTGTGAAGTCGGGTGAAGCAGGTGCTGGCGCTGTGGGAGGAGCTGGGGTGCGCCCGGTGGGGCAGTCCCAGAATCAGGATGTGATAGCAGCCATGAAGGAGAAGCCATCGGCGTCGACCCCAGCAGCGGCTAAGCCAGCACAAAGGGCTTTACTAAAGCCAGCCATACTACAAGTCCCAGCCAGCCCAGAATTTGTTAGTCAGGACAAGAATGTAGGATGTGATATTGATGGGTGTAGTAGTGTTGTGGGTGAGAGGAGTGTATGTGGGAGTGTCAGTGGAGTGAATGTTGATGGGAGTGGTAATAGTATGGCTGGAAATAAAGAGGTTGAGAGTTGTGGTGTGAATGGTGTTGTAAGTGGTTCTGGCTCTGGGTCTGGTCCGGCTGCCCCCCCGGCAGTGACTGCTCCCAGGAGCTATGCTAATGTCGCTGCCGGGGGTTCAGGGGGGTCCCCATCTCCGTCCGGCCCTGGGGGCCATTTGCAACAGCGCCTCCTGGAGGCTCTACGCAGGGGTGACAGGTCGATCCAGGTAGAGGGAAGGGGTGAGGTCGACCTGTCTTTCTGGATAGAGAGACACGGTTTGGGGGCTTTCCGAGAGCGGAATGGGGAGGTGGTCTGGTCCCTCCCGACACCCGGGCAGGACAATAACCGTAGGAATGTGGTCCGTCTGATTTGGAGGGGCGAGGATGCGTGTCCATTTCGCGCTAAAGTGGTTGAGCTCCTCCTTCAGATGGAATTCAGGGCGAGTGACATCTTTGCCCTGATTCACCCCTACGGTTTGTCTGAGTTTGACGTCAGTTTCGTTCGGCCAGAGGGTCTTGAACTCTTCTGGTCAAACTATGAAGTGGCGAAGAACGAGCCCGGCTGGCGGGATTTCACCGTAAAGGCGATTTCCCGTCAGAACTCTGTCAAGAAAGTGACCGTTTTGACCCGTAACGAGTCGCTTTCTTGTTATGACATCATGACCTGGCTCGGTCGGTATGGGGATGTGACGGACATGCCCAAGAAAAACTTTGATGAGCACGGGATCTGGTCCGGGGCCTGGACGTTTTCCGTCAAACTCAAGCGTTCAGGCAGTACGGTTGCCCACATTCCGTCAGCCGCCTTCCTTGGACGTGACAGGATCCAGGTCTTCTACCAGGGGCAGCCTAAGGTCTGTCACAGGTGTGGCAGCCCCACCCACTTTAGCGCAGCCTGTACTGTGCAGGTCTGTGCTTTGTGTGGTGGGGTGGGTCATCTGGCCGCATCCTGTCGGCAGATCCGGTGCCACCTGTGTGGTGTCCTCGGACACCCTTTTAGCCGTTGTCCTAGCGCCTTCACCCGTGCGGCGGCCGCTCCGGCTGAGGAGAGCTGTGAAGTTGCCTCGGCTGGGGAGGGTACGAGCAGGGATGGGGGCACAACAGGGCTAGTGAGGAGGAAAAAGGGCCCCGCCAAACTAAGGCGGGAGGAAAATCGTAGAAGGAGTAGGGAGCTGGAGAGTGCCCAGGTGGCGGGGGTAGCTTCAGCCCCTGCTCCTGAAGCTGGCCCTGTAACTGCTGAAGCCCTGGAGGAGAACGTGCTAGATGAGGAGATCAGGAGACTGCGCAAAGAGGATGGCAATATGGCCGACCTTTCTGATTCCTCCCACTATGAAAGTGTGGATGAGGATAGTGGGGAGAGGCCTAAAAAGAAAGATAAGGGCAAAAGGAAAGGGAGAAAGAAGAGGTCAGAGTCATCTGTTCCTTGTACTACGGGCCAGGTCCAAAACGGAAGCCTGACTGCCCCCCCTCTGATTGACCTGTCAAACCGGTACCTCGTCCTCGATACCATCTCCTCCCCCTCCTTGGAGGGGGAAGGTGAGGACGGGGTGCCTAGGAAGAAAGAGCCTCTGGGGGGAACTGGGCCCTGTCCTGTCGGGACACCTTCCTCGGAGGGCAGGGCTAGACCGGGGCCGGATGGAGACGGGGATCAAATGGATCAATCTGAATCCAAAAAAAGGTCTAAGTGTGGTCCTGCCCTCTCGTCTTCTTCAGGGGATGAGGGGGCAAAAAAGAAAGGGAAGCAAAAGTAAAGGGTGTGGCCGTCTAATTTAATCACCCTGTATGGCGGCACTCACCCCATTGACGCTGGCATCTATTAATTGTGCCAGCATAAAGTCGGATACGGCTAGATTTGCAGCCTTTGATTTTCTCGGCCGTGTTGAAGCCGATATTTTCTTTTTACAAGAGACCAGGTTGTCAGATCTAGCCTCTCTGGTAAAAGCCAGAAGAGAGTGGAGGCGCGGCCCCTCCCACTGGTCTCTTGCAGCTGAGCCGTATAGTGGGGTGGCGGTCCTTTTTACCGCTCCTGTTGAATGCCGACGGGTTATTGAATTAGAAATGGGGAGGTGCCTGATCTTAGATGTCTTCATGAAGGGACAAGAGCTCCGGCTCATTAACATCTATGCCCCGCAAACTAAGCGGGGCCGTAAAGATCTCTTTATGAGGATTAAGCCCTTTCTTTTTACGAGTCGGCAAGTGATCTTTGGAGGGGACTTCAATAATGTCACGAGGTCCCAAGATCGGGGAGGCTCCAATGGTCCGCTGACTTGTGATAGTGTGGCACTGATTAGCATAACTAGAGAAGCTCGCCTAGAGGACGCCCACATCCGGAGCCCCTCGGGCCACGCGGGTTTCACCTATCATCAAGGTAGTCGCAGGTCTAGGATAGATAGGTTTTATTTAAAGGAGGAAGCCGTCTCTTCTGCAGTGTCCGTGGTTGAGGTGGAGTTCTCCGATCACTGTATGATTTTGTTTTCCCTGAATGTTTCAGAGACCCCCCGGATGGGAAAAGGTTATTGGAAGCTGAATTCGTCCCTCCTGGAGGAAGCGGAGATAAGACAGTCCTTTGAGGATTTTTTTCAGAGTCAGGTACCTTTACTGGACCTATGTAGTAGTAAGTCAGAGTGGTGGGAGATATTCAAGAAGCGGGTTGCGGGGTTCTTCCGCCAGCTCTCGAGCCTCAGGTCCCTGAACAGGTATCGCTTGTATCAGGGTCTGAGGAGGAAACTCGAGCTTTTCGTCTCGACTGGAGGTAGCCGAGAGGATATCTCCAGAGTGAAATCCTTGCTGATGAGGTGTCAGTACGATAGACACACATCTTTGGTTTTTGAGAGGGATTACGGGAAGTACCGCTCGCCCGACCCTTACAGAAACTGTAAGATGTCAGTGAGTAGTAAAGTCATTTCAGGACTGATTGATAGTACAGGATCTCTGAATCGGTCCAGATCAGGGATCTTGGAGGTCGTCAGATCCTTCTACTCGCACCTCTTGGGGAGGAAGGATCTAGATCGAGACAGGATGTCGGTTTTCCTGACTGAAACCATTCCTGAGCCAGGGGTAGACCCCTCTCTTGATGTTTTGGCAGAAGAAATCAGGGAAGAGGAAGTGAGACTGGCGATCGAGGGTCTCGCCCCCAAGAAGTCGCCAGGTCCGGATGGCTTAACATCCGAGTGGTACAGGACCTTTAAGGAGTCTTTAGCTCCCCTCTTGACTGAGGTATTCAATGAGTGTCTCTCCTCGGGTACTCTGCCGAAGTCAATGAGGAGGTCAGCCCTGATTCTTCTGTCAAAGGGTAAAGATCCTAGCCAGATTGAGAATTGGAGGCCCATAGCTCTTCTCAATACGGACAGGAAGCTTCTGGCCAAGATACTGTTTAATCGGCTGGTGAAGTTTGCACCCCGGCTCCTTTCGGGGGCTCAGCACTGCTCTGTTCCAGGCCGAAGCACCTTAAGTGCTGTCCTTAGTGTCAGGGAGGCAGTGGAGCGGAGTAGTGCCGGTCTTTGGAAGGGGTACTTGCTGTCCTTGGATCAGGCCAAAGCATTTGATCGGGTAAACCATGAGTACCTATGGTCCGTCCTCCTGAGATATGGCTTACCAACTACTTTTTTTAATTGGCTTAAGATCTTGTATGCAGGGGCAGAGAGTTTCCCGCTGGTGAACGGGTGGTCTGGCCGCTCTTTTGAGGTGGGGTCCGGAGTCCGTCAGGGTTGTCCTTTGAGCCCGCTTTTATACGTGTTCGCAATCGATCCCTTCATCCGGAGGGTAGATTGTGGGCCGTTGGCGGGAGTCGGGATGAGTCTGGCGGAGCCGGCTGTCACCCAGAGAGTGGTGGCGTACGCTGACGATGTCATTATTTTCGTCTCCAGAGAGAGGAGGTCGGTGTGGTGATGTCGGAGGTGGACCGCTACTCGGAGGCATCCGGGTCTAAGATCAACCGGGATAAGTGTGAAAGTCTCTGGCTGGGAGGGGGGGATCCCATGTTTGATCTCCCGGACACCCTTCCAGGGCCCCAAGAATCAGCAAAAGTCTTAGGCATCACATTCGGCCAGGATGATTATCCCACCAAAAACTGGGATGGTAAGCTCCAGGATGCCGCTCAGAAGGTGGACCAGTGGAAGGGTTGGTCTATGACCCTCAGGGAAAGGGTACACCTGATCAAATCGTACCTGCTCCCCTTGTTTATCTATCTGGGCAGTGTATGTATCTTGCCAGAGGCTTACTACACTAGGATCTACAGCCTGTTTCTCCAACTGTTATGGGGGAACAGGATGAACCTAGTCAAGAGGGAAGTTACATACCGCACGAGGAGACTAGGGGGTTTATCTATGGTAAACCCTGTGGTGTTCTTTACGAACACCTTCTTGAAAGCCAACATCGCAAACCTCTGGTCAGAGAGGGCTTCTCCGTGGGTACTCTCCTGCAGGGAATGGTTTCGGCCTTTCTTCCAGGAATGGGAGACAGGAGGGCAAGTGAAGGACCTCCGTACGCCCCATGGATATCTTCCGGCTTACGCTACCCCGACTCTGAAGGCGATACGTCGGTGGGGTCTGGGAGTGTGGGAGATCAGGACCCAGTCAAGGCAGTTCCTTGACAAACGGGTTCTGTTGACCCACTTCCAGAAGCCTCTGGCGCTCAGGGACTGACCAGGTCGGGATCTGAGGGTGGGGTTGTATCTTTTGAACATGAAAAGGATCCCCCAGAAGTTTTGGGACTTGGCCTGGCGCTGCTTTCAGGGGAAGCTATATGTAAGGGACAACCTGAAGTGTAGGAACTCTGATGACCGGGGATGTCCCCGTGAAGAGTGTGGGGACACGCTGGAAAGCATGGACCACTTCCTGCTTCATTGTCCCTTTAATATAGGGGTTTACAACCGGGTGGGCGCTTCCATCGGCTGGAGTCAACTTGCCGGCCTTACCTATCCGGAGTGGGCTTATGGGGCATTCAGGTCCCTGGGTGGCCGAGACCGGGGCACTTTATTCTTAGTTAGTTTAGTGGTTAGGTACTACACGTGGAACGCACGGTGTTTAGTGTCAACCCAACAGAAAATCCTCTCCGAGGTGGAGGTCTGTAGGAATATCACCGGTGACCTTGGGAAGATTAGGTCTTTGGAGTATGGCAGTCTTGGTACCAGTAGGGCTTCTCTCCTATGGAGAGGTTTTTCTTTTGATGTGCCCTAGGTACTAGGCCCTTAAGGTGAAGTACCTTATTTTGGCCAGGGATAGTGTATATATCTTAGGGTGAGTATAGGGTCAGTTTCATGAAGGGATAGTGATAGGGTTAGAGGTTGAAAGGGAGAGGAATTTCAATTTAATTTTATCAGGATTGCCATCCTTCTTCCTGGTGGGGGGCTATGCATGTCACCTTAGCCTTTTGTTTTGTTTTCTATGGATGGATTGTAAAGGGCTTGCAGGCAACCAAACTTGGGCCTTGTGGTTTTTGTGTATTGTATTGTTAATATTGCTTTGTTGTAGAATATGTATATATTGTTTTGTATATATTGGTCTGTTCACATTAGGTGGGTAGGGGTGTATTTTAGGTTGGGTGGGGGGTTTTTGGGGGGTGGTGGTGGTGTGTACCCAGGACTGGACTGTTGCAGTGGGTACTATTTTGGGGGTCCGGTATGGGTCAGTTGTGGACAAAAACTGTGACCTATGGACTCTGACTCATGTCCAGAGGGAGTGGTGGGTGATGGGATAGTTTAGTATAGGTTGGTTGTTTTTCTGTGTTATTAAGTTGTTTGTTATGTATATTCTGTATGATTTTATGTATAATTTTTTAATCTTTTTTTTTAATTTTTTTATTTTTTTATTTTATTTATTTATTTATTTATTTTTTTATTTATTTATTTATTTATTTATTTTTTTTTTTTTAATATAATGTCATAATTATTTTGTGAGAAAGGCAGTCGGACCAGTTAAAAAACAAAAAAGAAAAAAAAAAGAAAAAATGTGTGTATGTATATATGTATGTATGTGTGTATGTGTATGTATGTGGATATGTGTATGTATGTATGTATATATATATATATATATATATATATATATATATATATATAGTATATAAAAAAAGGAAAAAAAATATAGATGTATAAAAAAATAATATATATTTTGTTATCCAAGTTGGATTATTTTTGTTACGGCAGCTAGCCATTTTTTTTGTCTTGTTATTAGGGGGGGGGGGGGGGGCAGTGTGGTTATGTTTCCTAGTTTGGATATTTTTAGTTTTTGATCCCAGCGAGGAAAGCTTTATTTATGTTCATTAGGTATGTGTGTGTGTGTGTTGGACTATAGTAGGTAATGATTTATTTATTTATTTTTGGTTTATCTGGGCTGGCCGGTTTAAGTTGTTATTTTGAGATGAATAGTTTGTTGTTATGTTCAGTTTTGTTAATTTTGTTACAGTGAAATGAACTTGTTTTGTGTTTTGTACTTTTATAATAAAAAAGAGTGTCAGCAGTGAGCACTGTGGTGAGACAGAAAATAACTACACAACTTCCTCTGGAGCATTCAGCAACTGTTAAGTAGAAGTAATTAACAAATCTGTTTAACTTTCTGGAACCAGTTGATTAGAAAACACTTTTTTTTTCACCGGAGTACCCCTTTAACAAATTACGCTAAAGGTATGTGTTATAACAATATTACCCACTGCATTTAATATAATTGAATTCCTATAGCCTCAAATACTTTATCTCCCTTAAATAGCAAGATGTCCATTGGACGCTTCTTTTGGTGATAGCTCCCATGTGTGATGCATCCGGATTGTGAGCTACATAACTGCAGTGCAATATGTTAGATTTCCATATAAGACATAACCACATGTACACGCAAATGAAATAAATGAGCAAAATGTAATTGCTGGCATCGATTTGATAGATTCAGTCTTTAACGACAAAGAGGTGTCATGTTGATGAGTGGGTGGTATTGTCTTTTCTATAAATATTGTATTACACCTTAGAATAGGGAAACTGTAATGACGGCATGAGTAGAATGAATATTTTGAATTAATGAGATATATCTTATACTGTATTTATAGACACCTATTCATCTAAACCCCTTCCCTTATCAAGCTTCCGGGAGGTAATACAGATCTATCTCTAAAGCACACTTTTAATAGGGATCACACCCAACTCTATTGGTTCTTTAGGCATAAAACCTAATCCCAGCTTTTATTTTTCATTGTAAGGTTTTCGGAGCATGCTTTGAATATGTTATTCTATAACATCCTTTTAACCCCATTCGTACTCTATTTGGATTCCAATTATTATTATACATTTTTTATAGAAGGGTCAAAATTTACTTTCAGGTAGTATCAATACTTTCTAGCTCTCTCAGATGGATTGGATTAAGCCTGCAATCTTTAAAAAAAAAAAAAAAAAAAAAAGGGCTTGATCAGTTTCTAATAGTTTAGGGCCTAATGTTTTCTTTCTTCCCGAACACACTTTTCTCCACATACGATCGTAATCCATCAATTCAATCAATTCCCAAACATGAAAGGTGAGGGACGTGGAGCATCAGCACAAACATTAGTATAAGATTCACTGGCGAGTGACATGTCCTATTAAACGCTAAGTTTTATATGGAATTTTTTCATCGGGAGCTGGACTCATCTTTTCTTTTTTCCTTATAAGATTTTATGACTTACAACATTTTAGCATCAAGTACAATAATGTTATATATAATGCATCATGGCTCTTTTGGAGGATAGGTATATGGCTTAAATGAGTACTCTGGTTGTCTCAATGACTCCAGTATCACTACTTATCGTCCACATCCAACTTTCTGGTGTTGAGGGTCAATATATCAGAGTACCGCTCGGCCAATCACTAGCATAGGTGGTACACCGCTACAACCAGTGATTGGCTGAGCAGCAGTGTCTTGTATTGACCACAGTCCTGGTCTCAGTCGCACTCCTCTTCCTGGTTCAGGGGGGGGGCAGCAATATATCAGTATAGCACTGAACCAACCACTGGTTGAGGCGGGGTACTATGGGGAGTATGGGAAGTAAGTATAGGCAGGGGTGGACTGACAGGTCGTGCACTCGGGCCAAGTCTTGAGAGAGGGGCCGCAAAAATGTCATTCTACATACTGATAAAAACTACAGATCATTGTGCAAAAATATAGCCCTGTATAAAGAAAAATAAGTATTATAGGGGTTAGAAGAGGAAAATTTTATGCATGTTAATTTTCTCACAAAAAGTTTTACATTTTTTAAAGTAGTAAAATAAAACATAGCCTACATAAATTGGGTATCGTTGTAATCATTTTGAACCACAGAATGAAGATATTTTGTAATTTTAACCGTTAAAAAAATACTGCATAGAAACGATCCCCCTCCCCCCAAAAACAAAAATTGCAAAATTACATTGTTTATTTTGACAAATATTTTTTCTTTTTATTTCTATGTATATATTGAAATATTTATTTGTTGTATGTGGAAGGGGCATCTATATGGGTGCGGCTTACACATGAGTGGGGTTATGGGGGCTCCATGATCCTTTATTGCTCAGGGGAATAACATAGCTCTGAGGAACCTTTGTAAAACATTATTGCAACATTCGATGGTCTGTAGGGTTAATATGCACTATTATGGAAATCAGGCATCTTGGGATAGGTATGAGCATTGTCTGTTTGTGAATGTGACAGTCTATGAGAGTTGTGATTCAAGATGGAGTATGACATTATAGTCAATGAGTTTGCAGCAAGCTATAGCTGTACTTCTATGACCCTATCCCAGCAGTCTTTGGGACAGGAGGGAGTGCAGGTCACAGACATCATTGATCTTCATACCAGCTGGATTTCTTGAACAGATAAGATGCTAAGACTGGAAATTGTTTGAAGTTGACTAGAAAATGATTTAAAAGAATCATACTAAGTGTCTAGAAGAGTTATACTACATGTGTTTATGAAAGTATAGATTTCCAGCAGTCTTTATTACAATGAAGACACAGTACAGCAGTGGGGGGGCATGATCGGGTCATCAAAGGATTGGTTATGGGGGGGTCATGTGTTCCTTTAACCTATATGGCCACTAGAAATCCTAGTATGATGTATTTGTGCTACTTGGCTTTTGTGTTACCTTTTCTTCAGATATTCTATGACATCAGATATTCTGATATGTGATCAGTGCTCTATAGTCTGCAAATCCCCTTATACAATACAATAGAAAGTTTCCAGAATCAGCTGTTTACCTATTAGAACAAAAACAATATTCAGAGCAATGTGTCTTTTTTTTATTTTTTTACTTCTTTTTATTTTTATTTCTCCACGTGTCATTGACTTACAGTAAGTCCTTTACTTTTAGGAAGAACTATTACTATTATTTCCATTTATCCTTAGCTTTTAGCAAAATCTATGCCTCTTTTCCTTCTTACATATAAGCATTTATCATTATGCTAATGTTCTCATTTAATGTCTAGGGCTTTAAGTCTAATACATTTTTTTAATCCTCCTCTTAACATCAATCTTTGATTTTTCTATTTCATTTGTAGTCATTTGCAGTGAGACCATTGATTTGACCTTCCATGTTATTGGGATAAAGCATGCTGGGGCTGGCGAATGTCATAGTGAGATGCCATGTAAAATAAAAATGCATCATGTATATTGTGTTATGACAGGTAAAAGCTTTACCAGATGATGAATACTGATGTATAAATCCTCAGAGAGACTCCTCCTTCAATATCCTGTACTTACGATATTATTTTCTTCTTTACAGATAGGGTCACCATGATGCTGCAGATACTGCTGAAGGTTGTGCCAGCTGAAGAGAATGTATCCTGAACAAAAACTATGCAGGAAGACATTATGCATAATTTTACAAGTTGTATTCATTGTGCCTTAATATTAGGTCGAATGATATACTAGGACTAGTCACTGTTTCCATAGTGTATAATATTTTAGTTTATTGGTAAGGATGACCGAGCTGCTATATTGTTTAGTTTTTGTTTTTTTATGCCACTGTACTTTTATATTAAATTATTAAAATCTACTAACACGCATTAGCATATTGTAGAATCATGATATGAATATTGTTACATTTTACACATTCTTTGCAAGTCAATATGTCCCCCATTTCTGCACACATAATAAGAACAAATGGTTGTTTCATGTTTCCAGCTTAATGGAGGACTGCAGCCATAGACATTTTATCCCCTTATCTGATCGCAGGGGTCCGACTGCTGAGACCCCCTCATGAACTCCTGTAGGTGGACCCGTCCATGATCTCCTGTAGGTGGACCCGTCACTGCCGCAGCTCTGCGGATAGGGGATAAGTTGTATAAAGTCTGCAGTATTCCTTTAAGGGAAGTGGTATTGTGCACCTGTCACTGACATCCTTTACCTTTCCATTGTGTTTTTTTTATTTTTATTTTATTTGACAAGCAACTTTTTGGCATTTAAACTTGATGCAGGAATCATGGCATATAAATGTGGTAGAAACAGTGAAATAACATATATCCATATAAGGCTGGGTTCACACTACGTTTTGTCCCATACGGGAGCGCATACGGCAGGGGGGAGCTAAAAGCTCGCGCTCCCGTATGTGACCGTATGCGCTCCCGTATGCCATTCATTTCAATGAGCCGACCGGAGTGAAACGTTCGGTCCGGTCGGCTCATTTTTGCGCCGTATGCGCTTTTACAACCGTACCTAAAACCGTGGTTGACCACAGTTTTAGGTCCGGTTGTAAAAGCGCATACGGCGCAAAAATGAGCCGACCGGACCGAACGTTTCACTCCGGTCGGCTCATTGAAGTGAATGGCATACGGGAGCGCATACGGTCACATACGGGAGCGCAAGGTTTTAGCTCCCTCCTGCTGTATGCGCTCCCGTATGGGACAAAACGTAGTGTGGACCCAGCCTTAGTTACGACAATGGGTCAGATTTATAAAAACTGTCTAATGCTTAGAATAAACAATCTAAGAACGCACCAGATTTTTCACAGTGGCTATGCTGCCTAATAAAAATGGTGCATCTTTATCCACTTTTGTCTAACTTTACACCAACTATTATTCGGCTTGATTTGTGTCAGGATTTCATCCAGAATTGTGCCATATGTTGGGGTATTTAGACCCCACCTCTTTTTTATCAATGCAACACATCCTTTCAGCAATGTTGTGTTTTATTGGATGAGGAACCAACATTGTGGTGCACAGCAAGAGCAATGTTTTTTTTTTTTTTTTTTCTTTTGACACAGAGGCCCTCATTTACTATTCTAAACACGACTTGTTTTGTCGTTTTTTTTTTGTCGCATCTTTGTCTGCGACATGTCGCAGACATCGTGCGCCAGTCTGCGACACGTTGCAACATTTTTTCCCGACGGACCCGATGTGAATTCTCCCAAACCCGAAAAAGGGGCATAACCCACATTTCTGAGCTTTCCCACGTATTTATAAAGCTTTCCGACCCGAATTTGTTCAATTGTTGTGGATTTTTTCCCGACAATTCAGAGGAGTTGGAAACCAAGCCAAAAAGACGCACATGCGACAAACATGATGCGACATAATAATAAATACCAGGGGAAAAAAGCAGTTGGGTAAGAAAGCAACATAGAATTACAACCCGATTTTCGAAGTACATGAGGGCCAGTATGGCTTAAAGGGGTACTCCGGTGGTTAATTTTTTTTTGACTATATGGCATCTTCTTTGTTAGTTTTGTTTTTTTGCAATATACATGTGTTATATGTTTTGGCAGCATGTATGTGTTTTTCTTACGTGTTTGTTGGGCAGGAAGTTCTGTAGTTCAGAGGGTTTTCTTTTACTGTTGTCCACAGTTCTGAGTCTGTTGTGGACAAGATGTCACAGCTTTTTTTTTTTTTTTCTTCTCTGTCTGCTGAGTACACAGCTCCTCACCTCCCCTCCCCCAGCTCTGTATTCTAGGGACGCAGGTCTGCACAGGAGAAGGACCTCACAGAGAAGATAAGTTTTATCTGAAGGGGAGGATAAGAAGGTGCACGGGCTGGGGATGTATAGACTGCATGGGAATAAATCTCATACTGGGAATGATCCCTATGGGGGAGATTTATCAAAACCTGTGCAGAGGAAAACTTGCCCAGTTGCCCATAGCAACCAATCAGATTGCTTCTTTCATTTTTCACAGGCCTTCATAAAAATGAAAGCAGAAAGATGATTGGTTGCTATGGGCAACTGGGCAAGTTTTCCTCTGCACAGGTTTTCATAAATCTCCCTCTATATGTGAAGGGGGAGGGGGGGAACTCCTGAATGACACATGCTGGAAGTTGTAGTCCCTGTTGTGTGTGTGTGTGTGTGTATTCTAGTGTTTACAAACCAGTGTTTCTCCAGCTGTTGCAAAACTACAACTCCTAGCATGCCCAAAGGCTGTCATTGCATGCTGGGAGTTGTAGTTTTGCAACACCTGGAGGCACCCTGGTTGGGAAACACTGATGTATGCCCTACAGAGGTGTGGTGAACAACAACCCCCAGGAGACTACAGAGGCAGCATACTGGTGTTATACCACAGAGTGAAGACTCCTGAATGACACATGCTGGGAGTTGTAGTCCCTTTTGTGTGTGTGTATGACAGTGTATCCCAACCAAGGCTGATTATATTAGTGTGCTGTGTATAAGGGGGCCGAACCGGGAAAATAGTAGGATGGGTAAAGGGCAGAACAAACAAGAAAAAAAGGAGCAGCCCCAAACCAGCAAGGCATGTGGCATGCTGGGATTTGTAGTTTTCAGCACAGCAAGAAACAGGAAATAGAAGCAAAGATAGGAATACAATGTGGGGGATAAAAAGACAACAAAGAACAGAAATAGAGTAGGCTAAACAACAAGAATATAAATGAAACAAAACAAATAGGGTAAGTCAAAAACGGAAAAACACGTTGACCACCGTAGTACCCCTTTAATTCTTACAATAGTAAATCTGCCCCATTCTGTTACTAAACAGAGTTCCAAGCCCTCAGCTCTGACAAATATTTAATAAGAATGTATCAGCTTCATACCAGGTACAGAGCTGCAGATCCTGGTGCTAGGAAAACATCAACAATACTTTTATTTTTTTTCTGGTCTCTGTTTGATAGCTTCTAAAAGTGCGTTTTTCTGTTAGCAGCTTAAGAGTGAAACCAGTGATGCTGAGCTGCACCTCCTCCCTCCACCACCCTGCCCTGCCCTGCTTCAAGGCCTGTATGTCAGTCATTCAAAGCAGGGCAAGAGAGGGAGGGAGGAATTGGGCTACTACAGCTCAACACCAATTGGTTTTACTCTTCAGCTGCTAAGAAAAAGATTCTTATATAACTCTACAAACAGCTATTAGCAAAACTAAAAGTATTGTAAATTGTGTTCTCTTAGTCCATACAGTATCTGCCAGGATCTGAAGCTCTGTACTTGGTACAGAGCAGACAGTTTCCCTTTAACCCCTTAAGGACCCAGCCAATTTTCACTGTAGGACGCGGCCATTTTTTGCACATCTGACCACTGTCACTTTAAATATTAATAACTCTGGGATGCTTTTACCTTTCATTCTCATTCCGAGATTGTTTTTTCGTGACATATTCTACTTTATGTTAGTGGTAAAATTTTGTCGATACTTGCATAATTTCTTGGTGAAAAATTCCAAAATTTAATGAAAAAATTTAAAATTTTGCATTTTTTTTTACTTTGAAGCTCTCTGCTTATAAGGAAAATGAATATTCCAAATAAATTATATATTGATTCACATTTACAATATGTCTACTTTATGTTTCCATCATAAAGTTGACATGTTTTTTGGAAGACATCAGAGGGCTTCAAAATATAGCAGCAATTTTCCGATTTTTCACCAAATTTTCAAAATCAAAATTTTTCAGGGACCAGTTCTGTTTTGAAGTGGATTTGAAGGGCCTTCTTATTAGAAAAACTCACAAATGACCCCATTATAAAAACTGCACCCCTCAAAGTATTCAAAATTACATTCAAAAGGTTTGTTAACCCTTTAGATGTTTCACAGGAATAGCAGCAAATTGAAGGAGAAAATTCTAAATCTTTATTTTTTACACTCGCATGTTCTTGTAGACCCAGTTATTGAATTTTTACAAGGGGTAAAAGGAGGGAAATCTTCCTAAAATGTGTAACCCAATTTCTCTTGAGTAAGAAAATACCTCATATGTGTATGTCAAGTGTTCGGCGGGCGCAGTAGAGGGCTCAAAAGGGAAGGAGCGACAATGGGATTTTGGAGAGTGAGATTTTCTGAAATGGTTTTTGGTGGGCATGTCACATTTAGGAAGCCCCTATGGTGCCAGAACAGCAAAAAACAAAAAAAAAAAAACACATGGCATACTATTTTGGAAACTACACTCATCAAGGCACGTAACAAGGGGTCCAGTGAGCCATAACACCCCACAGGTGTTTGACGACTTTTCGTTAAAGTTGTGAAAATGATTTTTTTTTCACTAAAATGCTAGTTTTCCCTCAAATAAATTTTTTTTGCAAGGGATAATAGGACAAAATGACCCCCAAAATTTGTAACCCCATCTCTTCTGAGTATGGAAATATCCCATGTGTGGACAGCAAGGGCTCTGCTGGCGCACTACAATGCTCAGAAGAGAAGGAGTGCCATTGAGCTTTTGGGAAAAAAATAGTTTGGAATGGAAGTCAGGGGCCATGTCCGTTTACAAAGCCCCCTGTGGTGCCAGAACAGTGGACCCCCCACATGTGACCCTATTTTGGAAACTACACCCCTCACAGAATTTAATAAGGGGTGCAGTGAGTATTTACACCCCACTGGCGTTTGACAGATCTTTGGAACAGTGGGCTGTGCAAATGAAAAATTACATTTTTCATTTTCTCGTACCACTGTTCCAAAAATCTGTCAGACACCTGTGGGACGTAAATGCTCACTGTACCCCTTATTACATTCCGTGAGGGGTGTAGTTTCCAAAATGGGGTCACATCTAAATATTTATTTTTTGCGTTGTCAGAACCGCTGTAAAACCGGCCACCCCTGTTCAAATCACCAATTTAGGCTTCAAATGTACATGGTGCGCTCTCACTCCTGAGCCTTGTGCACCTGCAGAGCATTTTACAACCACATATGGGGTATTTCTGTACTCAGGAGAAATTGTGTTACAAATTTTGGGGGTCTTTTTTTTTCCTTTTAACGCTTGTGAAAATAAAAAGTATAGGGCAACACCAGCATGTTAGTGTAATTTTTTTTTTTTTTTTACACTAACAAGCTGGTGTAGCCCCCAACATTTCCTTTTCCTAAGGGGTAAAAGGAGAAAAAGACCCCCAAAATTTTTAATACATTTTCTCCCGAATACGGAAATACCCCTTAACTTAACTGTTTCCTTGAAATACGACAGGGCTCTGAAGTGAGAGAGCACCATGTGCATTTGAGGACTAAATTAGGGATTGCATAGGAGTGGACATAGGGGTATTCTACCCCAGTGATTCCCTAACAGAGTGCCTCCAGCTGTTGCTAAACTCCCAGCATGCCTGGACAGTCAGTGGCTGTCCAGAAATGCTGGGAGTTGTTGTTTTGCAACAGCTGGAGGCTTCGTTTTGGAAACACTGCCGTACAATACATTTTAAATTTTTATTGGTGGGAACAGTGTAAGGGGGTGTATATGTAGTGTTTTACTCTTTATTATGTGTTAGTGTAGTGTAGTGTTTTTAGGGTACGTTCGCACTGGTGTGTTACAGTGAGTTTCCCGCTAGGAGTTTACGCTGCGGTAAAAAATTTGCCGCAGCCCAAACTTAAAGCAAGAAACTTACTGTTAACCTGCCCGTGTGAATATACCCTGTACCTTCACCTGGGGGGGGGGGGGGGGTGCAAACCTCCAGCTGTTTCAAAACTACAACTCCCAGCATGTACTTACAGACCGTCCATGCTGGGAGTTGTAGTTTTGCAACAGCTAGATTGGAAAACCTTCAGTTAGGTTCTGTTATCTAACTCAGTATGTTCCAACCAGTGTGCCTCCAGCTGTTGCAAAACTACAACTCCCAGCATGTACTTATCACCAAAGAGTATGCTAGGAGATGTAGTTATGCAACAGCTGGAGGTACGCAACTACAACTCCCAGCCTGCCGAGACAGCTGTTTGGGCATGCTGGAATTAACAGTTTTGCAACATCTGGAGGGCTACAGTTTTAGAGACCACTGCAAAGTGATCTCCAAACTGTGGTCCTCTAGCTGTTGCAAAACTACAAATCCCAGGATGCCCGGACAGCAGTCTGGGCATGCTGGGAGTAGTAGTTTTGCAACAACTGGAGGGCTACAGTTAGAGACCACTATCTAGTAGTCTCAGACTGTACCCTCCAGATGTCGCTAGGCAACTCTCCGGCTTCCGTCAGATCCAGCCGCACAACGTCACCGCCCGCCGGTCTCCGTCGCCGCCTGCCGATCTCCGTCGCCCACAGCCTCCGGATCGGTAAGTGGATCTTTGGCGCCGGTCCCAGTCGGGTTTCCCTGTCCTGCCCCGCCTATTGTGGGTGGGCACGACGGGGTAAACGAAAGTTAACCCCCCGCCCTGGATCTGCTATTGGTGGTCGCGTCTAGACCACCAATAGTAGGGATAGGAGGGGTGGCACCCCTGCCACCTCACTCCTATCCCTTCAGGGGGATTGTGGGTGTCATGGGCACCCGCGATCCCCCTTCTATTCCGGGTCATAGACCCGTAATGACCCGGAATTGCGCAAATCACAAGTGTGAATTCACTTGCGATTTGCCGCAATCGCCGACATGGGGGGGGGTCTGATGACCCCCTTGGGCCTTTGCACGGGATGCCTGCTGAATGATTTCAGCAGGCATCCCGGTCCGATCCCCGCCCGGTGCGCGGCGGGGGCCGGAATTCTCCATGACGTACGCCTACGTCATGGGTCCTTAAGTACCAGGGTGTCATGACGTACGCGTACGTCAAGGGTCCTTAAGGGGTTAAAATAGGCATGGGAATTACTACATCCTGCATATTATTATTATTATTATTATTATTATTATTATTATTATTATGTTTAACACAATACAATTTATTTATTTTGTTTATAAAGTCCCACATTGGTCTCTTTCCCTGTTAAAGATCACAATCACTATGGGGAGATTTATCAAAACCTGCCCAGAGGAAAAGTTGCCCAGTTGCCCATAGCAACCAATCAGATTGCTTCTTTCATTTTTAACAAGGCCACTGCAAAATGAAAGAAGCAATCTGATTTGTTTCTACGGGCAACTGGGCAACTTTTCCTCTGGACAGGTTTTGATAAATCTCCCCCTATGTCTTTGGTGTGCTTGAGAAAATCACTGTGCCCAAATGAAACCCATGGGAGACCATAAAAACTTTATAAGTTTTTGCCCTTGTTTATGTCTGAAAGGACCACAATGCACCACAGTATGCCATTCTCCCTTAAGCTCTCTCTAGTGGCAGCTGTAGGCAGTCAACATGTTATATTTGGAGCTTTTTGTGGGGAAAAAACTGTAACCAATATCAACAGAGGTTACATAGATTGCAAGCTGGTTCATACTTGCAAATGCTTTACTATTTATAGTGATGGTGCAAAGTATGTACCTCCAATATACATAGTCTGTGTAGACATTGAAGATACTTTAGTGCATTGCCATCTTTAAACAGCTGATCGATGGAGGTGCTGGAAATGGACCCTCACCAATCTTATACTGATGGTCGCTCTTCTAAATAGGTGATCATTTTTTAAAGGCTGCATGATCCTATTAGGAAATTAATTAGCATTTTTTTTTACCCTATTGAGATTATTAGACATGAGCAAATTTTTGGAAAATTTGATTCGGCCGATTTGCCGAATTTTCCGAAAAAATTTGGTTCAATCCCAATTTATTTGCAGCAAATCGCTGTTAAAAACGTCTATTTCCGAGCTACAGAGAGCCTCAGTAGTAGTGTAGAACACTTTGCCTTGCTGTAACACGCATAGGGTGTGCTGAGTTAGTGAAATAATACTGTTATTCGGTATGACATGCAGATCAGAGGCATCACTATTAGAATCACTGTCACAGAGAAATACAATGGCAGAGCCTGGAGGTGGCATCAGTATGAGGAGACCATATTGTGGCTGAATGACACAGCGGGGAGGTGGCAGCAGCATGAGTAAACCATATAGTGGCTGAATGACAGCATGGAGGTGGCGGCAGCATGAGGAGACCACATAGTGGCTGGATGACACAGCCTGGAGTTGGTGGCAGCATGAGAAGAAAATATAGTGGCTGAATGACACAGCCTGGAGGTGGCAGCAGCATGAGGAGAACATATGGTGGCAGTATGAGACAGCTTGGAGCTGGCATCAGCATGAGGAGAAAATATGGTGGCAGAATGAGATAGCCTGGAGGTGGCAGCAGAAGCATCAGGAGTCCTGAAAGTGACCCGGTGACAGAGTGGTGCAGTGGGTGGCAAGACCAGTACCCGGTGATGAAGGTGGGTGAAAAACACAGAAATTGACATCAGATGTGAGGCATCAAGCAGGTGGCAGGATTAGAATAGTAACTGGTAGGTAGGCAGAAGAAAATGGTCTCTTTTGTAAAAGTTTTAGTGTGCACAAGTAAGTATTCAGGATATGCATTATCTAAAACTTAAAAGGATTTTCCTCCATAAGAGGTGGCATCAGTATGAGGAGAACATATTGTGGCTGAATGACACAGCGTGGAGGTGGCGGCAGCATGAGGAAACCATATAGTGGCTGAATGACAGCGTGGATGTGGTGGCAGCATGAGGAAACCATATAGTGGCTGAATGACACATCGTGGATGTGGTGGCAGTATGAGGAGACCACATAGTGGCTGAATGACACAGCCTGGAGTTGATGGCAGCATATAGTGGCAGAATGACACAGCCTGGAGTTTGTGGCAGCATGAAGAGAACATATAGTGGCTGAATGGCACAGCCTGGAGTTGGCGGCAGCATGAGGAGAGCATATAGTGGCTTAATGACACAGCCTGAAGTTGGCGGCAGCATGAGGAGAACATACAGTGGCTGAATTAAAAAGCCTGGAGGTGGTGGAAGCATGAGGAGACCATATAGTGGCTGAATGACACAGAGTGGAGGTAGCGGCAGCATGAGGAGACCATATAGTGCCTGAATGACACAGTGCTGAAGTGGCGGCACCATGAGGAGAACATATAGTGGCTGAATCACACAGCCTGGAGTTGACAACAGCATGAGGAGAACATATGGTGGAAGTATGAGACAGCTTGGAGCTGGCATCAGCATGAGGAGAACATAAAGTTGCTGAATGACACCGCCTGGAAGTGTCAGAAGCATGAGGAGACCATAAAGTGGCTTAATGACACAGCGTGGAGGTGGCGGCAGCATGAGGAGACCATATAGTGCCTGAATGACGCAGTGTGGAGGTGGCGGCACGATGAGGAGAACATATAGTGGCTGAATGACACAGCCTGGAGTTGGCGGCAGCAATTAGGAGACCATATTGTGGCTGAATTACACAGCCTGGAGTTGCCGTATAGAGACCATATAGTGGCTTAATGGCACAGCCTGGAGTTGGCAGCAGCATATAGTGGCTGAATGAAACAGCCTGGAGTTTGCGGGAGCATGAGGAGAACATATAGTGCTTGAATGACACAGCGTGGAGGTGGCGGCACCATGAGGAGAACATATAGTGCTTGAATGACACAGCCTGGAGGTGGCGGAAACATGAGGAGACCACATAGTGGCTGAATAACACAGCCTGGAGTTGGCAGCAGCATGAGGAGACCACATAGTGGCTGGATGACACATGCCAGTAGTGAGGGTCCAAAAAAGGTGGAGAGCCAGAACTCATCCCGCGGCCGAATGGTGACAATTCGGCAGTCACTACGCAAGCAAGTGAGCATGCATCGTGCCATTTGTGCAAGTGACTCGGAGGGACTCTCTGCCTCCATCTCCACTGTATATTTCCACAATGTGTCTGGGTCCTCTGTCTCACCTTCCTCATAACCCTCTAGCTCTTCTGGTTACTCCTGTTCCTCCTCTCCCGTCAGAGGACTAGAAAAAACGCCCATTTGGCAAAACCTAAATTGTGCTCCACTGTGCCCCTCCCCCTCCTCCTTCTCCTCCAGTTCAGCCCCCACAGGGCTCATGTGGCCTTGAGATATAGGCGCCATGTCTCCAGTGCCCTGACCAGCCATTGTTTCCAACACGTGTTGAAGTAGATGAAGCAGTGGAATGATGTTCATTCTGTTCTCCTGGCAACTAACTAATAATGTGGCTTTCTCAAAGGCCTGAGCAAACGGCAGGTGACATTGAAGTTACACAGAGGAGTCCCTCTATCCAATTTGATCATCAAGAAATCGGTGATGGCTTTTCTCTGTTCGTATAGTCGGTTCAACATATGGAGGGTGGAAATCCCAATGTGTCGAAGCGTCGCAAATCAGAATATGTTGGGGGTTGCCGTTCTGAAGCTGCAGCTCAAGGAGCGTGTGCGAGTGGGTGAAGTGCATGTAAAGTTTTCTTCCCATTGTTAGGATGTCTTGCAGATGGGAGGAATACTTCAGGAACCATTTGACAATCAGATTGAACACGTGTGCCATGCAGGGCGCATGTCTCAGCCTTCCTTGTCGCAGAGCAGACAAGATGTTCTTCCCGTTGTCGGTTACCATGGTTTCCGTTTCCAGTTTTCGTGGAGTAAGCCATGATTCGATTTCTTGATTAATGATTTTTAGCAGTTCCTCCACTGTGACTCAGTTCGCCAAGGCAAACCATGTGAAGAATAGCGTGACACCGCCGTTCCCTGCACACATGGTATGCAGGAGGGGCACTTAAACTTGTCTGTGCAGTGGAGTCTGCCGTCTTTGCAAAGAAATGATGGCTTGGGACTCTCCACCTTGGCTCGGCACAAGCCATCAGTTCTCTGAAAGGTGCTTGAAAAGGGAGGGACTGCAGCACCAGCAACTTAGACAGGGGCACATTCAGCTTCAGCACCATTGAATGAGTGGGTGCATACTGTTGTCTCTTGTATATGGCTTCACTGATGGATTGCTGGCGGAATGACTGACTCGAAATAGGAGGAGCAGGAGCATCTGGAGCGATAGAAGATGGGTATGACACACAGCTCCCTTTGGCTGAGGTGATGGAACATTGGCTGGCTGAAACAGGGAGCAGCGTGCCACTGGATGATGCAGCAGGCTTGACCACAACATCTGAGCCATGGTTCTCCCAGGCCGCTTTATGGTGACGCTGCATATGTTGACACATAGATTGTCACCTTCTGCTGACACATCTTGCATGTGGTCATGTTACTCTCCTCCGGATGACTGATGATAAACTGCCACACTGCCGAGTAGCTGATTTTCCCACCAACAGTCTGCACTGATTGACTACTACTGCCGCAGACCCATGTTTCATTACTTCCCAGGAAGGTAGGCTGCTGCGAAGCAGGTGGTCTACCCTGGGCACGTTTGGCTCCATACTTCTCACTTCTGCCACCATGCTGACTTCCAACAATGCTACCACCTTGCTGGTTCAACTGCTGCCTCACGGGCAACATGCAACCCTCTTCTCCTGATGATGAAGCCCCTTCTGCACCCAGCTCCCAAGTGCGATCATTATCTTCAAGTTGTGTCTGCACGTCACTGATGTCCTCCTCAGGTTCCTCAACAGTGTTTGCTTGAGGAGCCTGAACACTCACAACACCACCTCCCACGCCACTCTCCTCATCGCTTCTTGCTCGCCTAGCAGAGAAAGCGGCACATGTCTCCTCCACTTCTTGGCTGGGCAGTAGCTGCTGACTGTCCTCTATTAGATCATCCTCACTAAATAGTGGAGCTGAGCCCACACCATAAGATACTTCTGTGGCAGAGGGAACAGCATACAACAGAGGCAATGGGAGGACAGGGACTGCTCCTAGGCCATGCCAACTGAGGCTTGTGTCTGAGAAATTCACCGACTGTTCACTGGGGGTGTCAGATGTCACTTGTAATGAAGTGGATAATCGTGTGAACCTAGCTGAACCTAGACGGCTAGCTGATGCCGGGAGCTCAGGCCTCTTATTGTGACTCCTGCTGCCACTCACCCCTAGTTTGCTGTGACCTCTGCCTGATGAATTTAGGTCTCTGCCACTCCTCTGTACATGTCCTGGCACTTCTCTGCCTGACATACTTAGTGCGTATATGAGTATATGAGGGGAGTACAATATGCTCCACTATGCTTAAACAGTATTTGTATACAACACCAGCAGGTGTGTACTTTTGGCTAGCCTTTCACAGTATCTAGGCCCTTAAGACTTTAACAGGAACACAATGGTACACCACTTTGATGTACGTAAATGGTATGCACTTATGAAGGGAGGACAATGCGCTACAGTAAGCTTAAAACAGCATTTGTCTACAACACCAGCAGGTGTGTACTTTTGGCTGGCCTTTCACGGTATCTAGGCCCTTAAGACTTTAACAGGAACACAATGGTACACCACTTATATGTACCTATGTGGTATGCCCTTATGAAGGGAGGACAATGCGGTCCAGTACGCTTAAAACAGTATGTGTGTACAACACCAACAGGTGTGTACTTTTGCCTGGCCTTTCACGGTATCTAGGCCCATGACATACATGTACGTCATGGGTGGGCTCCCATTCTATAACGTGAGGCTACGGCGTGGTCTCGCGTCATAGCGAGTCAGGCCCAACACCTAGCAATGGCCTGGACCCTTGTCTAATAGCGTGCGGCACTGATCACAGTGCTGCCCACTATTAAACCTTTAGACGCAGCGTTCAAAGTTGATTGTGGCATCTACAGTGAAGGTTAATAAATGCTGGTTAGCTCAGGGGGCTGTTCGGGATTGCCACGGTTAAAACGCGGCATCCCGAACAGCTGTAGGACACGAGGAGGGTGCCCTTACCTGCCTCCTGGTGTCCAATCGCCGAATGACTGCTCAGTGCCTGAGATCCAGGCATGAGCAGTCAAGCGGCAGAATCATTGAGCAATGTTATCCTATGGGATAACAATGCTCAATGTAAAATCTCAGTGTGTGCAGTGAAAAAAAAGTGAAAAAAAAAAGTGACTAAAGATCATTTAACCCCTTCCCTAATAAAAGTAAGAATTGCCCCCCTTTTCCCCTTTAAAAAAAAAAAAAACAGTAAACGCCAATTAGACAAATTCCAGGATATTTGGGGCCCCTTGTCCAGTTTTGTCTCGTCTCCTGATTTCACAAACTTGCACATCTCAAACTGCTAATCTGGACTGAACATCTCTCGCTGGCTCACCCCCTCCCGAGCAGAGATCTGGGGCTCTCCTCATCTAGCCTGCAACCACTTTGTCTCTCCCTTCGCTCCTTCTCCCCCCCTTTTTTGCCCTTCCCTCAATCTTCCCTTCCACTCCATCCCCTCGCTGTTTCCTCGCTATTTTCTTTCTTTCTACCTCTTTCCTTCCTGCTATTACTCCGTATCTTGACCAACACCACTACACTGGCCTGCGACTACACCGACAGTATATCTCGTTCCCTAGGTGGCCTCAGATGCCATGTCTCTGACATTTTCCCTATGACCCACCTTGGCGTCACTCACACCTGAATTATGTTGACATACTGAATAGTGTTACGGCAGTACTCACTGTCGTTTATTAGTTATATACGAGTTCGGAAATGTCTTGCGACCTATATGATGTTTTGCTACTAGCACAGTTTTTTTTTGTCTTTTTGTCTTTGTTGTAGAAATTTCAATAAAAATCTTACTTTGAAAAAAATAAATAAAAAAACAGTATAAATGAAAATAAACATATGTGGTATCACCACATGTGGAAATGTCCAAATTATAAAAATATATCATTAATTAAACCGCATGGTTAATAACGTACACGTAAAAAATTCCAAAGTCCAAAATAGTGTATTTTTGGTCACTTTTCATATCATGAAAAAATGAATAAAAAGCGATCAAAAAGCCTGATCAATACAAAAATGGAACCGCTAAAAACTTCAGATCACTGTGCAAAAAATGAGCCCTCATATTGCCCCGTACGCGGAAAAATAAAAAAGTTATAGGGGTCAGAAATTGACAATTTTAAACATATAAATCTTCCTGCATGTAGTTATGATTTTTTTTCGAGAAGTACGAGAAAATCAAGCCTATATAAGTAGGATATCATTTTAATCGTGTGGACCTACAGAATAAAGGGAGGGTGTAATTTTCACCGAAAGATGTACTGCGTAGAAACAGAAGCCCCCAAAATTTACAAAATTGTGTTTTTTCTTCAAACTTGACGCACAGTTATTTTTATCTCCATTTTGCCGTAAATTTTTGGGTAAAATGACTGATGTCATTACAAAGTATAATTGGAGGTGCAAAAAATAAGCCATCATATGGATTTTTATTTGCAAAATTGAAAGAGTTATGATTTTTTAAGGGTAATGTGGAAAAAAACAAAGTGCAAAAATGGAAAAACCCCAGATCATGAAGGGATTAACAACCATGGATGAAAATGTACATCCCGGTTTGGCGGTACTTCGTGTACCAGGACGTACATTTACGTCCTGTCTATGACCGCGAGCATCAGAGCGGTACTCGCGTCATACACAGCAGGTTCTGGATGCTATCACCATCTGGGGACCCACCGGTAATGGCCGACATCCACGATGCCGTGATCAGTACAGATCACGGCATCTGCAGCAATGCGCATGTTAAAATAGATGATCGGATCGCCCACGGCGCTGCCGCGGTGATCCGATCATCTGTAATGGTGGACGGAGGTCCCCTCACCTGCCTCCGTCCGTCTTCCAGTGTCTCCTGCTCTGTTCTGAGATCGAAGAGATCAGAGCAGAAGATAGCCAATAACACTGATCGTGCTATGCTCTATCCATAACACTGAACAGTATTAGCAATAAAATCATTGCTATGGATAGTCCCCTATGGGGACATAAAAAGTGTAAAAAAAAAAAAAAAAAGTAAAAAATTAAAAAATAAAAAGTAACAAAAGTTAAAAAATCCCCTCCCCCAATAAAAATGAAAATTGTCCGTTTTACCCATTTTACCCCCAAAAAGCGTAAAGAATTGTTTTTAGAAACATATTTGGTATTGCCACGTGCATAAATGTCTGAACTATCAAAATATAATGTCAATGATCCCATACGGTGAACGGCGTTAACGTAAAGAATAAAAAAAAAGCCCAAAAATGCTGCTTTTTTGTCACATTTTATTCCCAAAAAATGTATAAAAAAGTATCTAAAAGTTTTATATATGCAAATGTGGTATCAATAAAAAGTACCAATGACAACCCAAAAAATTATCCCTCATACTGTCCTATAAATGGAAAAATGAAAAAGTTATAGGTGGTCAAAATAGGGCAATTTTAGATTACTGATTTTGTACAAAAAGTTTTAGATTTTTTTTAAGCCGTACAAAAATATATAAGTATCTAGCCATGGGTATCATTTTAATCGTATTGACCCACAAAATAAAGAACACATGTCATTTTTACCTTAAAATTTACAGTGTGAAAACAAAATCCTCCAAAACTTGCTAAATTATAGTTTTCATTAAAATTTCCTCACCATACATTTTATGGTAAAATGAGAAGTTTCATTACAAATTACAATTGGTCATGCAAAAAACAAGCCCTTATATGGGTCTGTAGATGGAAATATAAAAGCGTTATGGATTGGATATGGAGGAAAAAATGAAAACGCTAAAATAAAATTGGCCTGGTCCTTAAGGTTAAAATGGGCTTTGTTCTTAAGGGGTTAAGACTTTAACAGGAACAAAATAGTACACCACTTAGATGTACATATTGTGTATGCAATTATGAGGGGAGGACAATGTGCTCCAGTACGCTTAAAACAGTATTTGTCTACAACACCAGCAGTACACACCAGTGCTGCAGGACACAGTCGCTGTGTACTACACCCAAAATTGCACTTTCTCTCTCAATCTCACTCCCTTCCCTATCGGTGCTTTTAGGCTTGATTTGGGCTTGAGGTGAATCGCTGCGGTAAAAAAGCTTTTCTGTGCGACACACTACTCTCTGTCCCTCTCTGTAATAGAACACTGATGTGAATGGGAGGTGAATCACTGCTGTAATAATGCTTTTCTGTGCAACCCACACTCTTCTCTGTTCCTTTCTCTGTGAAACAGAACGCTGATATGACTGAGAAGTGAATCGCTGCTGGAAATATGCTTTTCTGTGCAACACACATTGCTGTCTGTCCCTCTCTCTTTCTCTGCAATAAAAGTCTGAAGTGACTGGCCGCAAAATGGCTGCCAATTATATAGGGCTGTGACATCACAGGGGTGACTGGTTGCTGATAGGCTGCATGCTGCATGTGATTCAGGGTCATCCCGCCTACCCATGATCCTGCTTATCCAGGATTCCTTGCCCTATGTCCTCACATGTGGATCCACCATTTTAGATGCCCTGGAGCCTGGACCGCATTAAATGGAGCTTAATTAAGTGATTTGCATGATTGAATCGCAGCGATATTCACATTCGTTGCAAATCGAATTTTTCCTGAAATTGAAGTTACCCCCCGACCTATGATGGCCCGAACATATGATCAAATCGACATACGATGGCCTCTCAGAGACAATGCTTTTTTATGTCGGGGCCATCACATTAAGTGCTATCCGGCAGCGCAAAATGCTTAAGCTGCTGTCGGATAGCAGCTTAATGTTCCTCGTGTGGTGCGTATTACTTACCTCTCCACGATGCTACGGGGTGCCCTCCGAGTCCAGCGCTGTTCCTCTGGTGTCTTCTCGGCCCTCTCCGGTGACGTCACTACGCTGTTGCGCACGCCGTCCCGTCATCCAATAGGAACGGTGTACGCAGCGGCGTAATGATGTCATTATGCAGGCCCAGTAAGGCTTTGCGGAAGACAGCAGATGACCGGAGAAGACCAAGAGAGCCCAGTGGAGGCCCGGGGTCACAATCGGGAGCTTTTAACATACACAGTGGGGAAAATTTATCAAAACCTGTGCAGAGAATGTTGCCCAGTTGCCCATAGCAACCAATCAGATTGCTTCTTTAATTTTGTACAGGCCCAAAATTTAAATCTCCCCCAGTATGTTCAATATGACTGAGGACTAGGTTATAAGCATCAGCCAATTAATATTTCTTTCTTTTTCATTGGCAGAACTGAGTAGTAGCCTAAAATGGACCCTACTGACACAGTAGGAGTGATTACATTTAGTTATGTATAGTGTATGTGAGAATAATATTTTTTCCAACCATATCCACTACCTTAAAGGACATCTGCTGCTGAAAACCACTTGATAGGGGATAAGTGTTTGATCGTGGGAAGTCCGAATGCTGGGACCCCCCGCGATCTCCTGCACAGGGCCACGGCTCTGCCTTGGCTCTGCTCCATGTAGTTCTATGGGAGAGGCGGGGAGACAGCGTTCGTGCCTCCCCACCTCTCCCATAGATAACATAGTGTGATGTAGTTAATGAAGTAGTTATGTATCTATTAGAAGTGCCTTAGGAAATAGGAAATTGCATTGATATCCATTGTTGGAACCCTCTAAACCAGTTTTTACCTGTAACCCACTACAGGAAAGATTAAATGGGCACTGTCAGATAAAAAAATAAAAACCTTTTTATATGTTGTACATCTTGGCAAAACCATTAACCTTTCTAATATACTTCTTAAGAAACTTTTATTTCATTTTTATAGAAATCAGGGCTTTGTCCAAGCGGAAGCACAGGCATGTACAAAGTCCAGTAAGTGAGGGTGGACTAGCACTTCTCTGTTCTCTCTCCTCTCTGATGGTACTCCTATGTGCTCTCTCCTGTCTGATAGTATTCCTCTGTGCTCTATCCTGTCTGATAGTACTCCTCTGAGCTCTCTCCTGTATGATAGTACTCCTCTGTGCTTTTTCCTGTTTGATAGGACTCCTCTGTTCTCTCTCCTGTCTGATAGTACTCCTCGGTGCTCTCTCCGGTCTGATAGTAATCCACTGTGCTCTCTACTGTCTGAAAGTACTACTCTGTGCTTTCTCCTGTCTGATAGTACTTCTCTGTGCTCTCTCCTGTCTGATAGTACTCCTCTGTGCTCTATCCGGTCTGATAGCACTCCTCTTTGGTCTCTCCTGTCTGATAGGACTCCTCTGTTCTCTCTCCTGTCTGATAGTACTCCTCTGTGCTCTCTCCTGCCTGATAGGACTCCTCGGTTCTCTCTCCTCTCTGATAGTACTCCTCTATGCTCTCTCCTGTCTGGTAGCACTCCTCTGTGCTCTCTCCTGTCTGATAGTACTCCTCTGTGCTCTCTACTGTCTGATAGTACTCCTCTGTGCTCTCTCCTGTCTGATAGTACTCCTCTGTGCTCTCTCCTCTCTGATAGTTCTCCTCTGTGCTCTCTCCTGTCTGATAGTACTCATCTGTGTTCTCTCCTGTCTGATAGGACTCCTCTGTGCTCTCTCCTGTCTGATAGTACTCCACTGTGCTCTCTCATTTCTGATAGTACTCATGTGCTCTCTCCTGTCCTATCAGAAAATGGATAGCACAAGCGGAGTGCTAGCCCACCCTCACTTACTGGACTTTGATTTTTTTAAGCCATGATTAGTGTTGCTTGCGAATATTCACAATGTGAATTTTATTCGCGAATATTGCATATTCGCGAATATAGCACTATATATTCATAATTATTTAGTATTACTTTAGTTTTTTTTTTTTTTTCACAGTACACATCACAGTGATCATCCCTCTCTGCTTCCAGCTTGAGTGATGTAAAGAAGGCTCTAATACTACTGTGTGAGACTGGCGTACGATTTTTCGCATATGGGAAAATTTGCATATGCTAATTTTCGCAAATGCAAATTTTTGCTCATGCGAATTTTCATTTATGCTAATTTTTGCATAGAAACATTTTTGCATATGCTAAAATATTACGCAAATATTATGAATATGCGAATTTAGCGAATATATGACAAATATTCATCCATATATTTGAGAAATATCGCAAATTCGAATTTGGCCTATGCCGCTCAACACTAGCCATGATTTCCATAAAAAGGAAATAACATTTTTCTTATGAAGTATATTTGAAAGGTAAATGTTTTTCCAAGATGTACATCATATAAAACTTTTTTTTATTTGACAGTGCCCATTTAAGTGCCTTACAATGCAAATTTAAAGAAGTTTTCCAAGGTAAAAATTACTTATTTTATTTCCTAAAAATGCCCAATTGGGCCTTAAAAAAGGATTAAGCCATATATTTGGAAGATACTTTTAGATGACTCCCATGTAAATAGTTGACAACATGACAATATACAAGTCTTAACTTTTTTATATTCAGACTGCAAAAATTTTATATATTTCAAGATGTTATTTTAAATCATACATGTTATTAGGAGATCAACCTTTGTATTTTCTCACATTGAGAATTACTTTTCCTATTAAAAAAAACAAACCAAACAAACATTTCTTTGACAAAGTATTAACGCAGAAGAACAATAAATATTTTGTTACATAAAGAGATTGTCTATCATTCCATAATGCATTCATGTTTTATAAGGATTACCGTTTTTGTGCTATAGCAACGTCAGAAATTGATGGTTTTAGGTACAAAAGAATAAAATAAAAAAATTTATTTCAGGAAAAAGAAATAATGTATACTGTTAAGTATGTTTGAGTGGATGTGACAGGTTATAAGGATTTGGACGTTTTAAATGCAAGAAACATGTAAATTATTCAAAAACCTTATGTGTCATCATGTCAGCATAGTGGTTGACTCATGTGTCAAAGTTGCTAACTAACCTTACAGTACCAACCTGTTGTAACCTGATGCTAGTCAACAATTTAATCATTTAGGGGGACATGTATCAATGTTAGCTTATGTATTCCTTTTTTTTAGTTTTTTTGCTTTGGTAGTTGCTTTCTCTGCTCCATGTCTGAGCTGCAGTACATTTTGTAGTTTTTTTCATGTATTGCGACTTTTTTGCGACTTTCGCACTTGAGAAATCTCTGACCACTGCAAGTCAAAAATCACTTTTTGCTTTGGTAAGCTAGTTTCTTTCTTTCTTTCTTTATTTTTTTGCTTAGGGCACTGCACAATCAAAAATTCGCTCAAAAATAGAGTAGTTGCACATGCGACTTTTTTGCAACAATTTTAAGCAAAAAAAAAAACTACTAAATGCTTTGATAAATGTCCCCCATAATCATTTGTTATTATTTGTGCTTTATTGACAATGTTCAGTGTTTAATAAAGTTGGTTGCTTCAAATCACACAATACGGTCTATTTGCACATCATGATATGCATTAAACATGTTTGGTAGCCCTGAAATGTAAGAAATAAAAAAAAGATAGAACCGCTCATAGTTCCAAAGCTTTGTGGTAACTTTGTGAGAGTATAAATCTTAGGAATTTCTTCGTCTTCAGTTGTACTCATGAAACCTTTAAAAATTGGGTTCATGGGTGCATCACCTTTTGTTGAACAAGACTGTGTTTCCCTGACTTCAAGCATACCATCTCAGTTTTTTCCCAGTGCACTTTGACCAAGGTTTAGAAAATGATAAATGTCAAAGAGATTTAGGAAATGCTCCCACTGTGTAGAAAAGAATGAACTGCTGTTGCATTGTATTGTATCCGTTGTCAATGTGCCTGAATAGTACAATGTGTTTAGAGGCCTTGAAAGCACTTTTAGTAAAGCTTTTTGTGTATAAGCCAGAGGCACAAACAAAAGTGCAAACAGATATCAACTTTTTGTAAACGTACATGAACCTGAAATGATCCCGCTAACTAAACTTTATGCAATATGTGAGCTTCTGCACTTACTAGCTAGCCGATGTTGGAATTACAGATCTATTAAACAAAAATGTTTCCCTTAATTATTAATCTGATATAAGAATAATGATTGTTATGTATGTGGTTTACTAATATCCATTCAGGATATCTGACATACAGGTGGACCCCAGTGTCCTGATACTTAAAGATTGTGGGCTTTGAAGTGAGCACAGGAGACACTCACTGCTAATGATGATCCCGCTGCTGCCTGGCAATCAACTCTTTAGACGTCTAAAGTGAAAATGAAAGTTGCCAGGAGCTCAGTGGAGCTCACAGAACCCCCCACGATGCAGGGATTCAGTGAGCTAAAATGGTGGAGGAGGGTCACCTTGACTGCTGCCGATCGCTGATCTAGTGTTATAGCCTAGCTTAGTGGGGCTAATTCAGTCGATGGCCGATATCACTGTGTAATGCTATGCCATACAGTGAATTCTGTCTAATATAAAAGTCCTCTATGGGTACTTAAAAAGTGTAAGATAAAAATATGTTTGTAAAATCATACAAAGTTTCAAACTCAAAACAAAAATGTCCCATCAAAACAAAATGGTGCCGATAAAAACTACAGATCAAAGCACAAAAATGTATCCCTTATACATCCCTGTATATGGAAAAAGGACAATTTTATTCATACCAATTTTGTTAAAAGGAACTGCATCTTTTAAGTAGTACAGTATAGTATAGTATATATATATATATAGATATATATAGATAGATAGATAGATAGATAGATTGGAACAGGTGCGGCACAGCTCACTCGGTCGCCCCTCCCGCTCACGGACAGGACGGGACCTAATCGTAGAAAGAAATATGATTGTCCAGCGCAGGATATCAAGCAATGCGGTTTTTATTCAGCAGTAACAGTGGGTGATGACAAGGTGACACGTTTCAGTCACACTCAGCGGCCTTAGTCATACAAAACAATAGTGCAAGTGAGTTGCTTTTATGGAGGGGAATATTGGGATCCGCCCTCATGGGAACTTTCCCAGGGCTTAATCCTTTATTCGCCTCCACCTAGCATACATAGTAAAAACGCAGATATAATGTGAACAATAGTCAAAATATTAAAACACTTGATTCACAAGTGATAATATAGAAAAAGACATTAGTTCTTACTAAAAATACAAAAGCAAATTACAAAATGTCAAATGACATATGTATATGTGTGATCTAGTAACAATAAAGTGAAATGGTCAACCTATGTTTAACTTAATGTCATGTTATACATATCAAAATAGGTTTTGACAACCAATATGGTTGTATGTCTGTTCATAAAACATTGGAAGTATCTATCAGTACATGGGACAATTTAGTTGTCTCAAATATCCCACATATAATATGCATATTATTTAATATTCTTTTATATATGTATTATTTATTGCATGTGGAAAAAAAATTAGAACAGGTATAGACTTCCTCCCCCAATCCAACTACCTATACAAAAACAGTACATTGAGAGTGAAAAGTGACATCCTATGGGGAAACAATAAATTAATGATGGAGAATGACATCTTGTCTTAAATTTAAACCAAGGGGACATCTAGTTTGAAGTTTAATGATCCAGAAGACTTCTCTATCCAGTAATTTTTGTTTAATGTTACCTCCTCCAATATTTTGGGTGACCCTCTCAATCCCCTGAAGGCTAAGACCAGAAAAATCAGGCAAAATGCTTACTAACCATGGAAAGGTGTCGAGACTGGAGATGTGGAATGTCTGACAGGTGTTTTCTGGTCCTAGCCTTAAGGGGGTTGGAGGTACATCCCACATACTATAGTTGGCAGATATTGCATGTCATCAAATAAACTACATGGCTCGTATTACAGTTGATATATTCTGATATACCAAATGTTTCTCCAGTAACTGTGGACATGAAAGTTTTAGAATTCTTCATAATTTTACAACAGATACATTTTAAATGTCCACATTTAAAGTTACCCTTGGTACTGAGCCAAGTGGGTTTCTTTTCCACACCGGAACTGAATAGACTAGAGGAGACATATTGGCCGATGATTTTAGCCCTCCGTGTCACAAATGTATACCCATGTTCAAAGATTTTTATATATTGATTATCATTGGCTACCATCGGTAGATATTTTTCAATGATTTTACAAATTGGTTTGAAATCATGACTATAATTTGTGGAAAAGACCAGGGGTGTCACCTCCCTGTCTCTCTTGGTAACCTGAGATGATGATTTTTTCGTGCCATATATCAAATCAGACCTATTTTTTCTCCTGGCAATATCAATAGCTCGGTCCAATGACCAAGTCCGATATCCTCTCTGTCTCAATATTACTGATCTGTCCTCTGCTTCATTTTCAAACAACTCCAGTGTGGAGTTGTTCTTCCTAGCTCTGATCATTTCTCCCACCGGGAGGTTTTTGACCACGTGTGGTGGATGGCACGATCCTGCTTGCAGTATCGAATTTATGGCCAGTTCCTTACGATAAGTGTGAAGGCTAACGCAGTTAGCCTGTATTTGTGAGAGGGGGCGGGGTTAATCACTATAAGAACCCGCGGTGCCCCTAGCACAGTACGCCGCGGGTTCTTCACGTGATGAGAGGTCAGCTGACACACCAGTCAGTTGACCGGAAGCTGTTTCCGGCGGTGCGGTACGGGTAAGTGGCCGGGGCTGGCCTTGGTGGCGGCGTTTCTCCGCAACCACCTCTCCGGAGGTAAGCCGGAGTCCGGGGGTGTACCCTCGGCCAGGCCCCGGCCCCGGTTTCATTAACAGTGGGACACGTGGCCCGTTCTCTTCCTCCGGCGGGTTTGGCACGGCACCTCCGGCAGTGGGAGCCGTGACGGGGGCATGCTGCGGCTATTGTGTTGGGATGGCTGCGCGAGTCCTCGCTCCCCCACGAACCCGCGTGGCAGTACGGTACCGGCATTTCTACAGCCGGGTCGGTGCTGTCACCTTAGGGTTTTCTGCCGGGGTACTGGCCCCTGTTGTGGTATCGGGGAGCTTATAGGCTATCATCATACCCCCGCCACCTGTCATGGTTATGTAGTGTATATTGTGTGTGTTGGTTACCGGGTTCGTTCTCAACGGGGAAAGGGGGGGTTTAGTCACATGACGGCACGATTCTCTGGCTGCTCAGCTCTGCATTTTACTACACGGGGTTAATTATATGACGGCACGATTCTCTGGCTGCTCAGCTCTGCATTTTTCTACAAGGGGTTAATTATATGACAGCACCATTCTCTGGCTGCTCAGCTCTGCATTTTACTACAAGGGGTTAATTACATGCCGACACGTTCTCGGGCTGCTCAGCTCTGCATTTTACTATAAGGGGTTATTGTATGCCAGCACACTCTCGACTGCTCTGCTCGGTCATTCCTTCCACGCATACGATCAGATAGTTATGCCGAGCACACGATTCATTTTCTACGCATACGGTCATGTAGTTGTTGGTGTTCACACTCTTATAATTTATTCCTCATACACGGTCATATAGTTGATCTGTGCAGGCTCAAAAAAAAAATAAAAAAATAAGGGAAATCCCCCCCTATAATTATTCTACGCATACGACCATATAATTGGTTCCTTGCACACGCCCCCCTTAATTTGCTCCATGTATATGATTATATATGTATATATACGTACACATTTTAGTTTATTCAAGGTTTACGACACGGCCCTCCTGATCACAAGGAGGGTATTTCATGTGTTTGTCAAGGCACATGCACTGGTAGCATTGGTGCAGTTCAGGCGCATGTAGTATGGGCGCTGGTAATTCTGTACATGCACTCATGGTATTTGTACGATTCATGCACTCGCGCACGTTGATTACGCTCATGGCATTTTTCTGTTTACTCGTTCGTAACATTTGTGCCTTACACACACTTGTGGGATTTGGGCCTTACAGGTGCTTGTGGGATTCATGCCTTACACGCTTGTAGAATTCATGCTGTACACATGCTTGTGGGGTTTATACCGCACACACGCTTGTTGGTTTCATGTTGTACACATGCTTGTTGGGTTTATACTGTACACACGGTAGTAGCGTTTGTGCTGTACACACGGTTGTAGTGTTTGTGCGGTATACACGCCTGTACATGCTTGTAGGATTCATGCTGTACACACGCCTGTAGGGTTTATACTGTACACACGCTTTCACATGCTTGTTGGATTTATACTATACACACGCTTGTAGGATTTATGCTGTATGCATGCTTGTAGGGTTTATACTGTTCACACGCTTGTACATGCTTGTTGGATTTATACTGTATACACGCTTGTTGGATTTATACTTTACTTGTTGGATTTATACTTTACACACTTGTAGGGTTCATGCTGTACGCACGGTTGTAGGATTTATGCTGTACACACGCTTGTAGGGTTTATACTGTACACACTCTTGTACAGGCTTGTTGGAGTTATACTATACACACGCTTGTAGGATTTATGCTGTACACACGCTTGTAGGATTTATGCTGTACACACGCTTGTAGGGTTTATACTGTTCACACGCTTGTACATGCTTGTTGAAGTTATACTGTACAAACGCTTGTTGGATATATACTGTACGCACGGTTGTAGGAGTTATGCTGTACACACGCTTGTAGGGTTTATACTGTACACACGCTTGTGCATGCTTGTTGGAGTTATACTGTACACACGCTTGTTGGATTTTTACTGTACACACTTGTAGGAATTATGCTGTATGCACGCTGGTAGGGTTCATACTGTACACACGCTTGTTGGATTTATACTGTACACATGCTTGTTGGATTTATGCCGTACACACGCTTGTAGGATTTATGCTGTACACACGGTGGTAGCGTTTATACTGTATACTCGTGTGTCGGATTTATACTGTACACACTTGTAGGATTCATGCTGTACACTCGCTCATAGGATTCCTACTGTACAAACACTTGCACACACTCGTAGGATCCATACTGTGCATGCATTTGCTGATTTAAACTGTGCACACTGGTACGTGCGTGTGGGGTTTGTGCTGCACGCGCGCTTGTAGGATATATTCTGTGCACGCGCTCGTGGGGTTCATAATGTACACACGCTTGTACACGCTTGTAGGATTTATACTGTACACAGGCTTGTAGGATCATCCTGCACACGTGCTTGTAGGATTTATTCTGCACACGCGCTCGTAGGATTCGTACGGTACACGTTCGTAGGATTTGTACTGTACACACGCTTGCAGATATTATACTGTACACACGCTCGTAGGATTTGTTCAGTATATGCCCTTGTAGGATATATACTGTACGCTCGATACATACTGTCCACTCACTTGTAGGATTTATACACGCTCGTAGGATCCATGCTGTACGTAGGATCTATACAGTACATGCGCTCGTAGGATTTATACAGTACACGCGCTCGTAGGATTTGTGCTGTACACGGGCTCGTAGGATCTGTGCTGCACACTCGCTCGTAGGAATTATACTGTGCAGGCTCGTACGGTTGTATTGTACATGTGCTCATGAGAACCATGCTGTTCATGTGCTCGTGGCATACGTCATGTGCATGCGGTGCTTGTGCGGCTCTTGCGCTTGTAGCGTTTGTTCCGCGCGTGTGCTCGTACAGCGCATGAAGTGTTGTTCTGTGCATGGGTAGGTGGTCATAGAATTACTGCATGCGTGTATTGGTTATCGGTTGTCATTGACCATACGCACATGCAGTTTGGTTGTGCATTTGCGCATATAGTTGGCCTGAGTATAGGTTCATCACGTTTGTTGGTTGAGTCACTCATAGCTGTTAGACGGCACAGTTCTATACATATGCACATAGTTGTTCCGTACATATCTGTGTATAGTGGGGCCGGGCTTACGTATATAGTTTGTTCTGGGCGTTCGTGTACACACATTTAGTTCATTCGGTTTATACGCTCAGGGTTTCTGTGCATACACTCATATAGTCTGTTCTGTGCATATGTTCATCCAGTTGGTTTGGACAGTTGCCCAGTTTATTAGAGGCCATATAGTTTTGTGCATACGCTCATATAACTTGTTCTGGGTGTTCACTTAAGCAGTTCGTTCTGTGCATGTAGTTCGCTTATGCATACAGGTCATTTGGTGGACACGTGCAGTGGTTCGGCCATGCGTCCGTATGGTTCGTTCTCTGCACACGCGCATACAATTTGATCGGTGCATACGCTCACATAATTGTTAGGTGCTCACATAGTGTGTTCCATACATACCAACATATAGTTTGTTCCCTGCATGTTCACATAGTTCGTTTGTGCATATGCCCGTATAGCTTGTTCTTTGCTGTCATAGACTCATGCTGTACATACGCGCACACAGTTCGTTCTCGGCATGCTCACTTAGTTCTATGCATGTGTGCATAGTGGTTTCGGCATACGCTTACTTAGTTAGCCCATGCAGACACACTCATAGTTTGTTCTGGCATACGTTCACTCAGTTAGTCCTGTGCATACCCGCAAATAGTTTGTTCTGTGCTTACGCTTATGTAGTTGCCAAGCGCACTCGCTCATAAAGTCTTGTGCATTCACTCACTTAGTCTGTTCCGTGGACTCGCTCTGGTAATCGGTTAAGTTGTTAAATATTTCGGCTAGTAGTTATTGTTATGTACAAATTTGATTGGTGCATACACTCGCTCGTGTAGTTCATTCCAGCTCGCGTTCTTATAGTTTGTGCGGCACAGGCTCTCATATAGTTTGGTTGGTGTATACGGTCTAGGTGTCTGGTTTGGACATGTGGTCTGGGTATTATTGATCAACACATGGTCTGGTTGGTTCGCCGGGCCCACGTTCAGTGTCATGTGCAGCATATGTGCCAAGGAGTTATGCTTGGTATACGCTTACGGTGTTCATACTCGGTACATGTTCATATACATTCAGCACATGCGTTACTTTGGTTGAGGTTTTCAATTGCGGATTGACCAGTCACGTCTACAGGTCGGTCCGGTTACAACCTGTCACGGCTTCAGGTTGGCGACAGTGTCATCACATACGTTGTGTTTAGGTAGCAGTTGGTTCAGGCTACATGTATAGCTTGGCGGTGATACTTTTAGTTTCATAGTTAATTGCGTTTTCAGACCTGTCACGTCTACAGGTTGGTTCAGTTACTACTCGACGCGGCTTCGGGTTGACGACAATGTTATGTGTTTTCACAAGTTCATTTAGCATCGGGGGCCACGTATATACGTCAATCATGGTTACGATCTGTCGCGGCTTGGTGGTGATACTTTGTTTCATAGTTAATTGAGTTTTCAGACCTGTCACGTCTACAGGTCGGTTCAGTTACTACTCGACACGGCTTCGGGTTGACGACAATCTTATGTGTTCTCACAAGGTCATTTAGCATCGGGGTCATGCAAATAGCTTGATTTCAGTTGGAGTTTGGGCTGTCTTAGCTTCAGGTTGATCATTATTTTGGTTATACATTGGTTGAGTGTCATGATCAGGCTTGCCGCATGAGTGGTGTCATCACCTGTCACGTCCACAGGTCGGTTACAGTCACAACCTAACACGGTTTTAGGTTGACGACTAGGTAGTTATGTTTTCTGTACATATGCACTTGGGATTAAGCATACGGTCAGGGTTTGGTTTGTAACATGTACTCGGAGGAGCTTACACACACACTTTACTTTCCTACTTGGTTTTATTGGGTTTTTGCCACTCTTCTCTTCATCAAGCACGATTAAGTCATACCTAGAGGTGGTTCAGCTCCACATCTCATTGGCACATTCCGACTTGGCCTCCTTGTTTCATTCGATACAATTAAAGCGGCGCTGAAAGGTGCGCTAAGGATCCAAGCCTTCTTCCCGTCAGCCTTTGTCGGCCGACTCGTTCAGACAGTTAGTAGATGTTCTAGACAGGACCCCCGTTCAGCTACAAAGATAGTCTGTGTTGGAAAGCAGCTTTATCTCTGGGTTACTATGGCTTCCTCAGACCTGGTGAGTTCTCTAGTAAAACGTAAAATGATATTTGTTGGAGACTGAGCCAACTGATATGGAATTCCAATCACTATTAGCTTGAGTTGAGCGCTACTAAAACATCGTTACCCGGGCAAGGCGTTACCATCTGCTGCTTTTCCACATTTCATTTCATAGGTAGTGCCTGGTTCGGCTGCTACGTGACCTGTTGTTCACACGCCAGGGTGCCAGTAGGTCGCAGCCGTTATTATTATTCTGAGGTTTTGCTCTCACCACTCCGCAATTCGTTAAAGTACGCATTTTAGTGATAGGCTTTGGGGGGTGACTCAACTGTGATATCTGGACACCCCCTTCGCATCGGTGCCACCTCATCAGCGTCACGTCAGGGGATGCCAGCCCGTGTGATTCGTAATTTGAGTCGCTGAATTCTAGCTCATACATGGGCCCATCCCCTATCCAAAGTCTGGAAGGTCCCATGCTTTCCAGTTTCTGGTTTTGTAATGTTGTCTTATTTCATAAAGCGTTTTTGTTTCAAATATTGAAGTTTTGCCCTCTATTTTATTCAGGTGTACCTACACGCGGCAGTATATGGCACAACTCAGACTGCCTGTTAGTTTGTATATCAGTGGTTAGGCTGTTAGGTAGGTACGCTACGCATTTGAGCCACCGATCACAAGTGTGAAGGCTAACGCAGTTAGCCTGTATTTGTGAGAGGGGGCGGGGTTAATCACTATAAGAACCCGCGGTGCCCCTAGCACAGTACGCCGCGGGTTCTCCACGTCCCACCCAACCCCCCCCTCTTTTAAAAAATTCATTTAATCTCTTAGGAGTCTTTTCTATCAAGGTATGCCCTCTATTTTATTCAGGTGTACCTACACGCGGCAGTATATGGCACAACTCAGACTGCCTGTTAGTTTGTATATCAGTGGTTAGGCTGTTAGGTAGGTACGCTACGCATTTGAGCCACCGATCACAAGTAATATATATATATATATATATATATATATATATATATATATATATATATAAATTGTAAGTATATATATATAAATTGGGTATTGTTTTAAATGAATTTACCTACAGAGTAAAGAGAATGTACCATTCTTACCATAAAGTGCACTATGTAAAAACCAAAAGTTGCATAGTTGCAGTTTTCTTATAAATTTTCACTCGCAAATAATAATTTTTTGGTTTTACAGTACATTAAAAGGGGTAATCCGGCTTTAGGACGCCATTGGGACCCCCCGCGATCTCCCTTCAGCACCCGCATTATGTGCGGAGCTGCATCTCCAAGCTCGGAAACCAGAAGTTTTGGGGATTGGAGCATGATGTTTCACCACGCCCCCCTCGTGATGTCACGCCCCCTCCATTCACGTCTATGGGAGGGGGCGTATCCTTTGGATAGGGGATATAATGTCTAAAGCTGGAATACCCTTTCAATGATAAAATGAAAAATGTCACTACAAAGTAAAATTTGTTCTGCAATAAACAAGGCATCATATGAATCTGTAGGTGGAAAAAAATAAAGAGTTTTGCATCTTAAAAGAAGGTAAAAACAAAAATGAACAAATGAAAATGTAACCCGGCCCTAGATGCGCACAGCTTTTTCGAGGCTGCACATGATGGTACTATAGCTGGACTTTGGGGGCGAGTCCCGGTATATCATCTGCTTATGATGCTATATACTGTGTGCTTATGATGATGCAGTTAACCAGACACAGGAAAATGAGGAAAAAGTTTATATTTACTTGCAAAACTTCAGATATATGTCCCAGTGCTGCAACGGTTTCTGTGTTCATTGAAGTGTTGCTGGTGGTTCATTAAAGGAAATATATAATGTACAAAAATGTATCCCCTATCCGCACGATAGGGGATAAGTTTTAGATTGCGGGGTCCGACCACTGGGACCCCCGCGCTCTCCTGTCCTGGCTCTCTCCGGAACAGGGTGTGGCCAACACACCCCATCCATATATCTCTATCTTCAGCTTTCCCATAGCGATATAGGGGGGGGGGGGGGGTGTCGGCTGCCGTTTGTGTAGGAGTCGACAAGCTCTGTTCCCGAGGAGAGCAGAGGCCTCATACAGGAGATTGCAGTGGGCTCTAGAGGGTGGACCCTCCGCAATCTAAAACTTATCCCCTATCCTGTGGATAGGCGATAAGTTTTTGTACATGATACTTGTCATTTAAAGGAACCTTACATTTCCTGTGGAAAAACACAAAAGGCTTAAAGGGGTTGTCCAGTGGAAATAAATAATTTACTATTGTGCCCAGCCTCCTTACAAAAATAATAAACACCTTCTGCCTCTTCCTCATAGCTCTGCAGGGCCGTTTGAAGGAATTTGGGGGCCCCAAGCAAAATAGACATGGAGGCCCCCCCTACCCCCTCCCCACCTTATGCACGCAAAAAAGATTATATATACAGGACCATATAGAAATTATATACTAGCCGTACACAGGATATATACCCCATATAAGTGATTACAGCTACATGAAGGAACTCACAGGTCATGTCTTTTCTGATCAGATTGTCCTCTTTCCTTTTCTTCCCTGTCCTACTTAGACCGCCATGATGTCTTCTTCCAGCCAAAACTTCATCTCTCTTCATCTGCAGAACAAATATCTTAGACCCTGCATTGTTTCAGTGCTCTCCTTAACACTACACAATCTCCTCATCTATAGGCCTGTAATAATGCCCCCCTTGGTGTCCAACTCAGTAACAGAGCATGGTGCCTAACAGTGTCCAACCATGGTGCCTCCAGCTGTTGCAAAACTACAGCTCTGGCTTTCCGGGCATACTGGGAGTCATAGTTTTGCACCCTGGTTGGGAAACACCGATGTAGGTAGTTAGGTAGCCAGGTACATAGCTAGAAGGGCTGCACAATATGAGGAAACTGTGCGATTGCAATTTTGGACCTAAATATTGCAATTTAAATATTATAAACAAATAGTGAAATCCTCCCATTTCATGTTCAATCTCCCCCCATTTTACATCTATTCCCCCATTTTATATGCACCACCGATTTCACATCTTCCCCGTTTAATTTCTATCCCCCCCAATCACATTCTCCCCATTTAATTTCTATCCCCCCATGTCACATTCTCCCCTTCCCATCCTTATCCCGTCTCATCTTCCCCCATGTCACATTCTCCCCCCATGTTAACACCCTCCCATCCCAGTAGACAGGTAGTACCCCCAAATTAGATCCCCAGTAGGCAGATAGTACCCTCGGATTGACCCCCTCCCCCCAGTAGGCAGGTAGTACCCCCAGATTGACTCCCTCCCCCCAGTAGGCAGGTAGTACCCCCAGATTGCGCCCTCCCCCCCAGTACACAGGTAGTAGCCCCATATTAGACCCCACCCCCCTGTTAGTCAGGTAGTACCCCAAGGTTAACCCCCTCCCCCCAGTAGGCATGAAGCACCTCCAGATTAACCCCCTTCCCCCAGTAGGCAGGTAGTACCCCAGATTAACTCCCTCCACCCAGTAGGCAGATAGTACCCCCAGATTTCCCCCCCCTCCCCCCAGTAGGCAGTACCCACAGAAGAGGGGGTTAATCCGGGGGTACTACCTTCCTACTGGGGGGAAGAAGGGGTTAATCTAAGGGTACTACCTGCCTACTGGGGGGGCCCAGATTAACCCCTTCTCCCCCCCCAATAGGAAGGTAGTACCTCCAGATTAACCCCCTCCCCCTAGACCCAGTAGGCAGGTGGATAGTAGTACTAGTACCCCTAGGAATTGAGTGCAGAACCTTCACATTCACTCACTGTCAGAGAACTTGCACTTGCTTGCACAACTAACGCTGCGCGCGGTAATGTCGGCAGTCCGCGCACCGCCCACCATCACGTCACGCTCTAGGGCTGGCGTCAGGACGCCGGCCCCTTAATTCTGGGACTCGGCGTGACGTCACGTGACATGGTGAGCCGCGCGCACATAGGACGCCTGGGCCGACGGACGGTGAGCCTGAGGGGGGCAAAAAAAGGACCCGGAGGCAGCGGCTTCAGTCTCTGCCTCCCTCTCCAGGCAGGCTCTTACACTGCTGGAGGCCGACAGGGCGAGCTACCTGCTGAACAGGAAAGCGCAAGAGGACAGGCAAACACCGGCCAGCTCGGGCCCCAAGCAATTGCTTGGTTTGCCTGTCCTATTGCAACAGGCCTGTAGCTCTGGGATCTGGGTGCCCTATCTACGGCCAGTCTCTGCTGACAGTCTGCTTCAGCTGAGCCGACCGGAGCTGTAGAGGTGATGTCACAGGGTCGGTCTGCCAATCACTGGCCGCAGCAGAGTCCTGCCTTAGGCCATGATTGACAGGCTGCTCTGTCAGTTCCCCTGGCTGTAGCACTAAGCTCTGCAGCTCGGGGGAAAGCTGTGTCACTGGCCGTGGAACGGAGTCCGGTTAAGAGAGCTACAAGGAAGCAGTGGAAGGTGAATAAAAGTGTTTATTATTTTTGCAGGCAGACTGGGGGCAATATAATAAATTAACTAATTGTATTGGCTAACCCCTTTAATTTACATAACAGTCAATGAGAGTCCACAACTAGGCAAACACAGTTTATACGCTTAGTGTCACCAAATCATGTTGTAAAAAACTACTAATCTAACACATACATCACAGGATATATTCATTTTAACACCTTAAAGACAATGGGGGCATACCTGTACGCCCTTGTCCCACATACCTTCTATGATGTGGGCTCAGTAGCTGACCCTGCGTCATAGTGGCGTGGTCCTGGCTGCTAATACCAGACATCACCGATTGCAGTGATGCTTGGCAGCATCTGAAAAAAAAAAAAAAATAAAAAAGTCCCCATCAGCTTAAAGGACGGCGGGAGGGCCCTTACCTGCCTCCCTGCTGTCCGATCGTTGCTCTGAAGCTCCAGTCAGCCATGACAGTCTGGAGCAGCAAAGCACCAAGAACACTCATCAATGCTATGCTATGGAATAGCATTGAACAGTGTATGCAATCAGAAGATTGCATGTAATAGTCCTCTATGGGGATTAAAAAAATAATGTCAAAAAAGTTAAAAAATAAAGTTAATAAATGTGAATTAACCCCTTCCCTAGTAAAAGTTTGAATCACCCCCCTTTTCCCACAAAGAAAAAATAAATAAAATTATAACGTCGTGGCATCTGATGAATAAAGCCTGACACGCTTTCATCTTAACCGGAGTGCTGCTGTTTTGTTTTACTGGCTGTCCAAAATTGCATATTTTTGGTCACTTTGTATACCATCAAAAAAATATGGTACTGATAAAAACTATAGATCACGGTGCAAAAATGAGCCCTCATACATCCCTGTATATGGAAAAATTTAAAAGTTATAGAGGTCAGAATAGGACATTTTTAAACATACTAATTTTGGTGTAAAATTGTATAATTCTTTAGAAGTGAAACAAAATTAAACCTATATAAATTGGGTATAATTTTAATCCTATTGACCTACATAATAAAGTTTGTATTCATTGTTACTGAATAGTGCTCTGTGTAGAATCGGAAGCCCCAAAAGTTATAAAAGGCTGCAGGTTTTTTTCAATTTTGCCCCACAAATTGGTGATGCAAAAAGCAAGCCCTCATATGGGTCTATAGGTGGAAATTTTAAAGTGATATGATATTTAGAAGGTGAGGAGAAAAAGCGAAAGTGCAAAAAAAAAATGTGATCTTTGAGGGGGTTAAATAAACAATAATTAAAGGGGTTATTCACCAAAAAGTGATTTTAGTATGTACATGGCAGACAGTAATGGACATGCTTAGGAAGGATCTGCACTTGTCTTGGGGCTAAATGGCTATGTTGTGAGATTACCATAATACTGTGGCTAGCTTTTTGTGAACTGGTATTTCCTGTTCGAGTTTCCTTCTTTGCCTACAAATCCCATAATTCAATTTTCCTACCTCCCACACATCAGCCACCCCACCCATTGAAACATAAATGAGCTGCATTCATTCAAAAACACGTGTTTTTCAATCAGGGTATCTACAGCTGTTGCAAAAATACAATTATTTGCAGATTGATCCCTCCACCCACTGAAGCAGACAGGCTCCTTGTCATCAGATGACTAGTGATGTCAGGTCTCGGCCACACTGCAACCTGGGAAAATCACATAAGAATTGGGAGAAAACCATCACACACAGGTACAGACATTATATTATGTACTACACTAACTTTACAGCCCCTGTAGCATAGTCAAATAAAAAGAAAAAAAAATCCTGGAATACCCCTTTTAGAGTACATCTTTTTATTTTTTTTTACAATAAGTACACTCTAGTTCTAGCAGTTGCATAACAGCCATTGCTAATTAGTAATCATATTGTTATTGTTAATCTTGCATCTGTCTGCATTCTATATCACTGTGTACAGAGGCCAGTCTCTATAATACACTTTATACCTTAAAAAACACTGGAGTCAATATAGCCTTTTCACATAAAATTCTATTTTATTAAAGAAAAAAATGATAATGGTGTTTGGTAAAAAATCCACAATATGTAATAAAGTGCACGTAAGTGAAAAGTGCTAGGTGGTTACAATGGTATAATAGCTAGTGAGGGTTACCAATTATTCAAAGTGCCCAGTCCGTGGCTATATCTCAGCTCTTAGGGAATGATACTTCTATTGCCATATTATATGGTCCCCATCATGGACACAGCTTCAAGCTTGGAAAAGTCAAGCACATTCGTCCCCACATAGCATCAGAGCAACTGCTTACCCGTAATAGAGCATGCCACTGCACCCCTTCCACCTCAACACACTTTTTTGGTTCTTTCTCAAGAGGCCATGCATACTGTATACCTGCGGTCTTTTATATATGGTGAACTGCCCGAGATGGATCTCCGGACACCTCCTTGTTTTCAGTGCATGCACCGGAGCGCAAAGGCGCCAGAGCGCAACAGCGCCGTTACTTCCCTAAGAGCTAAGAAATAGCCTTGAACTGGGCACTTTGAATAATTGGTAACCCTCACTAGCTATTATACCATTGTAACCACCTAGCACCTTTCTCCTACAAGCACTTTATTACATATTGTGTTTTTACCAAACACCATTATCATGCGTGCTAATTTTGTAATGTTTGTAAATGATTTTCAGTATTTTTTTCTTTAATAAAACTGATTTTTACGTGAAAAGGCTATATTGACTCCAGTGTTTTTTGAGGTACAAAATCTTTTTTTACAAGTCAACTTGCTACTTGAGGCATTAAAGAAGTTTTCCTATCCTATAAAGTAACAACATATCTTAAGGAAATATCATCGCTTTATAATCAATGGGGCCCAACATCCAGAGGCCACTGTTCTGATTTTAGCTGTGCATTCCCTTCACGGTTGTTTCCTGTTCAAGTAAATGCTGCGAGGGCATGCTGCAGTTTCTGGCACAGCCTAATAATATTCCATCACTCCACAATATGGGAATAAACCTTTAAAAAATATGCTAATAGGATTGAAGATTTGTTTAGATTCTTAAGATAAAGAAGATAAAATGTAGTTTTAATGGAGGGTTTTTGTTTGTTTGTTTTTTTCCTTTTCAAAATACAATGCAACTCTAGTCAGTATATTTTTTTTAGTATTAAAGCATACTTTTCATACCTAAGAAAAAAAAATTCTGATGTATGTTAACCACTAAGTCATGCAGATGCTTTACATGTCATATGTCTAGCTTCTATATTTAGCTCACAAATCCCTCGGTTCTGCTCCTCACTCATTCTGAAATCCATTGCTCAGGTAGGGGTGTGTCTGAGGCAAGAACTGAGCTCGTCCTCACTCACTATGCTATTATTTCCTCCCTGAGTCAGCTGTGCTGGGCCTCTTCGGCAAATCACTGCAGGCTGCTCTGTAACCTTCTTTTCTCTGTTTTCAAATAGTAGTCTGATAGATAGAAAGGACAGAAGCATGGAGGAGCAAAAGTTTCACCCTCACTTCCTGGACTTTCTTCCAGCCTTTGCATCAGCTGGGACAAAGATGATGCTGCAGCCAGACAGGATTATGTTATGGATGATATGGAGACCCCTAGCTGTCTTTTTATACAGTAAATTAGAAAAGTAAATGTTTTTCCAAGATGAACAACATATAGAAAGTTTTTGATTCTGACAGTGCACATTTAACCTCTTAAGGATCAAGGGGCCCCGTCATTTAACCCCTTCCCTAATAAAAGTTTGAATCACCCCCTTTTCCCATTTAAAAAAACTGTGTAAATAAAAATAAACATATGTGGTATTGCCGCGTGTGGAAATGTGCGAATTATAAAAATATATCATTAAGTAAACTGCACGGTCAATGGTGTACGCGCAAAAAAATTCCAAAGTCCAAAATAATGTTTTTTTGGTCACTTTTTATATCATGAAAAAACGAATAAAAAGCAATCAATGAGTCCGATCAACACAAATATGGTACCGCTAAAAACTTCAAATCACGGTGCAAAAAATGAGCCCTCATACCGCCCCATACGTGGAAAAATGTAAAAGTTATAGGGGTCAGAAGATAACAATTTTAAACGTATAGATTTTCCTTCATGTAGTTATGATTTTTTTCAGAAGTAAGACAAAATCCAACCCATATAAGTAGGGTATCATTTTAATCATATGGACCAACAGAATAAAGATAAGGTATCATTTTAATCATATGGACCGACTGAATAAAGAGAATGTGTCATTTTTACCGAACAATGTATGGCATAGGAACAGAAGCCCCCAAAATTACAAAATGTTTTTTTTTTCTCAATTTTGCCTCCCAATGATTTTTTTTTTCCTTTTTGCCGTATATTTTTGGGTAAAATGACTGATGTCCTTACAAAGTAGAATTGGTGGCGCAAAACATACGTCCCATATGGATTTTTAGGTACAACATTTAAAGAGTTATGATTATTTAAAGGTAAGGAGGAAAAAATGAAAGTGCAAAAACATAAAAAATCCTGGTCCTTAACCCCTTAAGGACCATGGACATATGCGTATGTCTAAGCACCCTGGTAGTTAAGGACCAAGGACGTACGTCCGTGGGAATTTTGGTCCCTGACGCGTGCCGGGCAGGGACCAGACCGGGGTGACTGCTGATATCGATCAGCAGTCACCCCGCGCAAATGCCCAGGGAGGTCATCAGACCCCCCCATGTTGGCGATCGGCGCAAATTGCAAGTGAATTGCGATTTGCGCAATTCCGGGTCATTGCAGGTCTATGGTGACCCGGAATATAAGGGGGATTGCGGTTTGTCCAAGACACCAACGATCCTCCTGAAGGGATAGGAGTGAGGTGGCAGGGTGCCACCCCTCCTATCCATGCTATTGGTGGTCTAGACGCGCCCACCAATAGCAGATTGGGGGCGGGGGGGTTAACTTTCGTTTTCCTCGTCCTGCCCACCCACAAAAGGCGGGGCAGAACGAGGAAACCGGTGGGGACCGGCGCCGGAGTCCACTTACCCTGCGGGCGAGGCTGCGGGCGACGATCGGTGTTGGAGATCGGCGGGCGACAATGTCGTGCAGCTGGCTCCCTGGATCCAACGGAAGCCGGTAAGTTGCCTAGCAACATCTGGAGGGCTAAAGTTTGAGACCACTATATAGTGGTCTCTATATTGTAGCACTCCAGATGTTGCAAAAATACAACTCCCAGCATGCCCAGACAGCTGTTTGGCATGCTGGGATTTGTAGTTTTGCAACAGCTGGAGGGCTACAGTTTGAGACCACTATACATAGTTACATAGTTAGTTAGTACGGTCGAAAAACGACATATGTCCATCAAGTTCAACCAGGGAATTAAGGGGTAGGGGTGTGGCGCGATATTGGGGAAGGGATGGGATTTTATATTTCTTCATAAGCATTAATGTTATTTTGTTCCATGAATGTATCTAATCCTGTTTTAAAGCTGTTAATTGTTCCTGCTGTGACCAGTTCCTGAGGTAGACCGTTCCATAAATTCACAGTCCTCACGGTAAAGAAGGTGTGTCGCCCCTTGAGACTAAACTTTTTCTTCTCCAGACGGAGGGAGTGCCCCCTCGTCCTTTGGAGGGGTTTAACCTGGAACAGTTTTTCTCCATATTTTTTGTATGGGCCATTTATATACTTATATACGTTTATCATATCCCCCCTTAAACGTCTCTTCTCAAGACTAAACAATTATAACTCCTTTAATCGCTCCTCATAGCTAAGATGTTCCATGCCCCATATTAGTTTAGTCGCGCGTCTCTGCACCCTTTCCAACTCCGCAGTGTCCCTTTTATGGACAGGTGCCCAAAACTGAACAGCATATTCCAGGTGCGGCCGTACCAATGCTTTATAAAGGGGGAGTATTATGTCCCTGTCCCTTGAGTCCATGCCTCTTTTGATACATGACAATATCCTGCCGGCTTTGGAAGCAGCAGCCTGACATTGCATGCTATTCTGTAGTCTGTGATCTACAAGTACACCCAGATCCTTCTCTACCAGTGACTCTGACAGTTTAATCCCCCCTAAGACATACGATGCATGCAGGTTATTAGTACCCAGATGCATAACTTTACATTTATCCACATTGAACCTCATTTGCCAAGTGGATGCCCAGACACTTAGTCTATCCAAGTCATCTTGTAACTTATGCACATCCTCTATAGACTGTACCGTTCTACAAAGCTTGGTGTCATCTGCAAAGATAGAAACAGAGCTGTTAATACCATCCTCTATATCATTGATAAATAAATTAAACAACAGCGGGCCCAGTACTGAACCTTGGGGTACACCACTAATAACCGGGGACCAATCAGAGTACGAATCATTGACCACCACTCTCTGGGTACGATCCATGAGCCAGTGTTCAATCCAGTTACAAACTAAAATTTCCAAACCTAAAGACCTTAACTTACCTGTCAGACGTCTATGAGGGACAGTATCAAACGCTTTAGCAAAATCCAGAAACACTATATCCACAGCCATTCCTCTGTCAAGGCTTCTACTCACCTCTTCATAAAAGCAAATTAGATTGGTTTGACAACTTCTATCCTTAGTAAACCCATGCTGGCTATCACTTATAATACAATTATCCCCTATGTATTCCTGTATGTAATCCCTTATAAGTCCTTCAAACAATTTACCCACAATGCACGTTAAACTTACCGGTCTATAGTTTCCTGGGGAAGACCTAGAGCCCTTTTTGAAGATTGGCACCACATTCGCCCTGCGCCAGTCCCTTGGCACAATACCAGACACCAGAGAATCTCTAAATATCATGAACAGGGGTACAGATATTACTGAACTTACCTCTCTAAGAACTCTTGGGTGTAGTCCATCCGGCCCTGGGGATTTGCTAACATTTATATCACTTAACTTACCTTGTACCATCTCTACATTAAGCCAGTTCAGTACATTACATGATGTGTTACCAGCACTGACCTGGCCAATGTCAGCTCCTTTTTCCATAGTGTATACAGAACTAAAGAACCCATTCAGTAGCTCCGCTTTCTCTTGATCGCCTATGACAACCTCCCCATTATCATTATTAAGGGGTCCTACATGCTCTGTCCTTGGTTTTTTTGCATTTATATATCTAAAAAAATATTTAGGATTAGTTTTGCTTTCTTTGGCCACCTGTCTCTCGTTTTGAATTTTTGCTGTTTTTATTACATTTTTACAGATTTTATTAAGCTCTTTGTACTGTTTAAATGTTATCGCTGACCCATCAGATTTGTATTTTTTGAAGGCAATTTTTTTGTTGTTTATTGCTCTTTTAACATCATGTGTCAGCCATGTAGGATTTAGTTTTAATCGTTTATATTTGTTCCCCTTTGGTATATATTTAGATGTATAGTTATTTAGAGTTGATTTAAAGATGTCCCATTTACCTTCTGTATCAGTATTTGACAACACCTCCCCCCAGTCTATGTCCTGTAGTGCAGCCCTCAGCCCAGGGAAGTTTGCCTTTTTAAAGTTATATGTTTTTGCCTTCCCCGCCTGTCTTTGTTTTCTACATTTTAAGTCAAAAGTAACTATATTGTGGTCGCTATTACCAAGGTTTTCCCGCACAGTTACATTACCAACCAGCTCTGCGTTGTTGGAAATGATCAGATCCAACAAGGCATCACTTATTGTTGGGTCCTCCACAAACTGGCCCATAAAATTATCCTGCAATAAATTTAGGAATTGTCGCCCTTTTGTAGTTTTAGCCAACCCCGGACCCCAATCTATATCTGGATAGTTAAATGGGATTAATGGGATTCAAGGGTGTAAGTTTTATTTTCCTATGAAGCCTATTCCTATTAACTATTCTAACCCCTCCCTTCGCTCCACCCCCAGGTACATTTATAATTCCCACCTCTCTATCTACACTATCTTCCCCCTCTTTGCTGTAGGTTCCCTCCCCCCAAGTCCCTAGTTTAAACACTCCTCCACCCTTCTAGCCATCTTCTCCCCAAGCAAAGCTGCACCCTCCCCATTGAGGTGCAGCCCGTCCCTACGGTAAAGCCGGTAACCGACAGCGAAGTCAGCCCAGTTCTCCATGAACCCAAACCCTTCCTTCCTACACCAGCTTCTGAGCCACTTGTTTACCTCCCTGATCTCCCGCTGCCTCTCTGGTGTGGCTCGTGGTACTGGTAGTATTTCAGAAAATACTACCTTGGAGGTCCTTGCCTTAAGCTTGCGGCCTAAGTCCCTGAAATCATTTTTAAGGACACTCCACCTACCTCTTATTTTGTCATTGGTGCCAATATGTACCATGACTGCTGGGTCCTCTCCAGCCCCGCCCAGCAACCTGTCAACCCGATCCGCGATGTGCCGATCTCGTGCGCCAGGCAGACAACACACTGTTCGGCGATCCCGGTCTTTATGACAGATTGCCCTGTCTGTCCCCCTAATAATTGAGTCCCCCACCACTAGTACCTGTCTGGCCTGCCCTGTACTCCTCCCTCCCTCCTTACTGGAGCAGACACCCCCCTGGCGGTCAGAGGCGGTATCCTGCTGCAGTTCTGCTAGCTCTGTAATGGCATCCCCCTCATCTGCCAAGCGGGCAAACTTGTTGGGGTGTGCCAGTTCAGGACTAGCCTCCCTGACACTTTTTCCCCTACCCCTCTTTCTAACTGTAACCCAGCTAAATGCCTGACTGTCCTGCAACTCCGTCCCACTGTCCTCCCCCACCTCTATTCCCGAGAGTGCCTGCTCAGTGAGCAGGAGACTCCTCTCCATGTTGTTAATGCTTCTCATTGTTGCCAGTCGCCCCTCTAGATGCAGGATCTGGGCTTCCAAACGGACAACTAGCACACATCTCGCACAACAATATGCACCCTCAAACTGTTGTTCAAGGATTGCATACATTGAACAGGATGTACATTGGACTGCATTTTCCAACATGGAGGCCATCTAGTTATGGGGATTTCACAAATGTATAGGAAAAAAACAGACAGTCAAAATTACACTTAAAATTTTTTGTAGACCTTGTGGGTTCAGAAATTAACACTCACAGCGATCTCAACCTCCTGCTTTCAAACTCCTGTTTTTGTAACTCCAGTAGTCTCTAAACTATTGCCCTCCAGATGTTGCAAAATTACAACTCCTAGCATGCCCACGCAACTGTTTGCTGTCTGGGCAAGCTGGGATTTGTAGTTTTGCAACATCTTGAGGGCCACAGTTTGCAGTGGTCTCTATACTGTAGCTCTCCAGATGTTACAAAACTGCAAATCCCAGCGCAAACTCCTAGCGGGGAACTCACTGTAAACCTACTCCTAGCGGGGAACTCACTGTAAACCTCCTCCAGTGCGAATGTACCCTAAAAACACTACACTACACTAACACATAATAAAGGGTAAAACACTACATATACACCCCATTACATTGTCCCCCCCCCCAATAAAAATGAAAAACATATTGTACGGCAGTGTTTCCAAAACACAGCTGTTGCACAATAACAACTCCCAGCATTTCTGCACAGCCACCGACTTTCCAGGCATTCTGGGAGTTTAGCAACAGCTGGAGGCCCCCTGTTTGGGAATCACTGGCATAGAATACCCCTATGTCCACCCCTATGCCATCCCTAATTTAGTAATCAAATGCGCATGGTGCTCTCTCACTTCGGAGCCCTGTTGTATTTCAAGGAAACAGTTAAGGGCCACATATGGGGTATTTCCGTACTCAGGAGAAATTACACTACAAATGTTGGGGGGCTTTTTCTTCTTTTACCCCTTATGAAAAGGAAAAGTTGGGGTCTACACCAGCCTGTTAGTGTAAAAAACTAATTTTTTTACACTAACATGCTGGTGTTGCCCTTTACTTTTTATTTTCACAAGAGGTAAAAGGAAAAATAGACCCCCAAAATTTGTAATGCAATTTCTCCTGAGTACGGAAATACCCCATATATGGGCGTAAAATGCTCTGCGGACGCACAACAAGGCTCAGGAGTGAGAGTGCATTATGTACATTTGAGGCGTAAATTGGTGATTTGCACAGGGGTGGCTGATTTTACAGCGGTTCTGACATAAACGCAAAAAAATAAATACCAACATGTGACCCCATTTTGGAAACTACACCCTTCAGGGAATGTAACAAGGGGTATAGTGAGCCTTAACACGCCTGAGGTGTTTGACAAATTTTCGTTAAAGTTGTATGGGAAAATGAAAAAAAAAAATTTCACTAAAATGCTGGTGTTACCCTAAATTTTTCATTTTCACAAGGGAAAATAGGAAAAAAGCCCCCTAAAATTTGTAACCCCATTTCTTCTGAGTAAGAACATACCCCATATGTGGATTTAAAGTGCTCTGCGGGTGAACTACAATGCTCAGAAGAGAAGGAGCGCCATTGGGATTTTGAAGAGAAAATGTATCCGTAATTGAAGGCCACGTGTGTTTACAAAGCCCCCATAGCGCCAGAACAATGGGCCCCCCCAACATGTGACCCCCTTTTAAAAACTACACCCCTCATGTAATGTAATAAGGGGTACAGTGAGCATTTTTTTCACCTCAGGTGTCTGACAGATTTTTGGAACAGTGGTCCGTGAAAATGAAAAATGTAGTCTGATCTGATCTGTAAGATCTGTCAAATGCCAGTGGGGTGTAAATGCTCACTGCACCCCTTATTAAATTCTGAGAGGGGTGTAGTTTCCAAAACGGGGTCACATGTGGGGGGGGGGGGTCCACTGTTTTGGCACCATGGGGGGCTTTGTAAACGCACATGGCCCCTGACTTCCATTCCAAATAAATTCACTCTTCAAAAGCTCAATGGCGCTCCTCCACTTCTGAGCATTGTAGTTCGCCAGCAGAGCACTTGACATCCACATATGGGGTATTTCCATGCTCAGAAGAAATGGGGTTACAAATTTTGGGGGCATTTTCTCCCATTACCCTTTCTAAAAATGGTAACTTTGGGAAAAAACTGCACTTTAGTGAAAACATTTTTTTTTCTCATTTACACATCCAACTTTAACGAAAAGTCGTCAAACACCTGTGGGGTATTAAGGCTCACTGGACCCCGTGTTACGTGCCTTGAGGGGTGTAGTTTCCAAAATGTTATGCCATGTGGGGGTTTTCTGCTGTTCTGGCACCATAGGGGCTTCCTAAATGTGACATGCCCCCCAAAAACCATTTCAGAAAAACTCACTCTTCAAAATCCCACTGTTGCTCCTTCCCTTTTGAGCCCTCTACTGCGCCCGCCGAACACTTGACATACACATATGAGGTATTTTCTTACTCGAGAGAAATTGGGTTACAAATTTTGAGAGGATTTTTCTCCTTTTACTCCTTGTAAAAATTCAAAAACTGGGTCTACAAGAACATGCGAGCGTAAAAAATGAAGATATTGAATTTTCTCCTTCACTTTGTTGTTATTCCTGTGAAACACCTAAAGGGTTGACACACTTACTGAATGTCATTTTGAATACTTTGAGGGGTGCTGTTTTTATAAAGGGGTCATTTGTGGGGAATTTCTAATAAGAAAGCCCTTCAAATCCACTTCAAACCTGAACTGGTCAATGAAAAATTCTGATTTTGAAAATGTTGTGAAAAATTGGAAAATTGCTGCTGAGCTTTGAAGCCCTCTGATGTCTTTCAAAAGTAAAAACATGTCAACTTTAAGATGCAAACATAAAGTAGACATATTGTATTTGTGAATCAAAATATAATTTATTTGGAATGTCTGTTTTCAGTACAAGCATAGAGCTTCAAAGTTAGAAAAATGCTAAATTTTTTTCATCAAATTTTTGAATTTTTCACCAAGAAATTATGCAAGTATTGACAACATTTTACCACTAACAAAAAGTAGAATATGTCACGAAAAAACAATCTCAGAATCAGATAGAAAGGTAAAAGCATCCCAGAGTTATTAATGCCTAAAGTGAAAGTGGTCAGATGTGCAAAAAATGCTCTGGTCCTACAGTGAAAAATGGCCTGGTCCATAAGGGGTTAAGGGGTTAACTCTCAATTCTAGGGTGTCCGAGCTACATTGCCAGATACAGCCCAATACCTAAAGTAACATTGTTTTTCTTTAAATACATTCTGTATATGCTTTTGTACGGCAGTGTTTCCAAAACACAGCTGTTGCACAATAACAACTCCCAGCATTTCTGCACAGCCACCGACTTTCCAGGCATTCTGGGAGTTTAGCAACAGCTGGAGGCCCCCTGTTTGGGAATCACTGGCATAGAATACCCCTATGTCCACCCCTATGCCATCCCTAATTTAGTAATCAAATGCGCATGGTGCTCTCTCACTTCGGAGCCCTGTTGTATTTCAAGGAAACAGTTAAGGGCCACATATGGGGTATTTCCGTACTCAGGAGAAATTACACTACAAATGTTGGGGGGCTTTTTCTTCTTTTACCCCTTATGAAAAGGAAAAGTTGGGGTCTACACCAGCCTGTTAGTGTAAAAAACTAATTTTTTTACACTAACATGCTGGTGTTGCCCTTTACTTTTTATTTTCACAAGAGGTAAAAGGAAAAATAGACCCCCAAAATTTGTAATGCAATTTCTCCTGAGTACGGAAATACCCCATATATGGGCGTAAAATGCTCTGCGGACGCACAACAAGGCTCAGGAGTGAGAGTGCATTATGTACATTTGAGGCGTAAATTGGTGATTTGCACAGGGGTGGCTGATTTTACAGCGGTTCTGACATAAACGCAAAAAAATAAATACCAACATGTGACCCCATTTTGGAAACTACACCCTTCAGGGAATGTAACAAGGGGTATAGTGAGCCTTAACACGCCTGAGGTGTTTGACAAATTTTCGTTAAAGTTGTATGGGAAAATGAAAAAAAAAATTTTCACTAAAATGCTGGTGTTACCCTAAATTTTTCATTTTCACAAGGGAAAATAGGAAAAAAGCCCCCTAAAATTTGTAACCCCATTTCTTCTGAGTAAGAACATACCCCATATGTGGATTTAAAGTGCTCTGCGGGTGAACTACAATGCTCAGAAGAGAAGGAGCGCCATTGGGATTTTGAAGAGAAAATGTATCCGTAATTGAAGGCCACGTGTGTTTACAAAGCCCCCATAGCGCCAGAACAATGGGCCCCCCCAACATGTGACCCCCTTTTAAAAACTACACCCCTCATGTAATGTAATAAGGGGTACAGTGAGCATTTTTTTCACCTCAGGTGTCTGACAGATTTTTGGAACAGTGGTCCGTGAAAATGAAAAATGTAGTCTGATCCGATCTGTAAAATCCGTCAAATGCCAGTGGGGTGTAAATGCTCACTGCACCCCTTATTAAATTCTGAGAGGGGTGTAGTTTCCAAAACGGGGTCACATGTGGGGGGGGGGTCCACTGTTTTGGCACCATGGGGGGCTTTGTAAACGCACATGGCCCCTGACTTCCATTCCAAACAAATTCACTCTTCAAAAGCTCAATGGCGCTCCTCCACTTCTGAGCATTGTAGTTCGCCAGCAGAGCACTTGACATCCACATATGGGGTATTTCCATGCTCAGAAGAAATGGGGTTACAAATTTTGGGGGCATTTTCTCCCATTACCCTTTCTAAAAATGGTAACTTTGGGAAAAAACTGCACTTTAGTGAAAACATTTTTTTTTCTCATTTACACATCCAACTTTAACGAAAAGTCGTCAAACACCTGTGGGGTATTAAGGCTCACTGGACCCCGTGTTACGTGCCTTGAGGGGTGTAGTTTCCAAAATGTTATGCCATGTGGGGGTTTTCTGCTGTTCTGGCACCATAGGGGCTTCCTAAATGTGACATGCCCCCCAAAAACCATTTCAGAAAAACTCACTCTTCAAAATCCCACTGTTGCTCCTTCCCTTTTGAGCCCTCTACTGCGCCCGCCGAACACTTGACATACACATATGAGGTATTTTCTTACTCGAGAGAAATTGGGTTACAAATTTTGAGAGGATTTTTCTCCTTTTACTCCTTGTAAAAATTCAAAAACTGGGTCTACAAGAACATGCGAGCGTAAAAAATGAAGATATTGAATTTTCTCCTTCACTTTGTTGTTATTCCTGTGAAACACCTAAAGGGTTGACACACTTACTGAATGTCATTTTGAATACTTTGAGGGGTGCTGTTTTTATAAAGGGGTCATTTGTGGGGAATTTCTAATAAGAAAGCCCTTCAAATCCACTTCAAACCTGAACTGGTCAATGAAAAATTCTGATTTTGAAAATGTTGTGAAAAATTGGAAAATTGCTGCTGAGCTTTGAAGCCCTCTGATGTCTTTCAAAAGTAAAAACATGTCAACTTTAAGATGCAAACATAAAGTAGACATATTGTATTTGTGAATCAAAATATAATTTATTTGGAATGTCTGTTTTCAGTACAAGCATAGAGCTTCAAAGTTAGAAAAATGCTAAATTTTTTTCATCAAATTTTTGAATTTTTCACCAAGAAATTATGCAAGTATTGACAACATTTTACCACTAACAAAAAGTAGAATATGTCACGAAAAAACAATCTCAGAATCAGATAGAAAGGTAAAAGCATCCCAGAGTTATTAATGCCTAAAGTGAAAGTGGTCAGATGTGCAAAAAATGCTCTGGTCCTACAGTGAAAAATGGCCTGGTCCATAAGGGGTTAAGGGGTTAACTCTCAATTCTAGGGTGTCCGAGCTACATTGCCAGATACAGCCCAATACCTAAAGTAACATTGTTTTTCTTTAAATAAATTCTGTATATGCTTTTTTTTCTCTCTCTAATGTGTCATTTATGCACAGCTGGACAGGGCACTAGTATTGTGTTGTTTCTAAATAGATTTGAAGTGCAATCTCTGATAAGTTCATTGTTTAATAGAAATCAGTCAGACATCAAGACCATACATTTATACCCAAAAGGACCAAATTCATAGATTGGTTATTAGCCTGACACCCAGGGCATTAAACTAAATAATAAAAAAACGGATGTTCTACTGTACAGGTAACAACAACAGCAGGGCTTCTGCTTTCACTGATAGCTAACACATTGCTTCTAATTCAGAATAAAGATAGAATTTATCACAAAATTATGCAAGATTGAACAGTAATTTTGTTTATAGCTTGGCCCCCACTGAAATGTACTTGTGTCTTAATTCTACAATTAAAGATTTAAATCTTTTTGGAGTTATTCAAAATGTTCTTATAGCTGTAAATGTATTGACTGTAAGCCCCCAAGGTTTATTAGTTGATTCACTTATGCTGAGGTTACCATTTTTATTCCAGGAATAACTCTGAATATCATTGACAACATCATCTGATGATCCCATTTGAAAAATTTAATATAAGATATTCAACATTGCTTAACAGTAGAAGATAAGGACCGGGATTATCCTAGACTTTGGGATAATATACTTATAAATCATCAATTTTTAGCTGCAGGCATCAAAGATCTAGCATACATATGGGTTCTATTTACTTATATTGGTTTAACCATACAACAGTCCCAATAAAATGTAATATCCCTCCCAAAAAATTCACTTTTTATTATACATGCATGTCTCAGGTAAATATAGTAAGTGCAAAACTCTTCTTGGTGACCCAAATAATTTTTTTAAGAGGTATACCAGCCAGTGACAATGGATAGGGAATAAATATGTAACCGTCAGGGGTCTGACTACATAAACCAATTGAGATCTTGAAAATGGGTACCCAACTCCTCCATCATAATGGAGTGGCAAGTCGAACATGTGTATTGTCCCTGCATTCATTGTCCATGGGAGCTGCCAGAGATAGCCAAGGACAGCACTCAGTTATCTCTGTAGCTCCCATGAATGGAGCAGCAGTTCTTTTTATTGTGTTGTAAATGTATTTTTATGAACAGACACTTATTCCCTAGCCTGTGGCTTAGGTATATGTATGACTGGCATATGAAATATCACTGTAAGGATGGGTGTCAGTCCAGAGCAAAGACAGGATTGAAGCGCTCACCTCAAGGCCTCTATATTTGAGCCCAACCAATGTGAGATTCTGGCAGTCAATGGCAGAATGCATAATGTGAGCTGTAATGCGTAATGGGAGCCACCATGCTGTGGGGTGAGGACAGTCAACCTATCAGTCTTCCTTCTCCTGGTCTTTCTCAGTCCTTACTAGTAGCCTCTAGCTCATCCTCTGTAGGATCGAGTCCCTGGCACAGTATGTGCAAAAGCAAGTTGTAGATGTGCGGCCATGCTCTGTTTCTCTATTTGTGAGTTAAATGTAATGAAACTGACACAGCCTAACTTGAACCAAATTCATATTGCATGAAGAAAAGAAACAACCATGCATAACATAACACAGAATAGTAGAGTATAACACAGAGTCAAGCAATCCAATGTTAATATAAGTTTCCCTTACCCACTCCCAAGCACACCTGCAGCCCAACCTGATCTTTGCCCTAATGGCTGTTGATGTACATAGAAGAAATGGGGCCCATAGAAATTCATCTGGATTAGGATGGACTCTTAGAATGTCCACAACTGGACATCAAGGCCTTTAATCTGTAAGTAAGAGTGCCCTGTTGTTGGACAGAAAAGAAGGATTTCAGGTTAACCCTTATGCCAAAAGTAATTAGGTAAGTCCAGCTTCAGTTTTTCATAATGCTCACAGAGGCTGTAGTGAAATCAGTTCTCGATCTCTCTACTCACCAGCAGGTCTCTCTCAGCTGCTGCAGCACTTTTGGGACAGATCCTGGTAAGCTGCTTCCTCTCTGTTTACTGGTTCTCTGGAACTGAACAATCTCCCAAAATGGTTGCCACCACATGGTTACAAAAACTCCACCATTTAGCTTTAATCCCTGCTCAGTTCTTTTGTTGGTGCATGGTACCACGGGTGGTGTAGGGAAATAGCTTATCACTTTGTGATGCCAGGGCCTTGTTGTCCTATACACAGTCTGAGGTTGGAGACAGCTTCTTCTGGGCCAGACACAAGGAGTAAAGGAACATACAGCCATCAGGTTACAGAAAACTGTCTTTACTGAGCATGGTGCAGATGGTATTACACAGACAGTATGGCGTAGACTGAGAGGATGAAGTGTAACCCCTTGGGAGTCCTGTTGCCTTGCTGAGACTTGTTGTGCTTCCACCATATTAATTGATACTGACTTGAAAGACGGGCAGATTGATCCTGGTAGCTAGGGTTCTGTCAAGGTCTTGTAGCTTTAGGGGTTCCCATAAGCAGGCAGGGTCACATGAGGTTTACACTGCTCCTTTCTTAAGTGTACAGTAACATAGAAACAACATGCATAAGGAGAACAATAACCGGACAACAACAAGCCACAGGACACCACAGGTGCAGTCTGTCATCTACTGAACACTTCAGGTAATGCAGGGTAATGTAACATTAATCCCAGGAGTCACAAGTTACAGGAGGAGATCACTTGAAGCAGACAAGAACACATCACAGGAAAGTAGCACATTCTACCTGCAACACCATATTGTGTTTTGTCACTGAGCTTAGGCTTTAATTCTGTCTTTATCTTCAAACTTCTCTTTGTGAAGTCAAGTTTAAAACAATCTTTATTGGATCATCTTTGAAGCACATCCCATGCAACACAAACTGCAAAGACTTCTTGTGACTGACACATTAGAAATAAATCAACTTGGACTTGGTTATCCTGCTATATTCTATGAGAAAAGGATTGAACTGTACAGTTCAAAGCCAAAACGCCAACTCCACACTTACCTTACCTGATCTTATAAATCCTATAAATCCTTTTTCTCTTTTCTTCCAAGCAAAAACAATGAAACTTAATCTAGTTAAGATATATGGTTTCTAGAGTTTCCTGAATATCTAGCTCTTCTAAAGACATCCATCCTTACATCTTCTATACTAACCAAACCCAGCTCAGTCACCAGTAAATCTCAGTCATTTTAATTCTGCAAGTCCTACTCTTCATGATGAAATGTTTACTTTGTTTTCAAACAACCACATACCTGTCCATTGTTAATGTTAAAAAAACAAAAACAAAAAAACAATGGTAAACAAAAATATTTCATTTAGTTATGAATGATTGCACTAAAATAATGGCCAGAGACAATGATTATAATAATTATAATAATAGTAGATGAAAATGCCGTCTACTGGATATGATGGCTCCTCTAAGATTTCTTTTGGTAGAAAATATTTTTTTGATACAGAACCAATAATTCAAATTAAATGGGGCAATATTCTAGAAATTGGACCAAAGCCTTAGTGTTTAAAGCGTACTCGGCAGATTTATATATTTAAATATATCACTCAGTACCTAAATCCTGACCATGTACATCTCATTTTTATGTGTCTAGCACCTTTATTTATTTTTTTATTACACTTTTAACCCCTTAAGGACTCAGCGTTTTTCCATTTTTGCATTTTCATTTTTTTCTCATCACATTCTAAAAATCATAATGCTTTCAATTTTGCACCTATAAATCCATATGATGGCTTATTTTTGAGCCACCAATTTTACTTTCCAGTGACATTAGTCATTTTACCAAAAAATCCACGTCGAAACGGAAAAAAAAATCATTCGACAAAATTGAAGAAAAAAATTCATTTTGTAACTTTAGGGGCTTCCGTTTTTACGCAGTGCATTTTACGGTAAAAATAACACCTTATCTTTATTCTGTAAGTCCATACGGTTAAAATGATACCCTACATATATAGGTTGGATATTGCCGTACTTCGGAAAAAAATCCTAACTGCATGCAGGAAAATTTATATGATAAAAATTCTCATCTTCTAACCCCTATAACTTTTTTATTTTTCAGCATATGGGCCGATATGAGGGCACATTTTTTGTGCCGTGTTCTGAGGTTTTTATCGGTATCATTTTTACATTGATCTGACTTTTTGATCGCTTTTTATTCATTTTTTCATGATAGAAAAAGTGACCAAAAATACACTATTTTGGACTTTTGAATTTTTTTGTGCGCACGCCATTGACCGTGCAATTTAATTAATGATATATTTTTATAGTTCGGAAATTTTCGCACACGGTAATACCACATATGTTTATTTTTATTAACACAGTTTTTTTTTTATGGGAAAAGGGGGGTGATTCAAACTTTTAATAGGGAAGGGGTTAAATGACCTTTGTTAACTTTTAAAAAAAAATATTTTTGCAGTGCTATAACTCCCATAGGGACCTATAACACTGCACACACTCATCTCTTATGCTGATCCCTGCAAAGCCATAGCTTTGCAGGGATAAGTCAGATAGGGGCTCGATTGCTCAAGCTTGTAGCTCAGGCTTGGAGCAATCAATCGATGATCGGACGCCGTGGAGAGAGGTAAGGGGACATCCGCCTGCGTCCCAGCTGATCGGAACATCACGATTTTATCGCAATGTCCCGATCAGCCCGACTGAGCTGCCGGTAACCGTTTACTTTTGCTTTCAGATGCGGCGGTCAACTTTGATCGCAGCGCACGGCACAATGATCGGTTCCGCACGCTGTTAGCCCAGGGTCCCGGCTATCGTTAGCAGCCGGGACCGACCCGTTGTGATGCGGGGTCACGGCGTGACCCCGTTTTTCACACCTGGACCGGGCTTAGGGCATACAGGTACGCCCTAAGTCCTTAAGAGGTTAATATAGCTCACTAGTCTGAAAGTTTTTGTATCTGACACTGCCCATTTAAAGGACATCTGCAGATGAAAAAAAAAACGTATCCCCTATCCACAGGATAGGGGATAAGTGTCTGCTCATGGGGGGTTCCGACCACTGGGACCCCTCGCGATCTCCTGAAAGAGGCCCTGGCATTGCTGCACTGTGCGCCAGCTAATGCGTGTAGCATCGAGCTCACTGAGCTCGATGGACATGACCCCTGTATACAGCTCTATGGGAGAGGCGGGGAGGCATAAACACTGCATCCCTGCCTCTCCCATAGAGAGACATGGAGGGGGCGTGTTGGCCACAATGTCATGCTGTGGCCAACACGCTCCTGCACAGGAGAGCTGCAGCAATCCCGTTCGGACCCCCCCCCCCCTGCACGCGATCAGATACTCACCTGTTTGTTTGTTTTTTGCTGCAGATTTCCTTTGAGGCAATTCTAATTTATTCATACATCACACATAGTCATGCACGTTAGGATAATTACATAATAATTTATGTATTTATTTTGTTTATTCATAACATTGCTCAACTTAACAATATTTATCAGGTTTGGTATCAGACATGTTCATTAAAGCTCAGATAAATTCCTTTTACTTAGTGGAAATTTATTATTTTTCTGTAATTCTATGGAAATACATTTTTTACATGAATAAAGCCTATAGAAATAATCATTATTGGAAAAATCTAAGTATGAAGACATGAAACTAGTAAGCAAAAGAATGACCTGTTCCCATGTTCCTAAGTCAGTCAAAAGAATATGCTGTCTGATGACATAAAGATGTACTGGTAGCTAAAAGTATTGAATGGAATACTTTAACTCACTATTTCACTGACAATTCAGAACAGTTAACCATACTGCCCACAGGAGTCATAGAAAAACAATGAAAGACAAAGCAGAAGGAGGAAGGCAAGGGAGGAGAACAGAGACTACAAGAAGTGACTGACTACAAATTGAAAAATATATAAAAATGTCATCAGAAAACAATTGTGGGAGAAACAGGACTAAGTGTTAAAGGGGTATTCCGGTGGAAAACGTATCATTTTTTTTTTTAATGAACTGGTGCAAGAAAGTAAAACAGATTTGTAAATTACTTCTATTAAAAAATCTTAATCCTTTTAGTACTTTTTAGCAGCTGTATGCTACAGAGGAAATTCTTTACTTTTCAAATTTATTTTTTTGTGTTGTCCACAGTGCTCTCTGCTAACACCTCTGTCCGTGTGATGAACTGTCCAGAGTAGCATAGGTTTGCTATGGGGATTTTATCCTGCTCTGGACAGTACCTGATACGGGCATCAGGTGTCAGCAGGGAGCACGGTGGACAACACAAAAAATAAATTAAAAAAATTAAGATTTTCCTCCGTAGCATACAGCTTCTAAAAAGTACTGAAAGGATTACATTTTTTTAATAGAAGTCATTTACAAATCTGTTTAATTTTCTGGCACCAGTTCATTTAAAAATAAGTTTTCCACTGGAGTACCCCTTTAATTTCCTTACAACCAACCCAAGTTAGCCACAGGAGTCCTAGGTGCAGAACTTTTTTGTGGATATCAGTCTCTCAACTAGCTGTTTCCCCCATGCAAAATATTTGTTATATCTTGTTAATCCACTCTGCACATATTGGGGGTGAGCAGTGTAACCAATCATAGAGGAATAGGCCACTTCACAGGTAACAAGCTGGTAAGAAGATAATATTTAGTGAGTGGGTGAATGGGAAGAATTGGGTCACTGTATCAAATGGTTTGGAAAAATGAAGGTATACAACATCCAGCGATTCCCAGATCATCCCACGTGTCAGGAGTGACACCTGGGGCGATCTGTCTATTAGTACAGGTACTACTGCTCCCATCATGGAACAGTCTGTTCCATGCTGGGAGTAGCAGTACTACCTAAAAATGTAAAAAAAGAAAATTGAGAAAAAAAAAAAAGTGAAACACACATACACACACACACAAAGTGAAACCATGCCGGTTAGCTCAGGGAGCTGTTCGGAATTGCCGCGGCGAAATTGCGGCATCCCGAACAGCTGTTAGACAAGAGGAGGGTCTCCTACCTTGCCTCCTGGTGTCTGATCACCGAATGACTGCTCAGTGCCTGAGATCCAGGCATGAGCAGTCAAGCGGCAGAATCACCGATCACTGGTTTCCTATGAGAAACCAGTGATCAATATAAAAGATCAGTGTGTGCAGTGTTATAGCTCCCTATGACACTGCAAAAAAAAGTGAAAAAAAAGTGAATAAAGATCATTTAACACCTCCCCTATTAAAAGTTTGAATCACCCCCCTTTTCCCATAAAAAAAAAAACATATGTGGTATCACTGTGTGTGGAAATGTCTGAATTATAAAAATATATTGTTAATTAAACCGCAAGGTCAATGGCGTAAGCACAAAAAAATTCCAAGGTCCAAAATAGTGTATTTTTGGTCACTTTTTATATCATGAAAAAATGAATAAAAGTGATCAACAAATTTGATCAATACAAAAAGGGTACCGCTAAAAACTTCAGATCACGGCGCAAAAAAATTAGCCCTCATACTGACCCATACGCAGTAAAATAAAAAAGTTATAGCGGTCAGAAGATAACAATTTTAAACGTATAAATTTTCCTGCATGTAGTTATGATTTTTTTCAGAGGTACGACAAAATCAAACCTATATACGTAGGGTATCATTTTAATCGTATGGACCTACAGAATAAGGAGAATGTGTCAATTTTACCGAAAAATTTACTGCGTAGAAACAGAGGCGCTTTTTTTTTTCAATTTTGTCTCACAATGATTTTTTTTCCGTTTCGCCGTAGATTTTTGGGTAAAATGACTAATGTCATTACAAAGTAGAATTGGTGGCACAAAAAATAAGCCATCATATGGATTTTTAGGTGCAAAATTGAAAGGGTTATGATTTTTTAAAGGTGAGGAGGAAAAAACGAAAGTGCAAAAACGGAAAAACCCCTGGTCCTTAAGGGGTTAAACGCAATATTAAAATACATTACTAATAAAAAAAATTAAAAATTAATGATAAAAAATATATTATTTTTACATTAATATAGCCTTTTTCTACATTTTTTTATTATTGTAGGCTACATCTTTAAGTCCATATCCGCCCACATAAATTGATCCCTGTTTCAAAATGAACATTAACATTTTTTTTGTCTTTCAATTTTCAGGAGCGGGCAGGGACCAGAAAATTCAGCGCTCAATATTAAATATTAATGAAAAGTGCATTTCATAATCTTTTTTTTCTAGTTTTTGTTCTAAATCATACTTTTTTTTCAATTTTCACTTTATTTTTTTAGACCCATTTATTCATTTTTTTCCAGCATTTCGATGTGCTGCCATGAATAATTGCGTGGGTCAGAAAAGAGCCGAGGACATGGACATAAGTATTATGTATAATGCAGTAGGCAAAAAAAGGCTGAGTTTCCTTAATTTACCAAAAATCCATAAATTTGCAGAGGTCTTCTATCAGAAATCAAAGATACTTCAAATTGTAATTTGCGGAGGCAGATGGCTGGGACAATAATGTATGTATGTATTTAATGTAATTGTGAAGGACAATGTCAATGTAATTTTACAGTATGAGCTGGTTTTAAATGACAAATTACTGCAAAACTCTTTAATTCCAATGTCTCTGCATATGCAGGAAGACATGGATGAGAGCTTTAATTTCAGTAGGATGGAAAGGACTTTTTCAGTGCTGTAAGCTGTAGAAGGGGATATGTAATCATGAATGTTGCATTTTGAAAAATCTTAACATTTTTATGTAGGGAATGATGGGAGTTGCAATTCTTGAATTCCAGTTGTCCCCGCTTGCAATCACAGTGGCTGCAGCAGGAACCAGCAGGAAGATACTGGGGCGGTATGAACGGAAGAAAGACATTTTTTAAATATACTATAGCTGCTCTAATTGGAGCTAATTAAGATTAATTAAATAATGAGACCACAGCCAATTAAGGTCAAATAGGTAATAGAACATCAAAGAAATGTAGGTCAAGCGGGTTGACCTTAATTCACTGTGGTTTCATTATTTAATTAAGAACTCCCCCCCCATTTCCTGTTCTTCATTACTCTGTCTAGATATAAATAGATATATAAATCATATATCTGTATATATATATATATATATATATATATATATATACATACACACACATTTTTTTCCGCTGATGTAAATGTAGATGCAGATATATATACATAAATATCACTATCCATACAGCTATACATCTCTCTCTCTCTCACTATATATATATATATATATATATATATATATATATATATATACATACATACAGTCATGGGCGTAAATGTTGGCACCCCTGAAATTTTTCAAGAAAATGAAGTATTTCTCACAGGAAAGAATTGCAGTAACATATATTTTGCTATACACATGTTTATTCCCTTTGTGTGTATTATAATTAAGCGAAAAAAAGGGAAGAAAAAAAGTAAATTAGACATGATGTCACACCAAACTCCAAAAATGGGCTGGACAAAATGAATGTCACCCTTTAAAAATTGTGGAAAAATAAGATTGTTTCAAGCATGGGATGCTTCTTTAAACTCACCTGGGGCAAGTAACAGGCGTGGGCAATATAAAAATCACATCTGGAAGCAGATATAAAGGAGAGAAGTTCACTTAGTCTCTGCATTGTGTGTCTGTGTGTGCCACACTAAGAATGGACAACAGAAAGAGGAGAAGAGAACTGTCTGAGGACTTGAGAACAAAAATTGTGGAAAAATATCAACAATCTCAAGGCTACAAGTCCATCTTCAGAGATCTAGATTTGCCTTTGTCCACAGTGCGCAACATTATCAAGAAGTTTGCAACTCATGGCACTGTAGCTAATCTACCTGGGCATGGACGGAAGAGAAAAATTGAAAAAAAGAGTCAACGCAGGATAGTCCTGATGGTGGATAAGCAGCCCCAAAAGATATTCAAGTTGTCCTGCAGGCTCAGGGAGCATCAGCGTCCGCGTGAACTATCTGTCGACATTTAAATAAAATGAAACGTTATGGCAGGAGACTCAGGAGGACCCCACTGCTAACACAGAGACATAAAAAAGCAAGACTACATTTTGCCAAAATGAACTTGAGGAAGCCAAAATCCTTCTGGGAAAACGTCTTGTGGACAGATGAGACCAAGATAGAGCTTTTTGGTAAAGCACATCATTCTACTCTTTACCAAAAACAGAATGAGGTCTACAAAGAAAAGAGCACAGTACCTACAGTGAAATATGGTGGAGGTTCAATGATGTTTTTGGGTTGTTTTGCTGCCTCTGGCACTGTGTGCAAGGCATCATGAAATCTGAGGATTAATAATGGATTTTGGATTGCACTGTACAGCCTAGTGTCAGAAAGCTGGCTTTGCGTCCGGGATCTTGGGTCTTCCAGCAGGACAATGACCTCAAACCTATGTCAAAAAGCACCCAGAAATGGATGGTAACAAAGCGCTGGAGAGTTCTGAAGTGGCCAGCAATGAGTATAGATCTAAATCCCATTGAACACCTGTGGAGAGATCTTACAATTGCTGTTGGGAAAAGGCGCCCTTCCAATAAGAGAGACTTGGAGCCGTTTGCAAAGCAAGAGGGGTCCAACAATCCGTCTGTGAGGTATAAGAATATATCTGTATATATGTATTATTTTTTTTCGCCCATGTAAATGTAGATGTAAACTTTCACATTAGATCATATATATATATATATATATATATATATATATATATATATATATATATATATATATACATACATACAGTGGGGATCAAAAGTTTGGGCACCCCGGGTATAAATTTGTATTCATTTGCATTAAGAAGCAAAGGAAAGATGGAAAAATCTCCAAAAGGCATCAAATTACAGATTAGACATTCTTATAATATGTCAACAAAAGTTAGATTTTGTTTCTATCATTTACACTTAATAGCAGAAAACAAAAAAATGATGTCTGCAAATGTTTGGGCACCCTGCAGAATTTATAGCATGCACTGCCCCCTTTGCAAAACTGAGACCTGCCAGTATCATGGATTGTTCTCAATCATCATCTGGGAAGACCAGGTTATGTCAATCTCAAAGGTTTTAAATGCTCAGACTCATCTGACTCTGCCCCAACAATCAGCACCATGGGTTCTTCTAAGCAGTTGACTAGAAATCTGAAACTGAAAATAGTTGACGCTCACAAAGCTGGAGAAGGCTATTTGAAGATAGCAAAACGTTTTCAGATGTCAATATCCTCTGTTCGGAATATAATTAAGAAATGGCAGTCATCAGGAACAGTGGAAGTTAAAGCAAGATCTGGAAGACCAAGAAAAACATGAGACAGAAAAGCTTGCAGGATTGCGAGAAAAACAATTCAAAACCTACGTTTGACTGCACAATCCCTCCAGAAAGATCTGGCAGACACTGGAGTTGTGGTACACTATTCCACTATAAACAGATACTTGTACAAATATGGTCTTCATGGAAGAGTCATCGGAAGAAAACCTCTTCTACGTCCTCACCACAAAAATCAGCGTTTGAACTTTGCAAATGGACATATAGACAAGCCTGATGCATTTTGGAAACAAGTTCTGTGGACCGATGAGGTTAAAATTGAACTTTTTGGCTGGAATGAGCAAATGTACGTTTGGAGAAGAAGGGGAACAGAATTTAATGAAAAGAACCTCTGTCCAACTGTTAAGCATGGGGGTGGATCAATCATGCTTTGGGGTTGTATTGCAGCCAGTGGCACAGGGAACATCTCACGAGTAGAAGGAAAAATTGATTCAATGCAATTTCAGCACATTTTGGATGCTAACTCGATGCCACTGTGAAAAAGCTGAATTTAAAGAGAGGATGGCTTCTACAAATGGATAATAATCCTAAACACACCTCAAAATCCACGGGGGGATTACATCAAGAGGCGTAAACTGAAGGTTTTGCCATGGCCTTCACAATCTCCTGACCTCAACAGAATTGTTAATAATTGTTCCATGCTGGAAGTATATAAAAAAAATGTAAAAATGTAAAAAATTTAGAAAAAAAGTTAAACACAAACACACACACACTTTATTAAACACATTATTAAAATACATTACTAAAAAAAAATTGCCGCAAATTTATTCAGATCAAATAAAAAATTTTAAAAAAATTGGGCGAATCAGCCGAATCAAAATTTTCAAAAATGTGCTCATCTCCAGCTACTACAACTATCACAAGTCCACCCACATCTTCCTGCTGTCCACTGTCTTAAACTATCACCAGCCCTCCATGCCTGCTGTCCGCTGGCTACTACAACTACGACAAGTTCACCATAGCCTGTTGTTTGCTGGCTATACCTACCACCAGTCCACCACTGTCTGTTTTCTGCTGGCTACTACAACTACAAGTTCACCATAGCCTGTTGTTTACTGTCTATAACTACCACCAGTCCACCACTGCTTGCTTTCCGCTGGCTACTACAACTAACACTTGTCCACCACCCTTGCTGCTGCAATGCTTGGAAAAAGCTATTGCATTTTCACTTATCAGACTCAAAACCTGTTGTTTCTCCCAAAAACTGAGAATTTTTGGAATGCTTGGAAAAGGCCATTGCATCTTCCGATACCTCCACCAGCCGGCATCTGATAACAACCAGAGATACTTTATGTACCTTTATGTTAATTAATGTTAAAAATCATGTTTTTAAACAAGCTGTTAGCTACCATGGTAACCACATTTTGCTGTAACTTTGACATTAACTTAGCCTTAAAGCCACTTTACAACTACTTGAATACATTCCAAGGTGACCCTACCAGTGTTTGAGCTTTTAGTACACATTTTGAGGGTTATTGCATTGCCAGTTCAGGTAGAACCAAACTTTTAAAAGGTCGCTCAACTCTAGTTGAGATAATAAGGTATTAAGCAAGCCAGGGCAAGAGAAGATGGGAGTGAGAATGAATTAAACTAAGTCATTATATTCTGCCAAAATGATGTCATGATCACTCAATATGATGGGGCTCAGAATAGAATTCCTCAGGGAAGAATGGAGCCAAGGTAGTTAAAGCTTATCTTCAAATGCTTGTCAAGAAGCTCACAGAGGGCAGGTGAGTGTCCACCAGATGGAGACAACAAGAAGAATGTATGAGTTTGTCATGTAAAAAAAAACATCGGAGACATCAACGCTACCTTTGTGCTTAGATAAGGTAATCAATAAATGTGCCAACCTGGGACGCTTCTTACGCCATATTTAATGGGAGATCTAGGATTTTCGACATTAAACTGTACAACACATGTACATCAAATGTGCAAGGCAAAGCTCCAAAGAGCAAGTGTAGGACAGACATTGCACAAGCAGGGAATGCTGAAAGATTTCAGCTCTGAAGACTGTAGAATTGTGTGTGTAGCACTGGACTATTTAAAAAAAAAAATGCAAGGGAATCTGTGCAAAATAAATTAGGCAATATGCAAAGCTGTAACTAAAATGTACATTTTTACCTTTTTATGAATTGTAAAATGGTGACATAAGTTGGACCTACGCTTCTCTTTATTGCTTACTACATAATTTCCTGCACTCCTCACAGCATAGTTTAGTGTCTGTAGACAACATTGAAACCATTCTTCAAATAGTACAAATCTCTTGATGTCCTTGTTAGAGGGGTAAAATTACTGCCTCTATACTGAATTTATGATTCCCTATTGAATTACTCTGTGGAGCAGCTATTACAGTAGGCAGGATCTAAACCCTAATGCAACGCTTTGTATGAATACATTAGTGAGAATCTACAGAAGGAATTTGTCTGCCTTACATCTGCTGGAGGAGGTTTTTCTTTGTTAAGAAGAAAAAAAAGTCCTTTATGTATTTTATTGACAAAAAAAAGTATTAAATAAGATAACCATCAAGAATAGACACCATATGTCACTTATCCCTGAACTCATTCAGGGGCCTCGGCCAGGAAAAGCTTTCTTAAACTTAGATCTGTAGGAATAATCCTGTTAGAATTAAGGTAGGAGATGAATAGAAAATGGTCTTTAGAACCTACTATGGGCATTTCTAATAAACTATAAAGCCATTATATCTGTGAACTAAACTGCACTGCCTATAATTTGGTACTGTGAATATGTCTTTAGAGATAGCCTTGATGTTCCTTCTTGTAGTATATCTTGAAGACATAAAACTTTAATTTTCTAAACTTAAAGGGTTATTCCAGGAAAAAACTTTTTTATATAAATATATCAACTGGCTCCAGATTTGTAAATTACTTCTATTAAAAAATCTTAATCCTTTCAGTACTGATGAGCTTCTGAAGTTAAGGTTGTTCTTTTCTGTCTAAGTCCTCTCTGATGACACCTGTCTCGGGAAACGCCCAGTTTAGAAGAGGTTTGCTATGGGGATTTGCTTCTAAACTGGTCCTTTCCCAAGACAGGTGTCATCAGAGAGCACTTAGACAGAAAAGAACAACCTTAACTTTATAAGCTCATAAGTACTGAAAGGATTAAGATTTTTAAATAGAAGTAATTTACAAATCTGTTTAACTTTCTGGAGCCAGTTGATATATATAAAAAATGTTTTTTCCTGGAATACCCCTTTAAGGATTTAATGCAAAAAAATGAAAAAAAAAATTCCGCTTGCTTTGATGGGCGGAGATTCAGGTACAAATCCGTAGCCTGAACATACCCTAAGTGGAAATTTCGAAGTTTGGCACAAAAACAGTATTAGAAATCCTTTCCTCAGGGGAAGAGGGTGTGTCCTTTCCTTGTGTTGGTGAGAGGTGATTAGTGTGTCTGCTCATGCAGCCTTGTCCATGATTCATCTCTTGTTCATAACTCATGGACAAGCCGGATGCTACTGCAGGACTGGTAGTGTCCCAGTAGGAATGGGGACCCCTAGTGGTGGGATTTTCAGGGGCCATTTTTTTTTTTTTTTTTTGATATTCAAAAAAAACAACCATATTACAAAAGGTCTTTTCATCTTTTCAACAGTAACAGCATATATTTTTGGATCTGACAGTGCCCACAGATGCTTAATAGGGAGACATTCTTGGCCAGTTCATCACCTTTGCCCTTAGCTTCTTTAGTCTCCCTAGGGAAGGGATCATGCCCTGCTTTAGTATGTCACAGTACATGTTGGCATTCATGTTTCCCTCAATGAACTGTAGCTCCCTTGTACCAGCTCCCCAGTAGTAGTGCAGCACAGCAGAATAGAGAGTAGCAGAGCTGAAATGGTGTTATAGCAGTACTGAGTCTGCAGCACAGTAGAGCTGAGAAGCTCAGATGCAGCCTGGTGCAAGCTTGTAAAGAGCACAGGATCATACCCTGGAGATTATGCAAGCTACCGAGGGATAGAGCAACATCAGAAACACAGGCACAGGTCAGAAATGATAAGCAGGACAAAATTCAGACACCTTTGCAAGCAGTAAACTACAAAACTGCTCAGGCAATATGAGATAGGAGGAGCAACCTTATATATGTGGTGCCTGACAGGAATTGGTGAGAAAAAAGTACACATGCACTGACCGATTCACTTATAGCCAGCGCAGGAGCCACAGCAGTAGTAGATGCAACAGAAGTGAGTTCAGAGGCGAACACCAGAGCCTACAGGGGAGATGAGGAGCAGAGTATGCGGCTCAGTGGCGGTGAGTGCCAGGACACATAGTACATCAGATGCCAACTGCCAGGTTATAACATACTGAGTTGAGTTTGATCCAATAATGATTAGTGTAAATGTTTACAGCTATGCCATTCAATAATTTCCCAATTAAGACCAAATATCTAAGCCACAATAAGTATCAATACATGCATTTTATATACAGTTTATTTACAGGTTATTGTGAAGCATGTCACTTCATACTATAAGTCCAAAAGTCTCTTAAGTCAACAAACTACAGTACATTACATAGTATACTCCCCAAACAAGGTCACTGGAGGCGACTTTGCATATTATTTGGCAGCCACTTTATAGCAGATGGAAGCATACTTTCTCAAATATTGATATCTATGTTTACTATGCTGACATCCCCAGTATAGTGACTTAGTAATTTGTCATGAAGTGATAGTAGTGATATGCGCTTCAATCAACAATCATACTGCATGTCTAGAAGACAAAGAATGGAAATAAAATGTCTCTAGTGATCAGAGCATGACATTCAGCTGCTACCTGTGCAAACCAGTTTACAAGGTGAACGTATTACTTATACTACTATTATAAGACTATGTAGATATATATATATATATATATATATATATATATATATATATATATAATTTTTCAAACAAACACAAGTCACAGGCACAATGTTTGATAGCTGAACATTCTGGCTTCATGAAACACAAACCAAAAAATATAATTATATTACTTTAATCAACTTGTTAACGACCAATGATGTGTATACACGTCATTGTGCAGTTAGCGGTGTATGGAGCGTGCTTGGCATACTGGGAAGCCTTTGAATGATTCTTGTAGCTGAGGGCTGTTGCTAATAGCTAACATGCCGTGATTGCCGAAACCAGCTACTAAGGGATCTCTAATGCATCCCTAGTGGTCCTCCCTACCCCCCGTGACACCGCCCCCCCACCCCCCTCCCCGGGCTAGGCTCAACCAAATGAGCACAGATCGCACAAATCACATGATACACTAGAAAAAATGAGTAAAAAACTATCAAAAAGTCTGATTAATACCAAAATGGTACCGATTCAAACAACATATTACGAAACAAAAAATTTGCCCTCAAAAAACCCGGTATATGGAAAAATAAAAAGCAATAGGGGTCAGAAAATGGCAATTAAAAAAATAATTCTAAAAAGTTTAGAATTTTTTAAAATTAGTGAAACATGATGCAAACTATACAAATGGGGTATTGTTTTAATCGTAATAACCTAAGGTATGAATATCACATGTTAGCTTGACTGCACAGAGAATGGCATGGATACAGCTCCCGGGGTCATTTCGGCTCATTGGCCCCCCACTAATGTGGGGTTTGATGAGCCCACCTAAACTTCTATTTTTACTATAGATGCTGTGATCAGCATTGATAGCTCCTGAGCTCACTTCACAGTTGTTCTGTAAATGTACGGTGCTGTGCACAAAGTGACATGCTGCAGCGTCGTGCATTTACAGTGTGCTGTGTTCTTAAGGTGTTAAGCATCATACTTGATGCCCTTATCTGGACTCCACTGCTGCCGGCCGAGCAGTGCTGGCACCTGGGGACGGAGACAGTGAGTAATGATGATGGTGGCCATCATACAAAAGTGACGGGGGGGGGGGGCATGGTAATGGGGCCTGACCTCTATAGCTATGCCACTGGATCAACAACAAAACCCAAATCAATCTAATTTACTCTAATTTACTCTGCATTCATGGGGCAAAAGGGGTATGGCTACCACAGCTCACCAGATTTACTATGATTTATGCCAGTAACATGGTGGTATATAATTATAGCAGAAATCTAAGCTAGCACACACACACAGTAAATGCACGCACACACTATGTGCACACATACATATACACTTTATACACACATGCTCACACTATATGCACATATATGCAAACCCACAATACACATGCACAGTATATGCACACACAGTAAGCACACTCATATATGAATATTATGTTGACACTCACACAGTATATGCACACTCACACTGTATGATCACACACAGTTACCTTTTATGTAGTCTCCTCAGATGCCATCACGATCTGCCATCCCAGAGCAGTAATGGAGGGTGGAGATGGTCAGCAAAGATAAGAAATCAGTAGGAGAAGTCATGGAAAGGAGCAGAGGACACAGCTAGGTTTTCTGTGACCTGGCTTGAATGTTGCACGGAACAGGAGAGAGGCAGAGAATATGCAGGACACAAAGGGGGAGCTCAGCAGGAATTCCTGCATACAGTGCCCACAAAGTAAAGTATGTGCCACCTACAGTGCTGTGAAAAAGTATGTGCCCCTCCAGAATTCAACGATCATTAGAGGGAAACAGAAAAAGCAGCATCCTCTGCTCAACACAGTACAAAAATCTTGTATACTGTATATACAAGCACATGTATCAGTAAACATAGATCTACTGTAGGTCTAGTCACAATAATTAATATGCAGGTGAACTAACGGAGGACATTACCCATAAGAATTCTAGGTTGGGGTCTCTGGACTCTTGTGAACAAAGTGTTTTCCTATTACCCAAAAAAATCTAATTACTAACAAGACAATTTCAATTTATTATTGCAACATACTAGCAAAAACCTCAACATCTACAATTTGTATACCAACCACTGCATGACAAAACATATACACAAGAAATTAGAAGAGCTCACATTTTTCTTAACTCAGCCTCTCTACTTGTATGGCTGCCATTCCATTCTAGTGTCTGTTACATTCCAACACACATACATGTGGTGACTAGAGTGTGGCATTTTTCACGTACTCTTGGGTGTTGTGTCTGTGACTTGAGTTTGTGATGTCAAGAGTGTTAACCACCATGCTACCAAGGATAAGTGGTTGCCGGTGCCAAGCGCTGGGTAAGAAATACCCCCAATGCAAAGTTAGGGAAGCCACTTTTAACTCTACTTAGGAATTGCTGACAGATGTTACAATGAGTGCAGCTCAGTTTAAGTGCAGTTTTAGAAGAAGAAAGCAGTAGAAAATCCTGGTGGCCTCTTGGCACTTTGGGACTTGTAGTCCTTCCTGACTAACCTGTGACTTGGACTGGTCTGAACTTGACTTAGACAGACTTAGGCTACTTTCACATTATAAAAATACTTCCGTTATGAACGCCCGTTAGGAAATCGGCAGTTATACGGGCGGTACAAAATCACTAACGGCCATTAGAAAATCCCTTCTTAGTCTATGGGATTTTTCTAATAGCCGTTTTAACCCATTATTGCCCGTTATCTAATAGCCATTTTAACGGTTGTTATTTTATGACGGGCGATAGTAACAGGAGAATTAGTGCATGCACTATTTCTCCCGTTCATTCGCCCCTTAACAAAATAACGGTTGTTATTAACCTCTTCAGGACGCAGGGCGTATGGATACGCCCTGCATTCCGAGTCCTTAAGGACCGAGGGCGTATCCATACGCCCGTGGGAAATCCGGTCCCCACCACTAGCCGGTTGGGGACCGGAGCTGGATGCCTGCTGAAATCATTCAGCAGGCACCCTGGCACATCGCCCAGGGGGGTCCTGAGACCCCCCCATGTCGGCGATCGGAGAAAATCACATGTCAATTCAGACATGCAATTTTCTCCAATTCCGGGCTGATTGGGTCTCTGGTGACCCGATCACCCGGAAAATAGGGCTAATCGGAGTTGTCAGCAACAGCCCCGATCAGCCTAAAGGATAGGAGTGAGGTCGCAAAGCTGCGATCTACTCCTATCCCCTTCCATTAGTCAGAACTGTGGCAACCACTAGGGAGGCCAAACTGCAACTAACTCCCAGCATGCCCAGACAGCCAAAGGCTGTTACAGTGGTGCCCAAACAGTAGCCCTCCAGATGTTGCCAAACTACAACTCTCAGCATGCCTCGACTGCCCAGGCATGCTGGGAGTTGTAGTTCTGTAGCATCTGTCCCTTCAGATTTTAGCAATTTTCATGACATTTTTGAAAATTGCTGCTCTACTTTGAAGCCCTCTAATTTTTTCAAAAAGCAAAAATATGTCCATTTTATGATGCCAACATAAAGTGTACATATTGTATTTGTGAAGAAAAATTAAATTTATTTGGAATATCCATTTTCCTTACAATTAGAGAGCTTCAAAGTTAGAAAAATGCAAAATGTTCAAAATTGTCATGACATTTTGGGATTTTTCACCAAAAAAGGATGCAATTAACGCCGAAAATTTACCACCAAAATAAAGAAGAATATGTCACGAAAAAACAGTCAATATTCGGTAACAGCGTTTTCGCGTTATTAATTCGTAAAGTGACGGTGGTCATAATTGCGAAAAAGGGCTCAGTCCTTAAGGTGAAAAAGGGCTGCGTCCTTAAGGGGTTAATAACAGGTGATAACGGGTTAAAACGGCTATTAGAAAAATCCTATAGACTATAATGGGGTTTCTAACGGCCATTAGTGATTTTGTGCTGGCCGTATAACTGCTGATTTCCTAACGGGCGTTCATAATGGAAGTATTTTTATAGGCTGAAAGCAGTCTTAGACTTGACTTGATTTGGTTAGACTTGATTGAAGACAGAGGAGAAGATAGAGACTTTATTTAAGAAGTACCTGGCCTCTTGGTACTATGGGACTTGTAGTCCTTTCTGACTAACTTGTGACTTGGATTGATCTGAACTTGACTTAGACAGACTTAGGCTGGGTTCACACTACGTTTTTCAACTACGGTTCCCGCATACGTTTTCTATCAAAAACCTTATGGGAAAAAAACGGATGGAACAGTATGGGAAAAAGTAAACCGTATGGGTTTTTAAACAGTATACTGTTTTTAAAAGTGCATACTGTTCCGTCCGTTTTTGTAGAAAAAAAACCCATACGTTTTTGAAAATTTTGTCCATTTTTAATGGGAGGGGTCTTGGGTGGGGACTTTAGGATTCAAATGCGCATGTGCAAAGTAAAAACGTATACGTTTTTCCCGTATGGAACCGTATACATGTGCGTTTCCCATTGACGTCCATGTTAAAAAAAACGTATGCGGTTGCAGTACGGTTTTTAAACCGGAGTCAAAACCGTGGTTGACCACGATTTTGTCTCCGGTTTAAAAACCGTACTGCAACCGCATACGTTTTTTTAACATGGACGTCATGGGAAACGCACATGTATACGGTTCCATACGGGAAAAACGTATACGTTTTTACTTTGCACATGCGCATTTGAATCCTAAAGTCCCCATCCAAGTCCCCTCCCATTAAAAAATGGACAAAATTTTCAAAAACGTATGGGTTTTTTTTCTACAAAAACGGACGGAACAGTATGCACTTTTAAAAACAGTATACTGTTTAAAAACCCATACGGTTTACTTTTTCCCATACTGTTCCATCCGTTTTTTCCCCCATACGGTTTTTGATAGAAAACGTATGCGGGAACCGTAGTTGAAAAACGTAGTGTGAACCCAGCCTTAGACTTGACTTGATTTGGTTAGAATTGATTGAACGTTAATACCTAATCAAAAAGCTTGAGGGTAATACACACAGGTAATATAAAATTTAATTCAATAGGGTCCTGTGGTAAATTACATAAATAATGAAACCAACAAAGAAGATAACCACTCTGAAGCAGACCAAATAAAAATATATAACAAGCTTTATTAATATTCAACAAAAATACATGTATAAAAGCAACATGGCATGGACACAAAAGAAAGGTGGGAACCAGGGAGCAGTGGGGAGAGAACAGAATGCTGGATGGTGATCCAGCACATATGAACTACACCACAGTTAGGGTGTGTTACAGTAGTAACAGGTGTGTAATACAGAAAAAGTTTTGTGAATCACAGAAAAAATAACCAAGAATGGAGGGAGCCAGAGAGCAGTGCCAGCTGGCGTCCAGGCTATTAAGCCACAGGTTACAACAGTGAAAGGTAGGTAACAAAAGGTAACAAGAGATAACAAGAAGCCCCCACACACACTCCCCGGTAACCCACCAAACCTCGGACGCGTTTCGCCCAGCAGGGCTTTGTCCAGGAGTGGTGGGTCACTGGAAAGAGACACATTTTATACTGCAGGTAGCCAATCATAAGCCCATATTCCATGTTAATGATTAATGGAATATGGGCTTATGATTGGCTACCTGCAGTATAAAATATGAAGTACACCACAGTTAGGGTGTGTTACAGTAGTAACAGGTGTGTAATACAGAAAAAGTTTTGTGAATCACAGAAAAAATAACCAAGAATGGAGGGAGCCAGAGAGCAGTGCCAGCTGGCGTCCAGGCTATTAAGCCACAGGTTACAACAGTGAAAGGTAGGTAACAAAAGGTAACAAGAGATAACAAGAAGCCCCCACACACACTCCCCGGTAACCCACCAAACCTCGGACGCGTTTCGCCCAGCAGGGCTTTGTCCAGGAGTGGTGGGTCACTGGAAAGAGACACATTTTATACTGCAGGTAGCCAATCATAAGCCCATATTCCATGTTAATGATTAATGGAATATGGGCTTATGATTGGCTACCTGCAGTATAAAATGTGTCTCTTTCCGGTGACCCACCACTCCTGGACAAAGCCCCGCTGGGCAAAACGCGTTGGAGGTTTGGTGGGTTACCGGGGAGTGTGTGTGGGGGCTTCTTGTTATCTCTTTTTACCTTTTGTTACCTACCTTTCTCTGTTGTAACCTGTGGCTTATAGGCCTGGACGCCAGCTGGCACTGCTCTCTGGCTCCCTCCATTTACTCTGCCATTCTTGGTTATTTTTTTCTGTGATTCACATAACTTTTTCTGTATTACACACCTGTTACTACTGTAACACAGCCTAACTGTGGTGTAGTTCATATGTGCTGGATCACCATCCAGAATTCTGTTCTCTCCCCCCTGCTCCCTGGTTCCCACCTTTCTTTTGTGTCCATGCCATGTTGCTTTTATACATGTATTTTTGTTGAATATTAATAAAGCTTGTTATATATTTTTATTTGGTCCGCTTCAGAGTGGATATTTTCTTTGTTAATTTCATTAGAATTGATTAGAATTGATTGAAGACAGAATAGAAGATAGAGACTTAGAGACAGGAGAGGTGGCTGACACCGGCCTAAACTTTCACCCATGGAGTTCAGTTTTAGGGCTTATGGGCCAGGGTGAACCTATTTGGACCAGAGTTGCCCGAAGCGTTCTGTCATGTTATCCCTTCGGTACTTGACTTGTCTGAACTTGACTGGACAGACTTTAATGAAGAAGTTCCTGGTTGGCGGGAATCCGTATGCAGGCAGTCAGTCTTTCAGGAGCTGGTAGACAAAGAAGAAGACATAGCACCTGTCCCCATTATAGGTATGGGGAAGATATGCTGCAGATTTGCTTCTCCTTCTCTTGACTGTACTCACACTGTCTAGCTGCTACCCATCTAGACAGACCTGGGTGGAGGAGGGCAGGAGACCCTAATTGGCCAAAGTGTTCAATTCTTACAAAAAAGAGCAAAATACACAGACATTGAATATATGACATTATATTGAAATACATTATACCTCACAATACATGTCACCTGAGCTGTCAGGTGACATCCACCTGACAGAGCAGGTATGCAGGTGTGTTCTGCACCAGAACACTACACACACACACACGATTTTACATACTGAGGTACTGATGAGGTGATTACCTGAAACAAATCTAATTTGACAAGGAAAAATATAGAAAACATTGGAACAAGGTCAAGTAACAGACATTAAGGACAAAAAAAACTAAAGACTGGCACAGGGCAAAAAACAACAGACCAGAGACCAGTAGGAACCCCAACAGATTAGCATAATGCCATTTAACAACAGTAGTGACCTGCAAAAACAATGGCAAACAGCAGCTGGGGCGAAGTGCATGATAGAGATGGTTCAAAACAGTCTCCTATAGGCAGAGCTAAAGTCATGTAACACTAGAAAAAAAGCCCTTTGAGAAACAAAGAAGTTCCAGGCTGAAGTTTGCTGAAGACCATAGGGATTAGACCATAGAGGCATTTAGAAAAGCCATATTTGCCCAATACCTGATTGTCTATTGGTTTGATGGAAATATGGAGAGGCCTAAAAGTCACAGTGTCTCACACCCACTACAAAATCTGGTGGCAGATCAATGATGAGATTTCAGCAAGGCTGGAATCAGACAGATTTGTTTTTGTGATGGACGCATGAATCAAGCCAAGTACAAGGTTATCCTAGAAGGATAACAATACTTCATTACACAAAGCCAGGTTCATCAAGATGTGGATGGAGGACCACCTATTGAAAACCTATGGAAGTTGAGCTACATAGGTTGGGTAGAAGGTCATTGGGTAAAAACTCCCCTTTGTTTCCTTGCTTCTCTTAGCTTGTGTGCACAGCTCTTAAAGGAGTTGTAGCTGCTTGCTCCTTTCAGCTTTCTCTGCTTCTCTGGCCAATTTACTGCTGGCGGAGGTGGTCGGAAAAGCCAAAAGCAGCTGAAATGGGCTTCCTAGTGACTTTAATAGGATTTATGCAAATGGCGCAACTCCCATTAAAGTCTATGGGAGTTATGTAAATTGTGTAACTTCCCTATTATGGCAGCTTTTGGCCTTCCCAACCACCTCTGACCACTGGAAACAGGCTACAGGAGCAGAAAATGCCAGAAGGAAGGAAATGGGATAACCCATTGAACCCCTTAAAAACACAGCCTATTTTGACCCTGTGGACACATCCAATTTTCCTTTTTGCATATTTGTTCTTTCATCCTTGCCTTTTAAGAGCCATAACTCTTTTATTTTTTCATCCACAGAGCCATATAAGTGATTGTTTTTTTCATACAAACTTCACTTTGTAATGATGCCATGACGTGACCAAAAAAATATTATTTATGACTTGAAGGCAGACCATACAAGTGGATACCTGATAAGCTAATAGAGCTTATAAGCATAGCTCCAGCAGCTATCTTGATTCATCAGATCTCACAGTCCTGTTATTGGTTATCCAATACTCCCTCTCAGTATTGATCACAACATCTGAAGGGTTAAAGGGGTTACTCCAGTGTAAAACATATTTTTTTTAAATGGTAGCTCCCACCATCCTATTTTTTTTTCTGTCCCTGCCTATTGCCAATCTATCCCTAACACTCTCCTTGCTTTTAATTTTTATTTTTACTGTATTAAAAAATGCTTTTTGTCTGCCTGGCAGTATGCTCACTACCAGGCAGACTTCCCCAGCAGGCACCATATCACTGATGCCTGCTGGGGGGACTTCCGCCCTTAGTTCATCTACACAGGGTGCCTCTAGCTGTTTCATCACTACAACTCCCAGCTTGCCCTGACATCTATTGGCTGTCAGGGCATGCTGGGAGTTGTAGTATTGAAAGAGCTGGAGGCACCCTGTGTAGATAAACTATTAGTTACATGCGGCGCTAGCCCGTACCCTCCCCCCCACCTGCGCTATACCCCGTTCCCTCCATCACAACACCCCCCCACCATTACATTTACTGCAGAGTCCTGCAGCGGGCGTGCAGGGACAGCGGCGGCGACGAGGCGGAGGCGGCGGCGGAGGCGGCGGCGGCAGAGGCGGCGGCGGCGATGTGCGGGAGAAGTGGCCTCCCAGCCAGTGGCCGGGGAGCCAATGCGCTCGCTCCCTGTCTGTCTGATTGACAGGCAGGGAGTGAGCGCAGGCTGAATGAAAAAGGACCGGCCGCATCGGTCCTTTTTCAGGCGTGAAGTCACGCCAGGCGGCAGCCGGCCACTAGGAGGGAGACCCCTAGTGGGCGGTTTTCAAATGTAAATTAAAAATTTTAATAAAAATAAATAAATAAATAAAAGTATATTAGAGATATGTTGTAGTACATAAGTACTATAGCATATCAAAAAATAAAGTTGGTGACAGCGCCCATTTAAATCAACTGGTGCCAGAAAGTTAAACAGATTTGTAAAGTACTTCTATTAAAAAAATCTTTACCCTTCCAGTACGTTTTAGCAGCTGTGTGCTACAGAGGAAATTCTTTTCTTTTTGAATTTCTTTTTTGTCTTGTCCACAGTACTCTCTGCTGACACCTGATGGCCATATCAGGAACTGTCCAGAGCAGGAGAAAATCCCCATTGCAAACCTATGCTGCTCTGGACAGTTCCTGAAACGGACAGAGGTGTCAGCAGAGAGCATTGTGGACAAGACAAAAAAGAAATTCAAAAAGAAAAGAATTTCCTCTGTAGCATACAGATGCTAAAAAGTACTGGACGGGCAAATATTTTTTAATAGAAGTCATTTACAAATCAGTTTAACTTTCAGGCACCAGTTGATTTAATAAAAAATGTTTTCCACCGGAGTACCCCTTAGTAATGGTGGGCATCAGCATGATCACTGAAGTCCACCATTAGCGTGGACCCCTAACTGCCGCGGTCTATGAAGCAAGCGCAGCTCCTGCTCTCAGGATGTACATGTACATGCACAACAACTAGGGCATACAGGTATGTCCTGCCCCCTTTGGGGATTAATGAGGAGAGCTGTAGAGATAAGCTTAGAGAAGCAAGGGATCAAGGGGGAGTTTTTTTTCTATAACCCACCTACCCACCTTATGTAGAACCCTGCCAGAGCTAGAATGGTACATAAATATTGTACATATATACTATGTCGATTTTAAAAGTAGCAATATGACATATCAGCATCAGTGGGAAATGTGCATAGCTTCAGGAACCAGACTGATTTACCCCACTTTATGTCCAACATTTAAAATAAGAAGCATCACACCATCACCATTTTTTTAAAGAAATAGTCGTCTGCTTCCCCTTTTTATCATTGTAGATGCAGTACATAAACACAGAACCAAGTACTAAAGTACTGGACTTTACCAGAAACACCCGGTCCATTACAAAAATACAGGCTCAAAGTTAGGTTCAGTGAATATATACAGTACTGGAACCAAGCTCACTACATAAATTCTTCAACAGAGCTAAGCCAATAACAGATATAGTACTAGAACTTAGCCCAATATATAATTACTGTAACAGAACTAAACTCAATATATAAATACAGCACACTTGTAATGAACCATTATTACAACTCTTTATAATGTAACACATAGTGCATCTGAAAATAACCATGCCACACACAACTTCTGAATATAATGATACAACCCACTGTACCCCTAAATAAAATATTACCACACATTCTTCCCCTCTTTGTAATAGTGCCACATGTCCTACCCTCTGGATATTTAAATGTGACACACTGTACCCTTTTATGGGTCTGTATAACTAATAGTCAGCATCTTTTTTACCTGGTCTCTGTTGGTCCCCAAACTCAGGTCCCTTTTGTATCAGAGCCAGAAGAACTAATGGTAAGCTACGGACTGCTTTTTTTTTTCTTTTCAAAAAGAGGATATTTTCTGCCTAAATGTCACAATAGTATTTTTTACAGACATTATGTGGTATATGCTAAAACATTATAAGTGAAAATGTAGATGAAAATGTAATTTTTTTTCTTTTATTCCCATAGACGTTAGTAAAAGAGAAATAACCAAAACAGAACTGTTATAATAAAAACATTTTCAATGAAACATCACAAAAAAAGTCAATAAAATATTTGATATCCAGTAAATATGGCAATCTATACCATACAGTGAACACACTTTTTATAGTAACCAGCCAATGTTGTACAAAACAATTGGAGATGAGCGAACTTTTGAAAAATTTGATTTGGCCGATTCCCCGAATTTTTCGAAAACATTTGTTTTGATCCAAATTTATTTGCAGCAAATCTATATTAAAAAAATAACTATTTCTGGCCTACAGAGAGCCTCAATAAGGGTGTAGAACACTTTTCTGTGTTCTAATACTGTTATTCAGAATAACATGCAGATTACCGGCATCACTTTTAAAATCACTGCCGCAGAGCGGCACAATGACGCAGAGTGGAGCTGAATAGCACAGCTTGGATGAGGCTGAAGCATGAGGAGACCATATAGTGGCTGCATGACAAAGCGTGGAGGTGTTGGCAGTATGAGGAGACCATATAGTGGCTGAATGACACAGCTTGGATGAGGCTGAAGCATGAGGAGACATATAGTGGCTGAATGACACAGCCTTGAGGTGTTGGCAGCATGAGGTGACCATATAGTGACTGAATGACACAGCGTGGAGGTGTTGGCAGCATGAGCAGACCATATAGTGGCTGAATGACACAGCTTGGATGAGGCTGAAGCATGAGGAGACTATATAGTGGCTGCATGACACAGCCTGGAGGTGCTGGCATCAGGAGAAGATCATATAGTGGCTGAATGACACAGCGTGGAGGTGTTGGCAGCATGAGGAGACCATATAGTGGCTGAATGGCACAGTGTGGAGGTGGTGGCAGCATGAGGAGACCATATAGTAGCTGGATGACACAGCATGGAGGTGTTGGCAGCATGAGGAGACCATATAGTGGCTGAATGACACAGCTTGGATGAGGCTGAAGCGTGAGGAGACCATATAGTGGCTGAATGACACAGCGTGGAGGTGTTGGCAGCATGAGGAGACCATATAGTGGCTGAATGACACAGCGTGGTGGTGTTGGCAGCATGAGGAGACCGTATAGTGTCTGAATGGCACACACAGGAGTTGGCAAAAGCATGAGTAGACATCTTCACAATCCCTAAGATTATAAGATGAATTCTGAATTTTAAACTGAAGATTTTGGGTAGCTAGTGCTACCATAGCAACATTTTTATTCCCAGACCCAGGCCCAGCAGCATCAGTAAACCATATATTGCCTGAATGGCACAGCCTGGAGTTGGCTGAAGCATGAGGAGACCATATAGTGTCTGAATGGCACAGCCTGGAGTTGGTGGCAGATGAGGAGACAATAGGGCCTCACAATCTCTAATAATAAAAGATAAATTTTGAAATTTTAATTGAAAATGTATGGTACCTAGTGCTACCATAAACATATATAGGTAATGTCCTAGGTTCAGCAGCATCAACCATGTAGTTGCTATATGACACATACAGGAGCAGGCAGCAACATGAGTACACAAGAGGGGTACACAACCCCTAATATTAAAAGGTGAATGTTGAAATCTCTATTGAAGATGCATGTTATCTAGTGCTACCATCCAAAAATGTAAGGCCCAAGCCCAGCAGCATCAGTAAGCCAAGTCGTTCCTGAAACACACAGTCAGGAGAAGGCCTAAGCAGTACACCAGAGGGTTTCATAACCCCTTACATTGAAAGATCAATGTTGAAATTTCTATTAAGCATGTATTTAGCTTGTGCTAAACATCCAAAAATGTAAGGCCCAAGCCCAAAAGCATCAGTAGGCCAAGTAGTTCCTGAAAGACACAGAAGCAGTCAGGAGCAGGCATCAGCAGTAGAGATGAGCGAATCGAAGTTGACGAACCCGAATTCTTTACGAATTTAATGAAAAATTCGATTCACAACAAATACGAATATCTCCGCGATTCTATTGCACGAATCGCTTCATTAAACTCCATTTTACAGCGTTCCAGGCTATTGGAGACCTAAGATGGCGGATCCACATGTGAGTACATGGGGCAGAGGATTATGGGAGGGCAGGAAACAACGGCGGGAATGAAGGTAGGAGGGCTGACCCTGAACCACATGTGAGATGCAGCCTATCAGTGTTCACTGACCCCTGTGATGTCACAGCCCCTATATAATCGGCGGCCATCTTGCTTCTCTTCATTTCATCTATGCACTCAGATGGAGAGGACGGGACTGCGTGTGTATGAATAGCTCATTTACAGGAGCAGGTTGCGGGAGATCCCACACGGGGATTTATCCCAGAAAAAACCTCGGCGTGTGAAAGCGCTTCTCCGTTGCAAAAAATAAGGTTGCTGGAAACTTCTTGGATAAGAAGGGGGGGATTTGTTGACGGTTGGGTTTACAGAAATAAAGAACACAAAAAGTAAAAAATAGAAAATAAAAAAATATAAAGCATAAAGCAAACAGGATCACATCACCGGTACCAGGTGACACCCCGCAGCACCGGAGACAAGCAAGAACATCAGCCAGCAGATCCAGCAGTCAGCGGCCCCGGAACCTTGCCGCATACCAGCCTATACGCATCGCAGAGTTGTGCCTGTTATGCAGCACAACTCTGAAAGGTGAGCAGAAAATCTCCCTATCCTTCCCCGCTAATTCCCCCCCCCCCCCTTACCTCCTATAACTAGAAAGGTAAAGGCACCATCAAGGCGCCACTTCTGTGTTTTTTCTCTTCACATATTTTACTTATGAATAGCTCATACCACAGCGTTACACTGCAACTGCTAGTCACATCAGCATTAGGGAAAGGCAGGAGTGCAGAGTGCTGTGCTGTTACACTGAGAAGGATCATTGATTGCTAAAACTCCTATTCACGTTATTGAGCATTGCAGCAGAGAGGGGCAGATAGCTGTCAGCTGCCTCATACAGATCTCCAAGCTGCCTGAACTTTCTGAAGCATCTTATCTCCTAATTTTTCAGCCCATTTGAGATTTTTTTTTGCGCCACAAATCTTCTGCTGCTCAGAATTGTGTGAAAGAGTGCAATTTAAGGTTTAATCCCTGGATTTTTTTTTTTTTTTTTTTTTTTTGTGGTGCTGCACTGTTGGGTCCTGCTGCTGTTCAGAAAAAAGTCATATTAGTGTGGACTTTAGTGCCTTTTTACCATTTTTCACCTGTTACTCTGTCTCTGTGCTAAATTCAGTGTTATACCACACGTTATACACCTGCCGGTGTATTAAAGAAAAAAAAGTTTTTCCTGCGTACAAATATGCTTTTTCAGTGGCATTATCATTGCAAAGGGCCTACATACAAGCAAATAGCGTACCATATACCACCTTTTTTTCTGTCTCTGTGCTAAATTCTGTGTTATACCATACGTTATACACCTGCCAGTGTATTAAAGAAAAAAACGTTTTTCCTGACTACAAATACGCTTTTTCAGTGGCCTTATCATTGCAAAGGGCCTAAATATAAGCAAATAGCGTACCATATGCTACCTTTTTTTCTGTCTCTGTGCTAAATTAAGTGTTGTACCACACGTTATACACCTGCCGGTGTATAAAAAAAATAAAAAATACGCTTAACAGTGCGCTCATCATTGCAAAGGGCATACATAGAACCAAGTAGTGTACTATTTAGTACCTGTATTTCTGTCTCTGTGCTAAATTCAGTGCTATTCACACATTAGTATACACCGGCTGGTGTATACAACAAAAAAAGTGTTTTTTCTGCGTACAAATACGCATACCAGTGCGCTCATCATTGCAAAGGGCATTCATACAACAAAGGAGTGTACTATTTAGTAACTGTTATTCTGTCTAGGGCCTATATACTTTGAAAGGACAGCCGTAAGTAATCGCCAGCTGCTGTTCTATACCCTCATAAACGCACTAAGTATGTCAGGCAGGGAAGTGCCCGGACATGCACAGAGAAGGGGCAGAGGCCTACATACGTCAGGCAGAGTTGGCAGCAGACTTGGGGCGAGAGGCAGTAGAAGTCGCAGCAATAGGCCTGAGCTCCCATTAAACCCAGCGGTCGTGTCTTCGACCCATCTCTCCTCGTCAATTGGTTTGCACACTCATCCCCATCATCACAAGAAACATCTGACAACCCCAGTCAAGAGTCCGTGGGTTCCTCAGACACAACCCTCAGTTGGCATGGCCCAGGAGCAGTCCCCGTAATCCCATTACCTTTGTCCTATGCTGTTCCCTCTCCCAAAGAAGTATCTCATGCTTTGGGTTCAGCTCCGCTATTTAGTCAGGATGATGTAATAGAGGACAGTCAGCAGGCAAGAATGTGAGGAGACATGCGTCCCTTACTCCACAAGGCGGGCAAGTATTGATGCGGAGAGTGATGTGGGAGGCGGTGTTTCAATTGTTCAGGGTCCTGAGGCAGACACTGTTGTGGAACACGAGGAGGACATCAGTGACGTGCACACATCTTTTGATGATGATGAAGCCGATCGCAATTGGGAGCCGGGTGCAGAAGCCGGGGCTTCATCATCATCAGGAGAAGAGATTTGCTCTTTGTCTATGAGGCAGCAAGGCGGTAGCACGGTTGGCAATCAGCGTGGTGCTGGCAGTAGTGGAAATTCAGGAGCCAAAACGTGCCAAGCTACCATTCAGGAAGGTAGTGGAACAGGGGTTCCTGGAGACGGCACCAATAGCAGTGAAATAGTGTGAACTGCTTGTGGGAAAATCAGCTACTCTGCGGAGTGGTTGTTCTTCATAAAGAATCCGGAGGACCTTAGCGTAGTCACATGCAAAATCTGTGGGCAGAAAGTGAAGCGTGGCCAGGGTCCCAATGTCGGCACCACGGCCCTGCGTCAACACATGATTCGCCACCATAAAGCGGCCTGGGATAACCGTGGCTCCAAGGTAGTGGTCCAGCCTGCCGCATCACCCAGTGGCCATCCGCTCCCTCCGTCATCCAGCCAAGGCTCCACCACCTCAGCCGAAGGGAGCATTGTGTCAAACCCTCCTTCTTGCACTCCTGCTTCTTCCGCTCGTAGTCAGCCATTCCGCCAACAATCGATTGGCGAAGCCATGTCCAAGAGACAACAGTATGCGCCCACTCATCCAACGGCGCAGAAGTTGAATGTGCTCCTGTCCAAGTTGCTGGTGTTGCATTCCCTCCCTTTCCAACTGGTGGACTCTGAAGCTTTCAGGGAATTGATGGCTTGTGCCGAGCCGAGGTGAAGAGTCCCAAGCCGTAATTTCTTTGCGAAGAAGGCAGTACCAGCCCTGCATAAGTTTGTACAAGAGAAGGTGGGCCAGTCCTTGAGACTGTCGGTGTGTTCAAAAGTGCACGGCAGCACCGACGTGTGGAGCTGTAACTACGGGCAGGGACAATACATGTCTTTTACGGCCCACTGGGTAATTGTTGTTCCTGCACAGCCACAACAGCAACTTGGACAGGTCACACCACTTCCTCCTCCACGCTCTGGCTCCCAGGCAGTTGGTCCTTTTACAGTGTGCGCCTCCTCCTCCCCCCCTGTCTCCTCAGCCTCCACTGCACGTCCAAATCTCGGTGGCCCTTCATCGTACCACGTGTATAGGGCACAGTGGTGTCAAGCCGTCCTTCACATGGTTTGCCTTGGCGAACGGAGTCACACAGGGGAGGAACTGCTAAAGTTCATTAGGGAAGAAATCAGAGTATGGCTTACTCCACGAAATCTGGAAATGGGAACCATGGTGACAGACAATGGGAAGAACATTGTGGCCGCGCTGCGACAAGGAAGTGTGAACCATTCGCCCTGCATGGCACACGTGTTGAATCTGGTTGTCAAGAAGTTCATCAAGTCTTCACCCAATTTGCAAGACGTCCTGACGATGGCAAGGAAACTGGGCATGCACTTCAGCCACTCGTACAAGCACACTTTGCTTGAGCTGCAGCGTCAGAACGATATCCCACAACATAGTCTCCTTTGTGACGTTGCCACACGTTGGAATTCCACCCTCCATATGTTGGACAGACTATACGAACAAAGAAAAGCCATCACAGATTTTTTGATGATACAAGCAGATAGGAGTACTCCCCTGTGTAACTTCAATGTAAACGAGTGGCAGCTCATACGTGACACCTGCCGTTTGCTGAGGCCCTTTGAGGAAGCCACAATTTTTGTTAGTCGATTGAATTACGCCATGAATGACGTAATTCCACTCCTACATTTTCTCCAAAAAATTATTGAAAACATGGCTGGTCACAGCAATGGAGATGTTGCACCTACATCAGAAGGCTACATGAGTCCTGTGTCGGATGAACTGGAGGAGGATGAAGAGGGGCAGAGCGGAGCACAGTTTACGGTGGATGAGATGGCCGGTGTTTCTGGTCATAGGACAGGAGAGGAGGAGCAGGAGCAGCCAGAGGAGCTGGAGGGTTATTACAAGGGAGGCGAGACAGAGGACCCAGACACACCGAAGCAGTATGCAGTGGAGATGGAGGCAGTTAGTCCCAGTGAGTCCCTGTCACAAATGGCACAATGCATGCTGAGTTGCTTGCGTAGTGACCCCCGAATTGTCAAAATTGTCAGCGCAATGACTTCTGGATCTCCACCATATTAGACCCTCGCTACCGGCCCAGAATGGGGGCATTTTTTACACCCACTGAGAGGGAGGACAAACTGACCTACTTCATGGAGCTTTTACATAGCCGGTTGGCCGATGCCTATCGGCCGCATGGTCCATCCACAGGGGGGCCCTCTGCGCTCACCTTCCACTGCCACGGCTGCTGGGGAGGGGAGGGGTGGCAGGAACAGTATCAGCCTGAGTCTACAGTCGCTGATGAGTAGCTTACTTCAGTCGCATAGTGAAGCTACTCATCAGCAGCAGATGGACATGGAGCAGGACCTGAACCAGCAGGTGGTGGCTTACCTCGACATGACCCTGCCAACAACCGTTGAAGATCTGCTGTACTTCTGGGCAGCCAAACTCGATTTATGGCCGCAATTAGCGGAGTTTGCCCTGGAAAAGCTGTCCTGCCCGGCCAGTAGTGTGCCATCAGAGCGGGTGTTTAGTGCGGCCAGGGGCATAGTCACCCCAAGGCGAACTCGTCTGTCCACTAAAAATGTGGAGAGTGACGTTTGTCAAGATGAATCAGGGATGGATCAGCCAGGATTTCCAGCCACCAATGACAGATGGGTCTGAGTAGATTGACCATGCTCCTACAACAAAATTTTCTCTATTGTGGTTGGTTATGAAACCCTCTGGGGCAGACCTGGGCATTGTATGGCCCGCTTGCCACATACGGCCCTTTGATTGGCTCTGACCAGCCCGCACTGATTGGGGGACAACTATGCTGCCTAGTCTGAGGGACAACAATGCTCCTAATCTGGGGAACATCTATGCTGCCTAATATGGGTGACATCTATGCTGCCTAATCTGGGGGACAACTATGCTCCTTATCTGGGGGACAACTATGCTCCTAATCTGGGGGACAACTATGCTCCTAATCTGGTGGACATCTATGATGCCTAATCTGGGGGACAAGTATGCTCCTAATCTGGGGGACATCTATACTGCCTAATCTGGGGGACAACTATGCTCCTAATCTGGGGGACAACTAAACTCCTAATCTGGTGGACATCTATGCTGCCTAATCTGGGGGACATCTATGCTGGCTAATATGGGTGACATCTATGCTGCCTAATCTGGGGGACATCAATGCTGCCTAATCTGGGGGACAAGTATGCCCCTAATCTGGGGGACATCTATGCTGCCTAATCTGGGGGACAACTATGCTCCTAATATGGGAAAAACTGATGCTTCTGGCCTTGGGCCTATAATTTTTTGAAGTTTAGCAGTAGCTAAATACATGCTTAATGCAAATGTAAACATTGATCTTTAAATGTAAGGGGTTATGAAAACCTCTTGGGTACTGCAAATGCATGCTCCAGACTCATTCTGTGTCTTTCAGGAACTACTTGCCTCCCTGGTGCCTCTGGCCTTGGGCCTTAAATTTTTGTATGTTTAGCAGTAGCTAAATACATGCTTAATGCAAATTTCAACAATGATCGCTAAATTCTCGGCGCTCTGCCAGGGCCTTCTCCTACCCTGCCTGGGCCGATCCGAGGACCTCACTAGCCAACTCACTAACTAATCCAATCGCTTATAGCAATGGGCGGTGTGTACAAAGGGCAGGGACTTAATCAACACCAGCTTATGACCCTCACTTACTGGTAATTCCTCGTTTTAAGGTTAAATAATTACAATCCCAGATCCCTATCACAAACTGGTTTCAGCGTGCAACACGCACCTGTCCTTGAAAGATAGAGACACGCTAATCCGTTCAGTGGCGCGCTAGTGCGTCCCAGGACATCTGAGGCCATAACACACCTGTTATTGCTCGATCTCGCAATTGATCGGGCAATGTAAGGGGTTATTAAAGCCTCTTGGGTACTGCTGAGGCCTACTCCTGACTGCTCCTGTTGCAATGTATGGGGTAATTAAACACTCTTGGGTAGTGTTATTGTTGAATTTACTGATAATTTTCTCAATAATAAAATTGGATTTTGCAGAATGCTAAACTTTACACAACGGGACGCTTGTTGTGTGTGATTTTTTAATGAGAAAAAAATAAAAATAGATGGAGAGGGATTATCTCTGCTTAATCATTTTTGGCGATTAGAATCCTTTTGTCATCTGATTTTTTGGAGACAGATGCGCTTACACACATGTAATAATTTTTTTAACCAAATTTCAAACATTGTGTGGTTTATTATTTTTGAGAAGAATGTCTTTTGGTGGTCCACCATCCTGCATTATAGAGTCTTCTGAACTGCTGTATATGCGCTTGTTTTTAAAAAACAGGTATTTTGTCAGACAATTTTGCGTTTTTTTGGGGTGGATTGTGAAGCCCGGCTGTGTACTCGTGCATCAGCCAACTCCAGGCTGTGTCTTACAGGCAATCTATGAGTTCCTGATGCCGCAGAGGGGCCTGGGTCTGGGAATTAAAATTTTTTGGATTGCGGGTGCTACCAAAAAAGATGGACAAACCCTAATCCATTCAGTGGAGCGCGCCTGCGGCCCCGGACATCTGAGGGCATAACACACCTGTTATTGCTCGATCTCAGGAGAAGGGGGTTCATCATCGGGAGAAGAGAGTTGCAGGTTACCCTTGAGTCAGCAATGCGGTAACACGGTTGGCAGTCAGCGTGGTGTGGCAGTAGTGGAAATTCTGGAGCCAAACTAGCCCGGGGGAGACCACCTG